>NC_070603.1:61882468-62185498 GCF_027172205.1 Podarcis raffonei | reverse complement strand
GAGCTACAGTTCGCAGAGTTCCCTGTGAAGAGGGCTTGGTTGTTAAACCACTCTACAAACTGAAGCTCTGGGAGGGGAATAGACAACTCTCAGCACCCTTAACAAACTACAACTCCCAGAATTCTACCTGTACTACCGGTACTTCTTGCATTTCATTTCCCTCTGCTTAGAACTCTTTCCCTCACACCTGCTGCCACAGCCCCTGTCACAACATATAATACTGCAGCCAGCAGTGCCTGGTGCCCAATGAAACTGGAGGAGCAGAAGACAGAGAGACCCAACAGTAGGCAGAACCAAAGCCAATGGCGGGTAGAGCCAGAACCAGTGACAAGCAGAGCCGCCCCCTAATTGGTTGTAAGTAAGAAGACAGACTGAAGTGGGCAGGGCATTCTTCACTGCCTGCAACTCAATAAAACAATTCACACATATGATGAACTGGACTCAAGTCCATGAAAGTTTACGCCATAATAAAATGTGCTAGTCTTTAAGGTGCCACAAGATTTTCCCATTTTTTAAAATAGTTCCTTACTGCAAAAGATCTGCAAAAGGAAAGGATGAACTATGAGACTAGTAGTTTAAATAATAATAATAATGGAATCATTGTGTCTGCTTACCGTGTCTCTTATAATGGTCAGTCACTAAGAACCAAATTTGTTTCTATCAGCGTATGCCCTCCCCATGGTTCCCTCCTCCTTCTTATTTCAAATCCTGGGTTACTCCTTTCATCAACTCCCATGACTGGGTACTTCTGGAACTGGTTGATTGTTGGAATTTCTCTCATTGCCACTGGCAATCTCCATTCTGGTTCACAAGAAAATCGAGGGAGTAAGCAGTATGCATGAAACATTCCCGCAAGATGTTTCTTCATCTTTCAAGTTGTGGGGGTGACCAAAAGAAGTTATCTCATTTCTGGAAATAACGTTGTGTGAATTGGCAATGGATCTTGTGTGAACATCTCCTGGGAGACCAAATATTAGTATTTAAAAAAACGATTCCAACGTGAGATACAGCTTTCACTTAATTATATTTTGACCTGGAATATCTTACTGGCACACTGAAGAGCCATTCTGAACACCCTGTGCCTCCTTTACTTTTTTTTTATCAATTACTGATCCCCCATGTCACAGACAGCTTTTTCATTGTCACTGTTCTACCAACTGTAGCCTTTCTCTCCCTTTACGGGTTAATATTTGGCAGCATTCCCACTATTTCTCTGTTACACTAGTCACCATTTTATGCTTAAGGGAGATTTTACTTTATAAACCCTTCTCCTTTGTTTTCGTTGGCAGTGGGTGTTTAGCCATATGCTTTGCATACAGTGCCTGCCAAATGCCTAGATCTGAAGGCTGGTTAAGCTGAATAACATTTGTTGTGGAGTTCATTACTAGGAAGAGCAAGTGAATGATTGCACTTGTTGCTCTGGCCATCTGTCTGTCGTGCGCATGCCCAGCTCCCCATGCTGACAGGAACCATTAAGACCCATGAACTGGAATTGTTTGTTTGTTTGCTTTATTATTATTATTATTATTTTATTATCATTATTATTAGTAAATGCAATACTCACAAACACAAAACAAAACACAAAACGAACTTATTATAAATACAACTCCTTAATTCCTACAAAAGAAAACAATTAAACATACATTAACCAAAAGAAGTATCAACTAAAATTACAAAAGAAACTAAACATAAAAACAAAAATCTTGACTTCCCTCCACCTATGTGTGACTTCCTTTACAGTATTTCTTTTCTTCTTTTCGCTGTGTTATCAATATTATTTTTAACTGTCTCCTCTTATATCCATTTCTTCTTAGTCTTTTACTCTATAAATTTCATGCATTGCATATTGATATATTTATACCAGAACAATGTTTTTTTATGTATTCCTTCTTGCAAGTCCACTCCTCTATCAGTTTTGAATTGGAATTGTAGATCAGCATAAGGCAACAGTATTGCATTGAAAATATTTCCCATTCTGGGGTGGGGTTTCTAGCTTAGAGTTTCTAGCTTACCGTAATTGGAAACACAGCCATCTAAAACTGTGATCCTCTCTAGCCTTTTGCTGGGCCGTTGCATACTCCCACTTGCAATATTTATTGATAAGTTCTTTCAAGTAAGAACTTTGAAGTAAATTAAACACTGCGTAAAATAATGTCCCTGTTTCATTTGTTTTGCGTTGTACGGCATGCAAATTAAGTGGGCAGACATTTCCTAGGCTTTTGCAAAGTTTAAGGCTTGGTAGCTGCATAGCTCAGTTGGTTAGAGTGTGGTGCTAACAACACCAAGGTTGCAGGTTCAACTTCCGGAAGGGACAGCTGCATATTCCTGCATTGCAGGGGTTTGGTCCAGTTGATTCCCAGGGTTCCTTCCAACTCTAGGATAACTTTTATGATAACTTACATTGATATCCAGTGGGTGCCAGTCTGTGGGACCAGGAAGCAAACTAGGGCAAGGTATAAGAATGTGAGAATGATCAGGCTTGCCCACCACTTTCTGTCCTGACCAACAGGTGTTGCAAAGTAAGAGCCTTTTTAAAAGTCTCCCTTAGTGATCCATTTGTCAGTAGCTGAAATCAGAATGATTTGGGTTAGCACTGCCCCCCCCCCCGTGTATTCTTCTTCATAGGATGAAATAGTAGACAAGGAGTAGACATTGTTTATAGATAACATTAGAATGAAGGATTTTTTGTGCTCCATTTTTATTTTGAAGGACTATTTTTAGATCAAACTTTAGATCAAACAAATACTGCTCAGAGGTGTCATAATAATTATTACCTATAATGTCATGTGAATGCCCAAAGGGCTATGAAATAAGAAATGCTAAAGGTTCCACTGCAGGTTCTTGTAAACTGAAAAAAACTTTTCTCTCTTGTTGTTGTGAACAATCTTTTTCTCACCACTGCAGTTATATTGTTCAGAAGAAATCATAGCCAAGCACCTTTGGAAGAAAAACCCCAAGTTTTACTTCTTGAAACATTGGCATGAATTAAATTAAAATCCAAATAAGTTTTGGTAATATTATTGCTTCAGCTGGAACATAACAAGAGCCCTGCTGGTCAGGCCAATGGCCCATTGAAGCCAATATCTTGTTCTCACAGTGGCCAGTCAGGTGCCTATTGGAACTCAGTGAGGGGGACCTGAGGGCTACAGCACTTTCTCTACTTGTGGTTTCCCGTGCCACTGACATTCAGGGGTGTACTGTGCCTGATAGTGGGGGTAGAAGAAGCTGACGTAACATTGGTGTAAGGGATTCATCAGAAATCTAGTATCTGGTATTGCTTTTCATCATCTCAAATATAATGGGGCAGATTGATACTATCCCACCAATCTAGCCCATTGTGTGGATTGTAGGATGAACTCACCTGCCCCCCTTTCTGACATATCTGCCCTTCCTGCTGTGTCCCCACACAGGGGAAGCAACATGGCCAGGCATGTATGCTCAAACTTGCACCTAGGCTGTATTGAAACTTGCAATCTCTCTGTGGATATGAGAGGACATCAAAGGAAGGACAGATAGGTCATGTATTTGGGGAAAGCAGGTGTGTTCTCCATTCCACGGGCCAGTTTGGGCAAGAAGAATCATCCAATCTGTCCCAATATTTCAGTTGAAACTGTTTACATGTATAGCTGAGTGGTTGTTTTGCCCAGTGAGTTACATGCATGTGTGAGAAACCTATCATTTATTCTAGGCAGGTAGAGAATCATCTATTCTAAAGCTGTGAATGAGGATATTGCATCATATTCCAGTGTTCGCAATAGTATGTAGACTGAGGAGCTTTCAGTCTGTGTCCAAAAACTAAGACAACTTTGCTGTGCAATGTGACTCATTGTGAAAATATGCATCCACGTATGCTTTTCTCTTTTTAGCATTGTTTTAAAGGTCACTGTATCTGGTTAACTCCAGATATCTTGAAGCAAGATGGAAACTGGGGGGCATGGAGTAAATTTGGTTCCTGTTCTCGAACCTGTGGAACGGGAGTGAAATTCAGAACACGGCAATGCGACAACCCACAGTAAGTTGGACCTAAGCAAGCTGAAGACCAGGAGCGGGTGGCATGGGGTGGGGATGGCTTCCCATGTCATTGCTCTCTCAACAACGCCTGTGGCCCTGATCAGAATGGGCAGAGGTGAGGTGTGGACTGTGCAGCTACACGGGGGAGTCAAGCGCAGTGAGTGGCAGCATTTCTGTTGTTGGGACCACGGCAGTGCAGAACTGCCCTACCATGCCTGCCACCTCTGCCAATGACTAATAAACATTTGTGAGTTACAGGTAGGTAGCCGTGTTGGTCTACCGTAGTCAAAACAAAATTTAAAAAATCCTTCCAGTAGCACCTTAGAGACCAACTAAGTTTGTTATTGGTATGAGCTTTCGTATGCATGCACATGTGTATCGGAAGAAGTGTGCATGCACACGAAGGTAAAGGTAAAGGGACCCCTGACCATTAGGTCCAGTCGTGACCGACTCGGGGGTTGCGGCGCTCATCTCGCTTTATTGGCCGAGGGAGCCGGCGTACAGCTTCCAGGTCATGTGGCCAGCATGACTAAGCTGCTTCTGGCGAACCAGAGCAGCACACGGAAACGCTGTTTACCTTTCCGCTGGAGCGGTACCTATTTATCTACTTGCACTTTGACGTGCTTTCGAACTGCTAGGTTGGCAGGAGCAGGGACCAAGCAACGGGAGCTCACCCCGTCGCGGGGATTCCAACCGCGTATTGTATGTGTATCGGAAGAAGTGTGCATGCACACAAAAGCTCATACTAATAACAAACTTAGTAGGTCTCTAAGGTGCTACTGGAAACATTTGTGAGAGAGACACTGTTAAATTACTATCAGAAATGCACAGAAACAATTGCTTGAGACTATGTTTCATCCTTAGGTGGGTGAAATAATGCAGACCATTGACTGTATACTGGATTAGGAATTCACCCTGGCCCTCATGCAGGGTTCTCCTGCTATGCACACAGCCATTGCTTGCCTTTTTTGGGCTGTTGCTCAAAGAGGCAGTCTGTACCCACATGTAAAATAGCTGGAATAGGATTACAAATTGTCAGGGACTGACCTGGGACTGGAGATCTGCCTGATCCTTCCAGAGAAGAAGAAGACAGTTCAGAATTACAACGGGTTTGAGGGAGGTCTCAGCTTAGAGGCAGATGAGGGGGAAAGCTGGGGAATAATGGGAGAGGAGAAGAAGAAAAAGAAGAAGAAACACCAGGGGAGCGACAGCTGATGGACTCGGTGTCTTTAGAAAGCATTCCAGACCCCACCCTCCCAGAACATGGTAGGTCTTGAAAGTGGGAGACCAAAGAGCTCAAAGGCAGAGGGCAATTTTCAGCACCCATAATGATGACTCATGAGGAAGTGGGAGAGGCGGTGGGGATGGAGATTCACTCAGGGCAACACCATTATTCTGAGAGGCTGCATTCCCAAGGCTCTCTATGTGAATATTGAATAAAAGCAGATGGTAAGGACTGTTCCTTGTCTTGTCCCTTCCTGGCAACCTGCTGTGGGAGTTGGTGCCTCTGCTGCCTGACACAAATGCAGTTTGTCGCCATTGCTGGTGTAAAACGAAAAGTAGAAACTCTGGTTATGCGTATGCAGGATTAGGTACTTGCAGGACTGAAGCCATTAAGTGAAAGCTTTCCCTGGTCATACTACCAAGGAGAGAGAAGAGAAGAGAAGAGAAGAGAAGAGAAGAGAAGAGATTAAGGGTGGCATTTAACTATCCAGCACCAGCAGCAGAAGCACTGTGCAAGGACTTCTGCTTACACAATAGGAGCCCCATTGTGCAAATGGAAGTCTTGCAATGCATGTCCAGATGGAACACCTGGAAGAGTGTGATGCTGAATTCCACCCTAAGTATTTTTTTTTTACTGCTACTGAAATCTGTGGGACCAGATATATATAGGTCCCATTGATTTCAACACTGGTGTGATTCAAGATCTCCACATGTAGCTTGCTTTTGTAGAGTTGTCTCTGTTAATTTCAGTGGAAGGAGCCAATCTACTCCTGCAGTTGATCTCTCAGGCTCCAAATATGAATTCATTAGTAATAAGATAATTTTATAAGTGTCACTGACGTGATATTATTTATTAATCTGGTTTTGTTCTTATTCCTAGCCCAGCTAATGGAGGTCGTACATGTTTTGGACCAAGCTATGAGTTCCAGCTTTGCAGCACAAATGATTGTCCTAAAGATAATGAAGATTTCAGAGAGGAGCAGTGCAAACAGTGGGATCCTTATTTTGAATATCAGAACAAGAAGCACCATTGGCTTGCATATGAGCATAGTGATGGTTAGTACACCACTTCTTCTACTTCTACTTCTACTTCTTCTTCTTCTTCTCCTTCTCCTCCTCTTCCTCCTCCTCCTTCTTCGTGTTATTGCTTTGTTAATGGCCTTGGTTCCAGTCTGCCATATTTGAAGACTGTAATTTCCAGTGTATAGAAAATATTACCACCCATTGGTTATTCTGCCAAAAGTCTCAGCTTCATTTGGAGAGGGTGGGTACGTTGTCAGCTCCTGTGTTCATACATTACTTGGCACCTACTTTGAATTTTGTGCATAAAGTATGCATAAGCATACACTACTGCAATGGCACATCAAAAAAGTGGATATAAATTTGCTTTAGTGGGTTGCCAAATTGATCAGGTACTCTATAAACAGCCATACACATATTTATGATCTTGAGTGTGGTCTAAGGTTACCAGATTTTTTTCAATGAATCCGGGGACACTTTTCAACTTCCCACTAAATTTTTTTTAAAAAATAATATTTATTACTTTTAAAACTTACAAGAAAAAAGAGAAGAAAAAAGACAAGAAAAAAAAAACAAAAGAGAGAAAAAATAACAATACAATACAATATATAAACAATACAAAACGCAACCTTAACACATTAAACTAAACAAAACAAAACAACAATTTAGAAAAACATACATCATGTCATTTCAATACTCTATCTTTCATTCCCTTGTTTCATCGACCTCCTCTCACCTCCCTTTTTGTTTTTGTTTTTTTAAAATGATATTTATTAAGATTTTTCCATTATAATACCTCAAAAAATAAAAACAAACAAACAAAAAAAATGAAACAAAAAAATTTAAAAACACATAAAATTCAAAGGCCTTATTTTCAATGACATATTTCCCTGACTTCCCCACACCTCCCCCTCTTGTATTCCAGTTCCAATTGTTGGTTCAACAAGTTCTTGTCCCCAATTTTTAACCTTTTAATATTTCATTCATTTTAGAAAAACCAATTTTAACTTATAAACATCAATAATTATACATCTGTGCTTATTCTTAAAGCCTTTTTCTAAAGTTGACCTAAATTCCCTTCCACAATTTCGTCAATTCTCATACAAATAACAAAACAAAATAAAAGCAAAACAAGTTACAATTATGCACCCTTTGGATTCCCAAACTCCACCCCCCCTTTCCCGGTTCCAATCCCCAATAATCGTCCATCAGTCAATCTACTCTCAGCCTGGGGATCTCACGTCCGAGGCTCTTAATTCTCTCTCAATTCCTCTCTGCCGGCTTTTTGGATAGTCCTTAGTATTAAACACCAAATCTCGGAGAAGCTCTAGTCCAATAAAGTCCATATTTCTTCCAACCAGACCTCCATACTTAAAAGTGGAGCCTAAGTCTTGTTTCTTACTCCTTTTAAGTCCAAATGTCCCGAAAGCTCCAACTTCCACCTTAATCAGATTTGTAATCCTTAGGTCTTCAGATCTCCACACAAGAAGATCTCTCCATTCTTCAGTCTCCAATTCAAACCAAATTTTCACCATCGAGTTCTTATTTTCCTTTGCAGCCATCATGCCAGGCCTCTGGCTCTCCTTTATCATCTGTAAAATTACAGCTCCTCCTTCCTTTTTCTCAAGAACAACATATATCTCTTTCTTCACACTCTCAAAGCTCTCAAGTTTCTCTTCTTGTTCAGCTGCATGAGCTTCCTGAGTCAATTCCTTGTCAGATTCAATGAATTTGTTTACTGTTAAGTCCAGAGTTGTAACATTTGTAGCCAAAACATCAATTTGGCCTTGTAACTTTCCCAAGAGAACAAAGACTCTGTCCAGTTCAGCTTGAATTTCCCCTCCTTCAGCCATTCTTGTAATGTCCCAAAACCCCCTCTAGAGGGATTTTGGTCACTTAGTGTTCTTTCCAGTTCAAATCCAAAAATCAAATTAGTTTGTGTCAGAGGCTCAGGAGCAGAAGAGCAGGGGAGAGAGCAAATAGAGAGCGGAGGAGAGGAATCAGAGGGGAGCGTAGGGGAATATGACAGTGGACCGAGAGATTCCATGAGCTTCTCCAGCGAATCAGAAGATTCCCAGGAGGGGGCGCCTATGGTAAGGGCGAGGCGAATCCCAGAGGGGACGATCCATAAACAGGGAACCAGAGGGGAGTCCCAAAGGAGTAGCGGAGAAGTAGGGCCAGTTCCCCCACCAGAGCACAGTGGGGGAGAAGAGGCATGGGAGTCAGGACCAGCGTCTCCTCCATCGGGGAGTGGGGAGACGGAGGGAAGGGCAGGTCCAGCTAGCCTCCCCGAAAGGGGGAGCAGTGACACAAGTGTAACGGTCAGAAGGAAAGTGGGAGGCTGCGCGCGCGCGCCAAGTTCAAATGTGGAGGAGCGCGGGACAGCAGAAAACCCGGATTGGGAGCCAGGTCCTAAAGCCCGAAAGAGGGGGGAGGAGGAGTCGGGAGAATCAGCGTCAGAAGAATCTCGGAGGGCAGAGACTCCGACTAGCAGAAGGACCCAGAGAAAGAAGGAACAGAGGAAGAGGTGGAGTAAAGCTAGAATCTTAAGCTGGTGTCAGGGGGGCGGAGATTCAGATGGGACTTCTATGATCTGACGGATAGATGTAGCGTTGCGCGCTGCACGTCTGGAAATGAGACTGAACTTCAATAAAGACTTTTGAACTTGAGCAAGAAGCAGCGTTGGTCTTGTGTGAGCTGGGACCTTGGGCAGCGCTGACAGTAAGTCCCATCTCAAATAAACTCTGCGAGCTCACGGAGATAGGCAAAGATGACGACTGAGGAAAAAGTCAAGCAATTGCAGGAAGCGGTGTCAACGCTCTACGCAGAATTAGCTGCGTCTAGGAAAAAAGAAGAAGACACAGCTGCGCTCTGCCAGGATCTGCAAGCCAGGTGGGACAAATGGGGAAAGGAGGGGCAGCTGGGAGCCAAGCCGGAGGGAGTTAGCCTCGGGAAAAGGGGGGCAAGCCTTGTGACCCATTTTGACGGGAACCTGCAGCAGTACCCTAACTTCAGAGCAGAAGTAGTCTTCGCGCTCAATTTGCTTCGGAAAGATTTTAGAGATGAGGAGGAGAAAGTGGGTTTCATAATCACTCATCTGCATGGGGAAGCTAAGTCGTGGCTGCGAACTTTGCTACGCGAAAATGACCCCGCCCTCAAAGATTCAAGCGCTTTTATTGGAGCCATGGACGCTTGCTTTAAATCAACGGTGGATGTGGATGTCGCTAGAAGGGAAATGCATGGATTGCGACAAGGGAGAGCGACGGTGCGCCAGTATCATTCCCGCTTTTTTGGGTTAGTAAATGTGCTGGGCTGGCAGAAGGACTCAGCTGCCGTCAGGGATCTGTTCTGGGAGGGGCTGAATGGAGCCGTTAAAGATGAACTGGCGAGGGGGGAGAGACCCCAAAATACAACAGAAGTAGTCCAAAGGGCGCTTGCAATTGGGGTGCGCCTGGAAGAACGCCCGTGGAGCAGGGAGGAGGGGCGAAGAGCAAACACGTCAGTTAGAACGACTCCCTTCCTACCCAGAGAGACAGAGCGCGCTCAGTCCACGCCTCCTCTCATAAGTGGAGAGGAGCCAATGGAAATCGGAGGTGCAAGGGCTCAGACAGCAAGCAGAGCCCAGACACCAGGAGCAGTCAAGGCGAAGGCTCCTAGAGGGAGCAGGAAGTGTTACATCTGCGACAGTGCACAGCACATGGCGAAAGAGTGTCCCCAGAGGCTCCAGAAGCACACTGCAGCCTCAGCAACTGTTAAAGGAGGAATTCAGCAGGGAATTGAGCAGCAGGGAAAAGGCGACGCCTGGTTGGAGATGGAGGCTCTGGGGCTCAACCAGGCGAGTCAGTGAAACAGTCCCCAGAGATTTTGCAGCCCACAGACCCCCTCCCACCCAAACCAGTGGTGCAACTCACTGCATCGCTCCAGCTGCCCGATGGGCTCACCCTGGAGGTCCCTATTACCATTGACTCTGGTAGCAACGCAGACTTTGTAGGGTTGGACTTCGTCAAGCAGCATCGCATAGCACTCCTGCCAGCCACGATGCCCCTAAATGTTGTCACGGTAGATGGCAGGAAGATACTGGGAGGAGAGGTGGTACAGCAAACACCGCCTCTGGTGATGCAAATTGGAAACCACCGCGAAGTCATCAGTTTCAACGTCACCCACCTGTCGGACACGCCCATAGTGTTGGGCATGAGTTGGCTGGATAGGCACAGCCCGGCATTAGCGTGGTACCAGCGGCAATTGACCTTCTGCTCTTCCTACTGCGCAGCGCACTGCATCCAGACCTGCCAGGAAGGAGAGGGGCAAGAGGATGCACCGCAGCTACACCTAGGCGTGGTGCAAGCGGTGCCCAACAAGTACAAGGACTTTTTGGAAGTCTTCTGCGAGAAGGAAGCAGACAAGCTGCCTCCCCACAGACCCTACGACTGCAAGATTGACCTCCTGCCAGGGGCGACGCTGCCAACTGGGAAACTGTACTCCATGTCTGAAGACGAAATGCAAGAACTCAGGGAGTTCATAGATCGCAATTTGAAGCGGGGATTCATCCGGGAATCCAAAGCAGTGGGGGGCAGTCCCGTGTTTTTCGTGAAGAAGAGAGACACGCCCGAACGGAGGCTCATAGTGGATTATAGAATCATCAATTCCAGGACAAAGCCCACAGCATTCCCCATGCCCAAAATTGACGACCTGCTCGCGACGGTGAGGAAGGGACGGATCTTCACCAAGTTGGATTTACGAGGGGCCTACAACCTTATACGCATGCGGGAGGGCGACGAGTGGAAGACAGCCATGTTTACGCCTTTAGGAACCTATGAATACAGAGTCATGCCGTTTGGTCTCCAAAATGGCTCCCATTGTTTCCAAGCTTTCATGCACCACGTGCTAGCGGGACTCCTCTACAAGAAGTGCGTCTGCTTTTTAGATGATATCCTGATCTTTTCGGACTCGCAGGAGGCGCACGAGGAGGACGTCAAGGAGGTCCTGCAGAGACTACGGGAGCACAGACTTTACGCCAAACTGGAGAAGTGCCAGTTCGACACGACAGAGGTGGATTTCCTGGGCTACAAGCTGTCCGACAAGGGACTTGCCATGGACAGCGCCAAGGTCCGCTCAGTGTTGGACTGGAAGAGCCCGCGCAACCGGAAGGAGGTCCAGAAGTTCGTCGGTTTCGCCAACTTTTATCGCAAGTTCATCAAGGGGTTCGCGAAGGAGACAGCGGCCATCACGGACACCCTCAGCTCCAAGAAGAAGAAGTTCACCTGGACGGACCAGGCGGAGCAGTCCTTTCGGAGGCTCAAGCGTCTCTTCGCGTCCGAAGAACAGCTGCTACACGTAAACCCCAGCAAACCGATGAGGGTTGAAACGGACGCCTCGGACAGAGCGGTGGGGGCGGTCCTGTTGCAGCAAGATCCGCAAGGGGACTGGAGACCGTGCGCATTCTACTCCAGGAAGCTCAGCACGTCGGAGCAGAACTACACCATCTGGGACAGGGAGTTGCTGGCCATTCATGCAGCTTTCAAGGCGTGGCGGCACTTCCTCGTCGGAGCCAGACACACGGTGCAGGTTCGCACGGACCACAAGAACCTGGAGTACTGGCGCACGGCGAAATTCCTGAACCAGAGACACATCCGCTGGGCGGAGTTCTTTGCAGATTTCGATTTCCGGATAGAATACATCCCGGGAGACAACAACGTCATGGCGGATGCGCTATCCAGGAAGCCGCAGTATCTCGAGGAAGCGGCACAGGCAGCGGCCAAACACATTTTCGCACCAGAGGTGTGGGCGTGCGCTTCAGCCGCAGTGGACCTGGACGCAGTCCGTCGTGCGCTACAGGCGGATTCGTTTGCGCAAACCAAGATGGAGGAGGTGCGAAACGGCACAGCGAGGGACGACGAGTTCCAGATACGCGACGGACTACTCCTCCGCAAAGGGGCTCTCTACGTACCGGGAGAAGACCTTCGCGCGAGAGTCTTGCAGCAGCTGCACGACGCGCCCAGCGCTGGGCACTTCGGCAAGGACAAGACGGCGGAATTAGTCACCAGGGACTTTTGGTGGCCCAAGGTGCGGGGAGAAGTTGCGGATTACGTTTCCAGGTGTGACACCTGCCAAAGGGCCAAGCCAGTACACAGGAAGCCGGCGGGTCTGCTGGAACCGCTGCAGACGCCGCTCGAACCATGGGAGAAAGTGGCCCTGGACTTTGTTACAGATCTGCCCAGTTCGCGCGGCAAAACAGCAGTACTCGTGGTCGTAGACCTCTTCACCAAAATGGCGCATTTCATTCCGTGCGCGAAGGTGGCCACAGCGGAACAGACCGCCAAGCTGTTCATAGACCACGTGTTCAAAGCTCACGGCCTGCCGCGGTCCATCCTGTCCGACCGGGGCCGCCAATTCATCTCGAACTTTTGGCAGAAGCTGCTGGGCATCCTGAACGTCAAGATCAACTTAGCGTCGGCACGACACCCGCAGACCAACGGACAAGCGGAGAGGGTCAACGCCATCATGCAGCAGTACCTGCGCTGCTACGCCAATCAACAGCCCTCGACCTGGGTGGACTACCTACCGCTAGCCGAGTTTGCCTACAACAACACGAAGCACGGGTCTACAGGGGTGACACCGTTCTTCGCCAACAATGGGCGCCACCCCAGAACCTTCCCGGGGTTGGAGACCGAGGCAGAGGGGGAGCCACGGGGGGCAGAGCACTTAGCCGCAGAGTTACAGGAGGTCCATGAGCAACTCCGAAGGCACTTGGAACTCGCGAAACACGCCTACAAGATGCAGGCAGACAGGCACAGGAGGGTTGGGGAAGACATACAGGTAGGGGACTGGGTCTGGTTAGCAGCTCAGGCAGTGCCGGCCAGAACGCTAGCTAAGAGGAAGCTAGGACACAAGCAGCTGGGACCTTACCAGGTCGCGGCACAAATCAATCCAGTGGCCTACCGGTTGACACTCCCGGAGGGCTCCAGAATGCACCCAGTCTTTCACAGGTCAGTGCTCACGCCTTACAAGGCGCCCCACAGGTTTCAGGCGCCAGGGACCGCACCAGCTCCACGTAGCCCATCGCCAGCAGGGGAGGGACCACAGAGGGCGACGCCACTCAACGAGGTCACAGAGATTTTGGACTCAAGATGGGGGGAAGAGGGAGTTGAATATCTCCTCGCCAGGGAGGGTACTCCGGCCAGCGCCAACGAGTGGGTGCCGTGCTACGCCGTGGAGGAGCACTATCTCAAAGACGAGTTCCATTCGATCTTCCCACACAGACCCATGCCGGCGGAGTATTTTGACGACTGGCTTTTCACACCCACACTGTCAGCCAGCACGTTCCAAGGTTTCTCCTCAGATGAGGAGCCGACGCCGGGGATGAGCTCCCCGGAGGGGTCGCTCTCGGGGTTTGCCACGGACCGCTCCTATTGGTGGGACACTCAACCAGAAGTGGGGTGGAGCAGGGAACTGCTGAGGGGGCCCTTGCACACAGCCTCACCCGAGGGACCGGGGGGAGAGGAGGACATGGACGTGTGGGGGGAGGATCTTGGTTTTGAGCACGACAGCAGAGAAATGGAAGCAGAGGAAGTCGACGTCGACGAACCCATCGTGGGGGGGCCTGATCCCGCTGGACGGTTGCACACCAGGGAGAGAGAACGGAAGCCAGCACTCACACCCCCAGCGCTGGAGCACCTGGAACCCGCACCCGAAGAGGGGGAGGGGGGAAGGGGGGGCTTCGAGGGGGGATGGATGTCAGAGGCTCAGGAGCAGAAGAGCAGGGGAGAGAGCAAATAGAGAGCGGAGGAGAGGAATCAGAGGGGAGCGTAGGGGAATATGACAGTGGACCGAGAGATTCCATGAGCTTCTCCAGCGAATCAGAAGATTCCCAGGAGGGGGCGCCTATGGTAAGGGCGAGGCGAATCCCAGAGGGGACGATCCATAAACAGGGAACCAGAGGGGAGTCCCAAAGGAGTAGCGGAGAAGTAGGGCCAGTTCCCCCACCAGAGCACAGTGGGGGAGAAGAGGCATGGGAGTCAGGACCAGCGTCTCCTCCATCGGGGAGTGGGGAGACGGAGGGAAGGGCAGGTCCAGCTAGCCTCCCCGAAAGGGGGAGCAGTGACACAAGTGTAACGGTCAGAAGGAAAGTGGGAGGCTGCGCGCGCGCGCCAAGTTCAAATGTGGAGGAGCGCGGGACAGCAGAAAACCCGGATTGGGAGCCAGGTCCTAAAGCCCGAAAGAGGGGGGAGGAGGAGTCGGGAGAATCAGCGTCAGAAGAATCTCGGAGGGCAGAGACTCCGACTAGCAGAAGGACCCAGAGAAAGAAGGAACAGAGGAAGAGGTGGAGTAAAGCTAGAATCTTAAGCTGGTGTCAGGGGGGCGGAGATTCAGATGGGACTTCTATGATCTGACGGATAGATGTAGCGTTGCGCGCTGCACGTCTGGAAATGAGACTGAACTTCAATAAAGACTTTTGAACTTGAGCAAGAAGCAGCGTTGGTCTTGTGTGAGCTGGGACCTTGGGCAGCGCTGACAGTTTGTATCAGTCCTTCCTTGTTTTCAACAAAATATAGTCAAATTATAACAAGTATAGCCAGCAGAAGCAACAGAAACAAAGTTCTATTTTTCCGTCTGACAGCTAATTTGACAGCTGTCAAACTCTTCCAATACCTTCAACAGGCTCTCTCGCGGATCACTCCCGGGTCCGGGGGGGTGGCACTTCAGCTCCCAAAATTAGCTCTTATCCTCCAGTAAGATTTCTTCTAGTGCCAAATCGTGAAATTAATGTCTTTTGCCAAATGATAAAAGAAAAAATTCTCTCGACCTTAGTTAGCAGGTCCTTGCTTTAGATTATTTACAGGAGGAGGAGGCTGACTTCCTGTTTACACCTCCCCCGATCGTACCTAATTCACCGCAAAATTTTCTTTAAAAATCCAATTTCCGTACTACTCACAGGTTGTTATTTTGAAGTCCAAATCACAAGAAGAAGTCAGCGCTCTCCGGCCATGGCAGCGCGGCTTCACTCCACAGGAGAAGCAGATGACTCACAGCACCGCGCCGCTCACCCCGTCCCCCGTTCCGAAGCCTTTAAAAAGGCTCCTTCGCAGGTCGGGGGTGGCGCAAATGGTGCCTGCCGAGTCACCAGGTTCACAGGCTTCTCCGCCTGTGATTTTTAAGGGTCTCCGCGTCGCCGCAGCGGTACGACCCTGATCCTGTGGAGCCGATTCCCTCCGGAGCTCGGAGGGAATCCGCCATTAGCCGTTGGCGCTAACCCGGAAGTCACCCCACCTCCCTTTTTGTATTCCACTTCTGTTAATTGTTTAAGCAATTCCTTTCCATCTTTCTCTATTTTTTGTCATATAAATATCTTAACATATTTTTAACCTTATTTTCCATTAATGCTAAAGTACTTATTTATGCTTAACTCCTTATAACATTTCTACTAAAGCCATAAAATTTCATTCCAACATTTTTCTAACACTCATTAATTTTACAGTATTTATATATATAAACTTTAAACTTTTCCAATCTTCTTCCACCATCTCTTCTCCCAGTCCTTTCCGTCAATTCCATATAGTTCATCAACCTGGAGATCTTCTGTCCGAGGCTCTTAACTCTTTTCCAAGTCCCTTCTGCAGGTCTTCTTCATATTCTTTGATGCTGAAAAGCAGATCTCGAGGAGACTCCAACCTAGCAATGCTTTTATTCCTTCTTGACAGGTCAGCCAACTTTCCATAGTTAAAACTAAGGTCCATATAATATTTCAGGACATGTTTCAAAATTCCTCCAAATCCAAAGGCCCCCACAACTCCAATCACCTCCTGACCCAAATCCAGGTCCCAACGGTCAGTAAATCCCTGCATTAAAGGATCTCAACTTCCCACTAAATAGATGGATTTTGTCAGGGGACTGATTTGTAAATCCGGGGACTGTCCCCGGGAAACAGGGACGTCTGGTAACCTTGGTGTGGTCCACTTCTGCTGAACTTAGAACCCTTCTACATGGATCTAAATTCTACTGCTAGTGGGTTGATTGGAATCTTTGGAAATCTGCACATTTTTATTCAAAGATCATTATTTTAACTGAATTGCCTTCTGCAGTCTGATCAGATAAGAACCATCAGTTGAAGAGATAAATCACAGGACTCTTTTCCCTTGTAGCCAAAGAAAGGTGTCATCTCTACTGTGAGTCCAAGGAAACTAATGATGTTGTGTATATGAAAAGACTGGTGCATGATGGAACAAGGTGCTCATATAAGGATCCTCATAGTATCTGTGTACGAGGGGAGTGCCTGGTAAGTTGTGGCATTAATTCCTTTTTCCAGTTTCTTATTTGCAAGAATGAGTATAATATTAATATTTCAATGGGACACTTTTCTCCATGACGCATCTACAAATAAGTAGTCATTTTAAGTGTAATCACTGAAGTTTACTAAAAATCAATCATGCCATGGTTCATTGTTTTACTAGAGTCTCTGAAAAGTTACCTGCCTAAGAGGGATGGAGTTGGGTTTGGAATTGGGCTGATAACCGTTCAGCCATGCCTAGTACCTTTGCAAAGTGAATTCAGTATCTAATTTGAGAAGGCTCTTGAGCATACAACTAACTTGATTTCTTTTCAGGAAAACACAGTGGTTGCAAGCCACAGTCACATGTGCATGAGAATGTCACACATATGCAAGATTTTATTAGTTTCTCTGTCCATCTACTAGACCTCCAAATGGCTTCTTCTCTCCTCTTAGCTATTGGAAAAGAAACACCAAAACATTCTGTTGTCTGTTGCCTGGAGGTCTTTGCACTGGGGCTCTTCGCCATAGTGTATGACTAGAGGCCGCATTCATTTCTGGAGTACCATTTCTTCATGTGGAGAAATGTGTACTGTTGTCTTCAGTGTTATTTTCTGAGCATGAATTGCCAAATATTTATGTGAATTGGATTAAATGCCTGCAATATGCTCAAATCCTGAATAGCAACATGTACTTGAAATCCTTTGATAATGAATTAATATCAGAGTTCAGTTAAGCAAGCAGTTAGAAACCAATTTATCAGGGTGAAATGTCATTATAAAAACTCATGTGGATATCAACATGCCCTTTTAGGAAGAGACAAATGTGCTGTTTATTATATCTTTGTCTGGTGAAAAGAAAACCCGGAGGAAAATGCAGGCTCTTACAAGCAGGAGTAATTGCTTTTCATTCTTTGCAGAAAGTTGGCTGTGACAAGGTAATTGGCTCGTCAAAGCAAGAGGACAAGTGTGGCGTGTGTGGTGGAGACAACACCCATTGCAAAGTGGTGAAAGGCACATTCTCCAGGGCACCAAAGAAGCAAGGTCAGTCCATTTTCAGTATAGTGCTCCTGCCCCAGAGAAGCATGCAGGAAGATTTCAGAAGGACATAGTAACTTTGTTTTTAACATCTCTTTTCTGGTGCTGCATCAAGTCTTGTATTTGAACAGCTTCTGGTGCAGAACAGCAGAAGTACTTTCCTGGAAGTACTATGGGCTACACCAATAGGGCCTATGGTGGGTGGGTGTGTGTGAACCCATTTGTGAACTTAGAAAGGCTCAGTGGATTGAGGGCTTATAGTTAAATCCTAGATATGTCTACTCAGTTGGCCTTACTTCCAGGTAAGTAGAGGTGGGGTTGTTCTTCCTTCTTGGTCTAAACACCTTCTATGGGGCCACATTTGTGCATGTCTGTATTCACTATTTGAACAGCCTTTCTAGACTTTGACCTGCTTGGCTTTCAAGTGAGCTAATGGGCAATTTAAACATTGTTTGTTTGTTTAAATGAATTTAAATGCATTTGTTTTACTTCATATATATACATATGATTTCATTTTTGAGGAAATCATCTACAAAGAGGTTTTTGATACTTTAGAATACTAATCCATGTCATAAAATCTCATAAAACACATAGTCAACAACAGGGGTACCAGCTGGAGTGGAGCCTAAGGGACCTTGCCCCCCGAAGGATGGCTCCTCAATCTTGTCCTCTTTTCCTTTCTCTGTAATAACAACAACCTGCACTGGTTTAATGTGTCCCTACAGGTTACATCAAGATGTTTGAAATCCCAGCAGGTGCGCGGCACTTGCTAATACAAGAATCGGATGCCTCCATTCATAATCTTGGTGAGTATTACATAACAGTGGTACCTTGGGTTACATACGCTTCAGGTTACATACGCTTCAGGTTACAAATCCAAACAAATTACAAATTACAAGGTTACAAATTCAGGATATCAAATCCAAACAACTACTATTACTACTACTACTACTACTACTACTTACAGACTCTGCTAACCCAGAAATAGTGCTTCAGGTTAAGAACTCGTGCTCCGGCAGGGTGGCAGCAGCGGGAGGCCCCATTAGCTAAAGTGGTACTTCAGGTTAAGAACAGTTTCAGGTTAAGTACGGACCTCTGGAACAAATTAAGTACTTAACCCGAGGTACCACTGTATCAGCATTGTTCTCTCACCATCTTTTTCTGTACATTTTCTTTTACTGACAATGTGAAAATATCTTTTGTCTGTTTAAAAAATAAAATCAATCAAGAGAAGAATTTCTCCTTGTGAGAAAACTAATATTATGACAATGAAATTGCTGCATACCATCCCAATCTCCAAGTGGTTTGAGATCCCAGAGGTTGCAGGCAGTTACCCAGGGTTTGGTTTCCTTGGAATGAGGGACAGTGGAGACTGTGGTGTCTTTAGGATATATGGTTTATTTACACATATATACAGTCATTTTGTCACCCCCCTCAGTGATGACCCCCAGGGTGACCCACACCCCCACACCCCCTTCCTCCGCCACTGCATGCAGTTTCCATATTTATTTGTTACAGGGAATGTGCTTCCTAGTCAATGGGCTCACTGGTTCTGCTTTTGCATATGCCTTTATAGCATCCTGGTGCATTCAGTTTCAGATTCAGAGCCATCCATCGCAAGGATGCTCAATCAATCATGAAGCTTAAACAGTAATTGAAATCCTCTCCTTCCAATTCAGCGGATCAATAATAGACAATGTCTTGCAGAATGTTATTAATTAGAAGTGGATTCACAACCAATAGCTTCGTAACTGCCATGAATCACTCCCCCACCCCACCCCCAGTTTTACTTTAGGAAATGCTTCCCCTGCACTGATGTTCCGGGGAGCCTCATGGGACTCATAGCAATCCTTGTACAAACTTATTCCTTATGCTCGGCAAACTGTTTCTGATGAAGCACGGGCAATATATAAACCTCCGGCTTTTAAAGCCTGGTATCGACCCTGACAGCACTTTAGGAAGGGATCGCAAGAGACACGAGGGCTGGTCCCCCACCCCCCAGAGCAACAGAGAAGGCAAGGCAACAAGTGTATGAAACTGC
Source organism: Podarcis raffonei (assembly GCF_027172205.1). Taxonomy (NCBI): domain Eukaryota; kingdom Metazoa; phylum Chordata; class Lepidosauria; order Squamata; family Lacertidae; genus Podarcis; species Podarcis raffonei. Next base: position 62,165,901 of record NC_070603.1, on the reverse strand, counting down.
CACATTTGGAATTATTATTTTGACAGTCAAAGTAGGAAGAAAGATGAAAGAGGACTTAATTATTTTTAGAGATTGGCCAGGAAATTTGGCTGTAGCAAGGTTCAGTAGCAAAGGCTGCAGCAACATTTGAAGTGCAGAAAAGAGATAGAGTGAGACGGTAGACCCCTCAAGTTCAAAGGGGCCTCATCTAATCCAGTCACCTTCACAGAGGAATGATTTGCTGTACTTAACATCTCAGCCAGATGATTCAGCTGAAGTGATTTCCTTAGGTAATTGATTCCATTTGCTAAGTTCTTTCTGAAGATTAATAAAACTCAGAGGCAGCATACGCAGTGTCAGCCTGCACACATGTAACCCATTTGCAGTCTGCTAGCCATGTAGAGCTTATAACCAGGAAGTCATTAACCTCCTGTTTTTGCCATCTACCTGGGGAAGCTAAAACAGGGAGCTGTCAAACACCTCTCAGGCCAGAAGTTACCTTCTTGCAACGTTAAGCCATTGATCCAAATTCAAGCACAGGGATATATCCTTAAATGGTGTGCACATGGAAAACTGCTCCCTCTTTTGAAGTCAGTAGGGAAGCCCACCCAGGCACAAACTGAGCATCTGAAAGCACATGGAGCTGTGGAACAGAAACATTTACCTAGAATAGCATGTGTTGGCGTGTCTTGCTGATTCAGTTTCAGTTTCTCATCCAGTATAAGGCCTTCTCAGTGATGGTGTTGGGTAGTCCTCAGTTTGAACTTGTGCATTTGTTTGTTTGTTTCCTATGCGTGAAATTTTCAGGTTGCAATCTTATATAGATTTACCGCTATGGGACTTAGTTCTGAGTAGATACATGTAGAATTTCACTGTAAAAAATTTTTTTATGAGGGATCAAATGAATTATACATAGGACTAAGCTCCATTCAGGTGTGTAGCTGAAATAGTTACAAGCACCACCAGAAAAGAAATGGAAGCATTGAGGAAGCAGTGGGTGTGGAAAGAGGTGTAGCAGAGGGATGATGGATCTAGTCCCCAAAAGGCAGCGAAACATCCAGGTGGAGAGGTTTGGAGCCCAGTTTCTCTCAACTCATTTGATTATCCCCGTGTTGGTTAAACCTGAATTTATAGAAGGGAAACATCAAGATTGGTGTTATTCAAGGATAACATTGTGTGCACTACACAAATTAAATGGGAATGCCAATAGCCATAAACACACAGTGAACTCTGGTGTAGACAAGCTCTGAGTGTAATAAATTACTAGTCAAACTCAGAGTAGACCCACTGAAATAATAATAATAATAATAATAATAATAATAATAATAATAATAATAATATCTACTTTGAGAATGACTAACATGGTATATTTCTCAGTAAAGAGATGGTGCCCCTGAGCAGGTGCAGAGTGAATTTTCTAAACCACTTTCTAATTATAGTGAGACCCCCACACACCAGCAAAGAACAGGTGGGTTTGTTTCCAAACACACTAAAGCCCCAACATGTGTGTGTATTATATAGTGAAAAGAAATCAATCACTGCACATACTCTCTGGCATTCTTATCTTGTTACTTCAGGCATGAAGAAAACAAGATTCTAGGGCAGGGATCCACAGGGACAGGGGCAGGAGACTTGTAATGCAACAGGCAGGGCAATGCTAACAGAAATTCAGCTGCTTGATCTGGAAACATAATGCATGATTTGCTCTGTTTTTCGTCTCAGAGCTGATGTAAGACACACCATTGAAGCAGATAAAAAAGACCAGGTAGCTGAAAAGATACTGGGGATGAAGAGGCAGGACAAGTATTTGTTTTTGTCTGTTAGAACAGAATTCACAAAGTAAAATAATGCACAATAGACGCCAGTTGTTCCTTGCGAATGTATTTCTTCACAGCTCTGTTATCAGATAGGTCCAGCTGGTTCTCCAGTTCCTGGTCTGCAATGCAAAATCAAATGAATGGCATAACATAGGCTCAGCCCCAAGCGATTTATCAACTCTTAGATAAAATAGCTGACTGCACTGAGGGGTTCCTTCCAAGGGAGAGGGCTGTGACAGGGTGCGAGAGTCAGCAGTGTCTGTTGCCTGATGACAGAGTCACTCCCTGTTGAGTCTGCAATGCCAACATATTTTCCTTCAAATGTTGGGGAGGCGGCGTCTCCATCTCTGCACACCGTACAGAACAGCAGCAGCAGCAGCTCCTTGTGGTGAACTTTGCTGAGACTCAGATCCTTATGAGGAGAGGGCGAACTAGGCTGTATGCCTGAGACCCTTCTAATTTCTGGATCCAGCAAGGATTGAATTTCTGGCTCTGGGGCACCTCGTCAACTCCTTGTAGTTAGAAAGATAAAGTCCAAATTTGAGAGTTATGATTATTATGATTTTATTATTTATTTAATTAATGCCTATACCACCCTATACCCGAAGGTCTATGCGAGTTAGAAGCTGGCAGGTTGCAGGTTGGGCTAAGGTTACCAAAAAATTTTTAATGAATCCAGGGACACTTTTCAACTTCAATGGATTCTGTATGGGGACTGCGTTGTAAATCAGGGCACTGTCCCTGGGAAATGGGGACATCTGGTAACCTTAGGTTGGGCAGCTGGGAGACAGAGCTATGCCTGTTTTTTGTTGCAATCCAAGGCTGTGACTATGGGAGAAGCAAGACCCTCTTGGGGTGATAATGCTCTGAACCCCTCCATCGTAGGCTCAGGTTGTATATATGTGTAAATAAGCCATATATCATAAAGACACCACCTTCCAAAGGAAACACATATCCTGGGTAAGTGCCCAGAACCCCAGAATCTTGCACTGCTTGGAGTTTGGGGTGGCATGCAAGAGTACAATCTCTACATTTTCCTTCTGGTCAGGCAAGATAGCACCACCTACAGATGGAACGGTGGACAGGGTTTGCCTTGCAGGCAACTTGGGTCCCTGGGTACCTAAAGGAAGGTTAGCTCCATATCAACCAACAGATGCTGAGATCACCTGACAGTGTTCTTCCTTGGATCCACCCATCATCCAAGATAAGGTGGATGGTCATCAGAAAGAGGGCATTTTTGGTTGCAGAGTCCTCTCCCTAAAGAGGCCTGCTTGGCACCTGCTCTGTTGTCCTATTGGCAAAGCGCCCCTACCCCCTACCCCACCCCCTTTTTAGGGAGTTTTTAGATCCTAGTCTGCTGTCTTATTAGGTGTTTTTGTTCTCTTTTATGACAATTGTCCTTTACATTTTTACTCAATTTTTTATATAAACCACATTAGGATCTTCTTTTTTTTAAGTGAAAGGCAGTACTGTATATAAGTTCTCTAAATACATCTAATAAATAAAGCACGCAGACAGACCTCTTCCTGAAGCCTTCCAGTCTCAGAGGACAGAGAAAGAGAGAGTGAACTGAAGTCTCTTGAAGATGTTATATTTGTCCTGTTATTTCTAGCTATCAAGAACCGAGAAACAGGGAAATTTATTTTGAACGAAGAGAACTACGTGCCAGATTCCAAAGTGTTTGTCAACATGGGCATAGAATGGGAGTATCGGAACGATGAGGATAGGGAAATGGTGCAAACTATGGGCCCCTTACGTAATGGAATCACCGTTCTGGTAAGTAACTTGAAGATGAGAGTGTCTAGATTAGACTGAGTCATACGTACAGTATTTTATGGATTGCATCTGTTAGGACATCTGTTTTAAGAATCAAGGGCATATTTAATGGTAACAACTTTATATATTGCTACATCTGTGTGTAGGGGTTTCAGATTTAGATGTCCAAAAAAACCAGACAAGCTGACTTACTTGCAAGGGAGAAAGCAGGTAGCAGGGGAAGAACAACACAGCTTCCCAGGCAAATATACCTAAAGAAAGGCTGGAGAGCCATAAGAGTGAGGCCAGAGTCTGGCTGTTGCCCAGGCTAAACTACTACTCTGGCTGGGAGGATTTATTGAGCATTTTCTGGAGGAAGAGAAGTGGAACTATACTAAGACGTGGAAGGACAGTACCTCCTCTTCTTTCTCTACTCCAAGAGGCTCGCCTTGTACCTAGCTCATTGTCCTTTTAGTGCCTGGAAACAATCTTTTATTTTCCCAAGCTGTCTTTAATTTGGGTGGGTGGGTGTGTTGTTGTTATTGCATTTACTTTTAAATTGTTTGATTGTACCCGCAATAAATAAACAAATTCTCTACAGCTGTGGTAGCCAATGTGGTGCCCTTTGGATGTTGTTGTTGGGCTACAGCTTCCATCAGGCCAAAGCAGCAAGGCCAAAGGTATTTGGAGTTGTGATCCAACATCTGGAAGGCACCACACATTGGCCACCCTGGCTCTACAGTTTTGAGTGTCTCCCCACAAGGAAACAGTAGTGGTCAGTCTCTTGGTCCTAATCCTGCCCATCCTTGTAGTAAGCCCTTCTTGCAAATTCTGTGAGAAAGGGACACATGAGTGTATGCCCCGGTTGTCATTAAAAGTTGTATATATCATAAGAATACAGGACCTTGAAGGTCAATCCCACACATGGACTGGGAGAAAAGTTGCCCTCTATCTCTAAAATGTGTTCTGAAGCTTAATTTAAAAGGGGGGTGGGATCTATCCTACTTTTCATGCTTTTAATCTGTTTTCAAAGTGCCTCTATGATATTCCAAATGACCTTGGTGAAAATATATGCCTTATTTGTCTGACCAGGCAATTCCTCATGGTAACGTCAAGATTACACTGACGTACAAGTACATGATCCATGAAGACTCTTTGAATGTTGACAACAACAATGTTCTGGAAGATTCAGTAACATTTGAGTGGGCTTTGAAAAAGTGGTCACAGTGCTCAAAACCCTGTGGAGGAGGTAAAGAAAGGGTCTAACTGATGAATATGCATAGCTTTCTGAGGGTTACTTGGGGGGGGGGCGTCCTATGCACACTACCTGGAAGAAAGTCCCACTGAACTCAATAGGACTGTTTTCCAGGTATACATGCATAGGATTGTACTATGTAATTGTGTATGTGCTCAGACATGCAGATGTCTATCAACAGCAGAACATATGAAAGGCCTTCACTGAAAATCCCCATGTTTGTGGTGATACCTGTAATGAATTATCCACCCATTGCAGCCCATTTGATTTCAAATTCACTAATGACAAATTTGTACATGTAAACTAAATCAAAGAGTAAATGTACCTGAACGACCTCAGTTGTGATTTATGGGTGGGTAAATGAATGAATAGCATGAAAATGCAGTTCTAGAAACACTCTCTAGACAAGCTATTTATTGCTTCTCATTATTCATACAGTGGTGCCTCGCAAGACGAAATTAATTCGTTCCACGAGTCTTTTCGTCTTGCGTGGTTTTTCGTCTTGCGAAGCACGGGCAGTCGCAACTGCACCTCTTCAAGCGGTTTTAAGAAAAAAGGAAACAAACTCGCAAGACGTTTTCGTCTTGCGAAGCAAGCCCATAGGGAAAATCGTCTTGCGGAGCAACTCAAAAAACGAAAAACCCTTTCGTCTTGCGCGTTTTTCGTCTTGCGAGGCATTCGTCTTGCGAGGTACCACTGTACTGTATTGCACATTTAGAAAGCAGATAGCAGGTTGAATGCATGAGGACAGCTCCATTCAGTAACTGAGAGAATATAAATGAATGAGTGCTGGCAACATGTTTTAATGTATAAGCATTCCAGCACAGAATGTACATTGTAGCCCATAGAAGACTGAGCCATGGATAACTGCTAGTGGGTTCTGCTACCTGCTTCTGGAAAATGTATGCATCTAGATCAGGGCCTGTTCATTCATTTCCTGGCTCCCAGAATTCTATCTGCTGTGCAATTTAGGACCTGCCTCAAGCTCTCTCATTCCACTCTTACCAGGGCTGCCCCACCTATTAGGTAAGGGGAAGCAGCTGCCTCAGGCAGCAGGATCCACAGGGGTCAGATCCGGCCTCCAAGGAATACATTGCCTTTTTCTGAGGTGCCAGCAGCAGCTGTAATGTGCTCCTTGGAGACTGGATCTGCCAGCTCTTCAGCAGTGGTCCCCCTGCTCCCTACATAGCGACCTCTCAGTGAAAAGGAGACACTGCTGGTCTCCTCCTCATTGTTCCCAATGTTGATCTTTATTCCCTACCTTGTTCCTGATGTAGTTCTTCACTCCCCTATTTTCCCCTTGTGAGCCAGGGGTGGGGCAGCATTTTGTGATTCGCCTCAGGTGCCAAAATGGGCCAGCCCTGACTCTACCCAACCGTAACATTTCCCCACATGCCAGGTAGAAGGTAGCAAGTACACTGGAAGATCCCACATCTCAGAAATTTGTTTCTAAATGGGAGGTTTTCAAAGAATATCTGAAAAATAAATATAGTAGTTTAAATTCTGTTGCAGCATTCGAGGAACTTCAGTAATAGTTGCTAGGTAGATAGAAGAAATTAGATTTATTGAGAATAAGTTTAATTATGGAAAAAATGTGTATTGGCAATAAGTAATATGAATTTGAAATATGGAATAGACGTGAAGTTGGGTCTTTAGTGTTAAGACCAATAGATGTTTTATTGTTTGCCAAGAAAACTGTGTCTATGGTTATTTTTGTAATTTGTATGTAATTTGGTATTTGTGGTTTTTTGTGTGTTTTTTTTCTTCTTGTATAAATAAAGATAAAAAAAAAGGAAGATCCCACATCTTTGTAAGTGTGGGATCTCTGGCACAGTTCAGACACTTTGTGTGTGTCCCCCCCACTCCCCCCAGGATTGTGTGTGGGAGCTCTAGAAGCTGCCATTAGGCTTGGGGTTACATGAAATTCTTGTTGTATGAACTGATGCAGGAAGTGAAACAGGCCTGTAGAGTTCATAACATTGGTTTGTCCACAGGATTCCAGCCACAAGGCAGGCCTACGAGCAGCTCCCCACATTCCCATGGATGATCTCTGAGGGTGGTAAATAGGCATCTGAATCAGGCCTCCCTGCAAAACAGAGAAACTCACATTTTACCCCTAGCTTAATAGGTCTCATAGCAGGTTTCAGGGCATTCTGAGTTGTGTGGAATGCTGAAGATAACAGAAAGTCTCTTTCCTAAGGTCATCAGTTTACAAAATATGGTTGTCGGAGGAAGACTGACCACAAGATGGTTCATCGCAGTTACTGTGAGTCCATCCAGAAACCAAAGCCCATTCGCAGAGTGTGTAATCTCCAGGAATGTTCCCAGCCAATGTAAGCATTTCTTTCTACTGGAATAACTCATCACTGTTGCATAATAATCAAGAAGTGCCTGGAACTAGCCTCAAATGACCTCTCCACTCCCTTCCTTTGTGGCTGCTTTAGGTTAGAACTGCTTTCTAGCCATGGTGTGTAGAATATTGCCCAAACAGAGTTATGCAATGATGTAATGTAATTCCCAGAATTTAGCTTGTTGCGGGGGAAAATTCCCTAAAAATTAATGATTCCCCAATTCCAAAGTAGATTTTGATTTGGGGGGTGGCGGCAGCGGCAGCAGGGGGTAATTTCTGTTTTATGGATTGCATACCCATTATGGGCTGTTATTGCAGAAAATGTCAAAGACTAGTCCTAATCGAAAGACCAATAAAACTCGCAGCCTAGCTTTTAAAGATGTGGGTTTGTTGGGGAGTGGGTGGAAAGTAGGTATTCTTGGCTTGCAAAAATAACTGTTTAAGCAATTATGATATTTTCCAATTTCATGCTTTATTCTTATTACAGGGTTTGGTTTTTTTTGGGGGGGGAAAGATATTATTTTTTAATGGCTTGGATTAGGATGGATGAGATACTGTTTGGCCCCATCCACCTAAAGAAATGCATACCCATATGCAATTTAAGAATGTATAAACAGTATTATGGATCATTATCATTTGTTGGATAGAGAACAATGAACATAATTCCATCACACTCTCAGATGCGCATCCAAGGGCACACCCAACTGAGAATGCAGTAATTCTGCACTTTGTTGCTTTAAATAGGGAGCAGATTCCAATGTGCTTTCACATTTGCATCCCCATTCATGTCTCACGCAACTAATCATGCCATTATTCTGTTTACGCACAAATAGAGAGGGAGCCTGTTCATCCTTTAGCCGTTAGAAAACTGTATAATTATTTTGTGGGCATCACAACAAAGGAGTACACTGATCAAGAGCTTTATTTTTGTTATTGTTGCTGGATTTTGAAAGTGAGTAGTCAAATTAACAGAAAAAGGGAATGGATGGGCAAAGATAGCTCCAGCCTGCATTCTGGCAATTCTGTCCCAAACCACTAGGCTGCAAGGAGTTGGAATCTTACTTTAATTCTCTGTTTAAGTTTCTAATGCATCCATAATGCATAGCTTGTAGCAAGTAACAACAGAATGTAAATAAAATTAATTAAAATTGTCATATGCTCTTTGGCTGGCCCTCAAATGCCAAATCAGACAAGGGAGTCTTTACAGTGCTTCTAAAAATGACTCTGACTTTGGTAAGTACGCAAAGGACAGGAGTTCCTCTGTAGTGATAAAAAGCATTGATAAATATTTCTATGGGTGTATTCAGTTAAATTTTTACTCATTGTAGATCCATTGTGAGGAATTCAACAAAGTGATATAGCCAGTGCTTTTTTCTGGGGGGACGCATACCCCTAAACATTTTGTGAATCTAAGTTTGGCCTCATTGAGGGGCAGTATTAGAATATGAGTAGGAAAATGAGAGTACTCCTAAACATTTTTTAAGGGGGAAAAAGCACTGGTTACAGCAGTCATTCTGCCAGCCCAAGCCTTTTAGCTTGCCAGATGGAACAATTCCCCCCTCTCCTCTGCCGGTGCACTGCTCTGTGTATGGTTCTCCAAACCCCTGCCCAAGCCAATTTGGGGGGGGGGGTGCATGGGGAGGAGTGTGGGGGAAAGCTCCCTTGCACTAGCAGGATCCTTTTGTTGGCTTCTGCTAGTGGCGGCACTTGTTAGTTGAATCCGGACAATGAACTCAATCGACCTAACTAAGGTCAGTGGGTCCTTGTGGTATGGTCCAGAATGTTCAGGCGGTATAGATGTTCCTGGCTGAACTTAAAGAACATGAGTATCCAGGCTCTAAGGCTCCACACACCCTTGCTGGGAGTAAGTCCCATGGAACATGGTGGGACCTACTTCTGAGTCGACATACCTAATACTGTTCCCGCAAGGTAAATAATATCAAAGTCATTTTACATTTCAAAAAGATGACCTTCAGTTTTGCCTAGAAGACAGCAGGAAGCCAGTGCAAGCTCTGGAACAATCTGTGCAATGCCCTCTGTCACTTTGCACACCAGTGGGAGCTCACAAGCAGTCATAATTAGACAGGGCTATGCAGGCAGGGCCCTAGGTGAAAAGCTAGTAGGAAAGAGGTCCCAAACCATGGACATTCATTCGAAGGTCTTTAAAGGAACATGTGTAGGTTGGGGGTGGCACCTCCACCATGATCCCAGCCCCTCCTCACAACATGTTCATTGTGCCTGAATTTAAGGGCTGAGAGGGCACCTTCTAGGCATTCCCAGGGAGACAGAGAAGTGGCCATTAGCTAGTTTGGCCCTAAATGATCAGGAGGGGTGTGAGCCCCATTTACATTGGGTGCTCCTGTTCACCCAGACCTCAGTCTGTTATTGAACTGTATGTGCTCTTATACGTTTTCGGGTACAGGAAACTGGGCTAGATGGAGCCTGAGCCTGACTCTCTAATGCACTTTGTTACATTTTCCACTATTTCCTTGGCAAAGCTTCAGGGCCAGAGGTTTGAAATGCTGGGGTTTTTAATGTTTGCATTTTTAGGACGTAATTGCCATCCTCTGTGTCACCAAGGCTGGCTCTCAGCAGCAGAGGAGTGATGAATGAAACTCCTTTTAACCCTACTGGGAGTTGCAAGCTCCCTTTTGCATCATGGTGTCTACTGAATTTTGAAAAATCCAGAAAGTACAGAGGTTAATATTCTATTCATTAGCATAGTACAGTAAAGATTTAGAAGGACTTTAGCAGTGCTCCTGAGAGAAACACATAAGATTGCTCTGAAAGCTTTATAATGGCAGGACAAACTGCATTGCTGTGGCCCTCGTTCTTTTTCCTGCGGTTCCTTGGTTGATTGCTGAATTGCCAGCATATCCAAAGCAGCAAATTCATCTCTAAGAATTATGCTGCTCCTATGCCAGCATCTACCAACAACACTTGTTTTAGTGGTTTATCCCCCTGCTGGTTTCCACATGAATTATTTAGAACATTACAAATAGCTGTTGTTACAGAGCCTAGAAAGAAATTCTTTTCCTGTAAATCCAGCGAAGCTGCCACAGGAAAAACAAACAAACAAACAAACAAACAAACGTTTCATAGGGAGGGATCTAGCACAATAATTCAGATCACTGTTAGGGTGCATAATGAGATCTCGTATCTTTTGTGCTTATGTAATAATATCTATCGGTTTAATGGCTCAGTATTTTTGTGACCATGTGAAGTTTCCATACGTTATCCTTACATTTAATTTTAATTTTAATTTTTGGCTAAAGTTTAAAGTTTAAAGATGTCAAACTAGGAAGAGGGAGGGCCATCAAAATGGTTTCTAAACAACAGTTTTAAAAAACTACTAAGTATTGAAGAGGATCAGCGAAACTCCTAGCGTAGAATGTTTTTGTTGTTTCCTTCAACTGTCATAATTCAAGAATGGAACAAAATTAATAACTTGGGTAGATAAGAATACATGCAGTGACAGAAAACAATTACCGTATTTTTTGCACCATAACACTCACTTTTTTCCTCCTAGAAAGTAAGGGGAAATGTCTGTGCGTGTTATGGAGGAAATGCCTACGGGTGGCATGCCTACGGATTTTCCTCCTCTAAAAACTACGTGCGTGTTATGGTCAGGTGCGTGTTATAGAGCGAAAAATACGGTAATTATTCAAATGAAAACCAACAACATTACACAGCTATAATGCCATGATTAAACATTCTTAGAGACGTCCCACTAGGTTTTTCTTCCTCCTCAGCTTGAGCAGCCCATGCTGTTTCAATCATTCCATCATAGCATGCCTTCAACTTGCCAGACAGAACAATCCAACCCCCCACATCTCCCTGGAACCAAGCCAATTTAGGGGAGAGAGGGAGCTGTATTGTGCTTCCACTGACAGAACTCATTAGTTGAATCCTGCCCCAGATGTTCACTTCTAGGAGACAAGAAAGCAGCTTCATTTGACCCTTCTGTTTCCTTGCCAGGAGTTTGAATTCCTTCCTTAGGCATGCTTAGAGGAAGACTGACTGAAATCAATGTGGCTTATGTTGGTCATGACTAAATTGTCCCATTGATTTCAACTGGTCCACTCTAAGCATGACCAAGTCTGAATCCAACTCCATGTGCCCTACATCAGTTGTGAAAAACTCTCACATGTAGGTGGGGGATTAGGGCCTATAGGCAGCTGATGTAATGCAATGTGCATCCTACCTGATTGGCACACCATGAATATATGTACAAGATGTGATGGGAGAAGCTGCCCTGAAACCATGACTTTAAGAATTAGCAATCATCAAATTATTATTGTGTGACTTAAACATGTGCAATATAAACTCACCAGCCTGGTCTTCTTTTTCATTGAACCAGATGGGTTACAGGAGACTGGGAACCTTGCAGCAAAAGTTGTGGGAAAACAGGATATCAGGTACGTTCTGTCCGCTGCATCCAACCGCTGCACGATAACACAAACCGCTCTGTCCATGCCAAATACTGCAACAGCGATCGCCCAGAGGGCAGGAGAGTTTGCAACCGGGAGCTTTGCCCTGCGCAGTGGCGGATAGGACCCTGGTCACAGGTAAGCAGGATTTTGTTCTGTTGTTCAAATTACATTTGGAAGTGCCTATATTAATAAGGGTGGTGTCAAATTCGTATTAGTGAATTGGTTGTGAGCCTTAGTGTTTCACATCATGGGCGGGGGGGACATCGAATGTCAAGATTGCACAAGATGCATGTTTGTTGGTTAACTTCCATAATTGTGCAGCAATATAACCATACTGTTAAAACAAAGAATCTAGTTTGCCTGTCCCTGTACTATATTTGCACTCATCTGTCATAAAGCTGACAAACAGGTGGGTGTGAGTGGGTGTGGCGGAGTAAGCAGGCAGGCAGGTGGGCACCCCAGGCAGCTCCTCCCATGTTCTTCCTTTTGCCACTGCCAGCTGACCCAGGTGGGTAGAAGAAAGCAGGATGGTGGTGAAGGCAGGCAATGCAGGTAAGCCGACAGGTGGAGCAAGAAAGCCTTGCTGCACTTCCTTTGTTGTTGTCAGAGCTTCTGCCACTGGTGGAGGAAGGGGGAAAGAGGGACTTTCCCCATCAGTGGCCGCCGTACCAACACCAAAAGGAAGCCCACAAAGGCTTGGCTGTGGTGGCAGGGTAAGGATGGGGACCAAGGTGGGAAAGACTTTCTCTCCTTCGTTGCCCTCCCACCAGCGGTAGTGGCAGGGTAGAAGGGTACCCACCCACCTGTGGCGGCAGCAACAGGGAGCATGGGGATGTTGGGTGAGCTATGGCAGAAGGGTTTGAGAACAAGCTGTGAGATGGAGGAGGAAGGACAGGCAAGCTGTGAAATCATGGGGAGGGGTTTGGGGTGAGGTGTAAAGAGAGGGAGAGGGGTTAGCCAGTTTTAAAGGCAGCAGCCTCTAGTGCAGTTATAAAAATTGTGTTTGGCTGACACCCAGAATGTTAGGTAACTGGGTCACAGGTGAGGGGCAGAAACCTTTGGGGATATTCCCAGTACTACTTTGCACCATGTCAGGATGCAGTGAGGCTTCATAGTCCCAAAATCCTGGGAGTGGCTTTGTGGGCAAGAACTGGACCATGCAACCTGCCATCAAAGCCCATGATATGATCAAATCACAAGAATGCAAAACTGATCCCAGGACCAGAAGTCAGTGCAAGAGAGCAGAAACTACAAACCCATCACTGAGAGTAGGGGTGGTATTCAACCAATTTTTACTTAGAGTAGGCCCATTGAAATTAAGTTGGGTCCATCAATTTCAGTGGATCTGCTCTGAGTAAAAAAATTGAATACCATTCTATGAGTGGAAGCACACGCCAGGAGCTGGAACAAACAGTCAAATGTTTGTCATCAGTTCAATGAATGCAGAATCTGAAGAGGAGAGCATGTGAAGGCTAAGCTGTGAGGAGGATCACATCAAGTTATGGGGTCAGGGAAGCAACCTGGAACAATGAGCCACCCTGAGGGCAGTAGCCCACATAGCAGGGGATGAATGGACCAGCCATTCAGGATGCTAACTTACTGCAGAGTTCTGCATTTGCTGTACTCAGTTGCTATTATTATTACCATAATTGTTACAAACACTTCAGACAGGCAAACACGCCAAGTCAGAGCCCCTCGTGGGTTTCATTATGCACATAGAACACAAATATGCACACAGCTTGCCTCTTTATTTCAATGGACATAGTAGGTCCACAGCAGAAAAGAAGCTCTCTGTGGTTACTGGAGCTCCTTTGCCCCAAAGAAATACAAGGCTGGCTTGTTGTAATCTAACACTACCATATATAGCAGTTAGAGTCCACTTTGGTTAAGGGTTCTTGGTTGTACTGATGACAACGATGAACAGTGGTAAGTAACAATAAATACCATATTTTTCGCTCTATAGGACACACTTTTTCCCTCCTAAAAAGCAAGGGAAAATATGTGCACGTCCTATGGAGCGAATGCAGGGGGGAGGCAGGCGGGGAAAGCCCCCAAGAGTCGCACACAAGCTCCGTGCGGCTCTTGAGGGCTTTTCCACAGGAGGGAGAAGGGACTGACTGGCCGCATCAGTCCCTTCTCCCACCTGGTAGAAAAGCCCACAGGAGCCGCGCACCCTTTAAAGAGCATGCCCCTCTTGGGGGCTTTTCTCTTGGGGGCACCTTAAAGGGTGCATGGCTCCTGTGGGCTTTTGCGGGAGATGGGGGAATTCCCCCACCTCCCGCAAAAGCAGGGAGAAGGTCTGGGAGAAGCGCACAGGCTGCCTGCAGCCTGTCCGCTGCTCCCAGAGCTGGGGGGGGGGGGATCAAATTTTTTTTCTTGATTTCCCCCTCTGAAAACTAGGTGTGCCCTATGGTCAGGTGCGCCCTATGGAGTGAAAAATACGGTAATCATTTTCATATAAATCATGTTACCTGTAACAAATGCCAACTGCCGATAAATTAGCAAAAGTGAAGTTGACTCCTGGTTTCTGGTTTCTCTCCAGTGCTCTGTAACCTGTGGTAATGGTACACAAGACAGACAAGTTCTGTGCAGGACAAGAGAAAACGTTATTGGCTTCTGTAAAGAAGACAAGCCAGAGACAAGGAGGTTATGCATTCTACCTTTGTGTCCCAGTGAGTGCTGATCCCTCTTTTCTATTTATTTGGGGTGGGTGCTTTGTGACAATTGTGCCAGTCATACAATTAAATTTTGTAGTGATTTTTAGAATACAGTAAGCCCGCAACTTACACACATTTAACTTCTGCGTGTTCAGCTTGGCAAAAGACATAAAAAGGGGTCAGGTGTCAATTTTGGTTCTATGATGACACTACCTTTCTACTGGTGTGGTACACATGTTTTCAAACAGGTCCAGGCTGCAACATTTTTAGGCATACATGTTGCAGCCTGGACCTGTTTGAAAACGTGTACCACACCAGTAGAGAGGTAGAGTCATCAGAGAACCAAAATTGTATGTGTGACAAATCCTTGAAATGGTGGGAAGCCTGCATGAAAAAGCATGTGTGTGATGCACAAATTGGTTCTGTTTTGTCTTGACTTTTCTGCAGACATTTCACCAATGTGATGACTTTGAGTAGAGGTGCCCAAACTGACATTATTTAAAACTAATAATGTACTGCTGTAGTTTTTCAAAAGCTATTTTCTTTCTTAGAATAGTAGCTACTAATTCTGTTCAGTCAACCAAAATGGTGCATTAAGAAGCTTACAAATGTGCTAATATTTTTTTCCCTTACTATGTTCTCTTTCAGGAAATTCATCTGATACGTCAAAGAAAACTTACAGGATACAATGGCTGTCAAGACCAGACCCAGATTATCCCATCCAGAAAATATCTTCAAGTAAAAGACCCATTTATAACTCTGCCTTTGCCCTTAAATGCATGCCACATCAAATGTGGACTTTGCCTTCTGCTCTATTCTTCTTCCTATATGGAAAATTTCCTTGAATCTGCCAAGTCTTACCTTGGGCTGAATCTTTTTTTCCCTGCGCTGGGCCTTGGTGCACAGTGTCTTTCTTCTCTGGAGATTGAGTAGCACTTGCTGCAGTGGCGATCGTGAAGGTGTTGGATGTGTGAAGTTGGATCTCTTCGGTGTGTTGGAAGTCCTCTAAAAAGTGAGCTGGTATCAGTTTGCTTGTTGGTTGGTGATGGTGAAAAAAGGCTCTTAACTGGCTCATGATTTCAGTTTGATGGTGAAACTGAGAACTTATTGTGAATGTGATCACATCACAATAATGACACCTTGTAGTGCTAAAAGTTCTCCTTTTGTCTAAAGGTCCTCTATCTTACAACAAGTTAGCTTCAGTGTTTTTGCAGGGTAGTCAAATGAAAGTGTTCATTCCATCATGGTTCTTTACAGTCTCATTGCTTATTAACTCATGAGTCACAATTTTTTAAATTCCTGGCTTTAACATTTTCATTTGTTTCCATGAAAAAAGTTTATTACTACAGGTAGATGAAACTCTCTTGATATTCCTGTCAAATGCTGCTACTGTGCTATGCTTTTATTGAAGCTCTTCTACCTATATTTTTTCTTTCCAAAACCAGCAAGGGAATCTTCACACAATTTTGCCAGAAAGTTCCTTGTGTTATTATTATTTTTTAACACATATAATGCAAATAGGAAACCAGTATGGCAAAACATGTGGTCTATGCTACAGGTTGTGGTGTGTAGTATTTCAATATCATTGAGACAATATGACATTGTCGTGCTGTGCAATGTCAAGAATTGTTCAGCAGTGAACTCTTTATACATCATTGCATCCATCAGTCTTTTTTCACCATTTGCATGTTTGACTTGACTGGTTCAGTTGTGTGTGTGCGCGTGTATGTTTGTGATCTATAGATGTGTCAACTGGCAAACATAACAGTGTGAACAATGACAGAATTACCTCAATTTTTATTGCTTTGTTTCATTTTGCTTAGGGAGAAAGAAACTACATTTAGAAAAATGCCTTAAACTTTAATTGCATTGGCATTAACCACCAGTTCCAGCTTTAAATATACAAACAGTGCACTGGTACCATGAATTGATATTCATGTACGGTGTTTTTACTTGAATGCTAAAACACTGGATGGACGTTTGCACAGTCGGGTGTATGAGAAAGGAAAGGATCACTACCCACCTAAAAGAAAGGGCCATTGCCCAACTTACCCTGTTTTAACTGGTAGATACTTGCTTCAGCATGTGTTTGTGCTGAAGATCTATAACTCACTGTTCATAAAACCACTTATATAAATATCAAATAACAGGCGCATACCAGTACCTGAGGATCATGGCAAATTGCTTGCTACCTTCTCCACCAAATCATATCCCTAAGGAAGGTGGTCCTGTGGATCTTCTAACAATGTAGCACTTCAAAATTGTCATTATCATGTGATCACATATTTAAATTTTGCTGTTACTATGATGATTGCCTGCAACCTGTTCGTAATTTTACATGGCAACGAAAAAGGCAAAGACACGTTATCTGGCACTAAATACTGTTATGTAAAATAATTGGTGTTTAACTGTTATCAACTTATTCATGACTGTTAGTTACCTTTAAATAGACAACTGTTGAGTGATGTTTCAAGCTATGGATGGCTATAGAGAATGGTGCAATAAGGTATCTGGGCATTGTGCACTAGATCTATATGCACTTTGGTTTATCAGGGATATTTTATTAGTGTTTTGTATGTATTTAACATATTATTAAAGATGTGCCAATTCAGTTTGCTTTTCAATATTTTTTTATGAGGCCATTTGAAATGTGTACCAAAGTGACTGTGCAAATGACTATTTTTTTCTTACTGCTCAGTTGAAGACATACTTCCAGTCTGTCATGCATACTGCAAAATAAAATAAGATGAAAGTTCAGCAGGTCTGGCAGTTTTGCTTTAGGAAAACAAAATAAACTTACTCTGACATATATGCAAGAGAAACAACCAAGAGTGCACCTTAAAGACTAAGGTTTATTGTGGCATAAACTTTTGAGTGTGCAACTGGGTTACAGCTGACAGACATTTATGCCCCCCAAAAAATATGTTCAAGATTCTGATTCTGTTGTTTTTGCTGCAACAGACTAACATGGCTATCCTTCTGGAGATTTCTTTATATAAAATGTAATTATGAATGGGAAGTATATTGACTGTATCACAAGAGTCAATTATTTCATGTGGCTCTGTATTTGACCTGCATGTTTTGGGGAATGTTTCACTGTTGTTGAAATAAGGCATTTTTCTAAAGATGCTTTAAGAGGTTCTTACATTGAACAGCCAACAAACTTAATTTAAGTTTGAAATACTTTGGTAATATTCTAATCCTATTTCTTAGAATGGGTTTATATATAAAGAATACATGTTATCCTTATCTTTATAGAACACAATAATCACCTTTTTATTGTTCTCTCGCCCTCAAAACAAAAGGACTGGTAGTTCATGTAGAAAGGGGCTAATTTAAGGTTGTCTTCTTTGTTAATCAGTTCTAAATTTCCTAGACTGATATGTTTGCCAACTAAACACACTCATACCCTAATTTATTTAAGTAGAGGATGCGTGAAGAGACACCGTGTATCCTTTCTAAAATCAGTGAATGCGTCTGCATTTGATCAGGTGATGCTTTATGTTGCAATGTGGTTGAAAGCCTGACACACATGCTGCTGCTATACCTGCCTGCAGTGCTGTTCTAATAGCCTTGTGATGTTGCGATGACATCATGGTTACTTGCACCCTTCCCCTTAGAACACTTGAAAATGTGCATTTGGAACCTCATGGGGGACCGATGCTGCTGGGAGGGTGGATTTCAAGCAGGGAAATAGAAGGTGGGGTTAAGCCCTCCTCCACAAACACCACTCATTGCTTCTCTGCTCCTTGTTGCCCTCACTGGAAGAACTTGCTCCTGCTCTAAAAGGGCCATTGAGCTTTACAAATGGATTTTTACCATTTGAGCCCTAGTATTACCAGGGCAGGCCAAATACGTTCTGGTGCTTGAAGCACTCCTCCCACTAATTAAGAAATGGAACTATCATCCTGGTGAACTCCATGGAGGCTTCATTGAAATGGACAAGAGCAAAACAAGGTTCATTTCAGTGAGGCTTGCACTGGAAAGTTTCTCACTGGATTGTAAATCATGACGTCACTTCCAACAGTTCAAAATCTGCTTCACTCAGGCTTACCTTATGTTAAGGCGGCATGGGTGTCCTCCAGAAGTAAACACATAAAGGGATGAGTGACAGGAACATATTCTTGAGCAGTATTGTGCATGCCCCAGGGACCCTGGATTTGATCTCGCTGTCAGTTCCTTGTCTGTACAAAGGTGTTTGGAAGAACCTGCCTCCTGTATATAATAGGTGCAGGAAACACTGGTGTTAGACCAATAGAATAGCAGCAAAATGGCACCATCTACAGCCGTGAGAGAGGTGTCTGCAGGTTCAGGAGAACCTCAAGGTTTGAAAAAGCACTGGAAAAAACTCAGGGGGGAGCTCCTAACAGGAAAACTGAGCATGGGGGTCAGAAACCCAGGTGGGAAGGGGAATGGAATGGCGTGTGTTGAATAGGGAGCATTGTACATTACAACTGGAACATTTGCTGCCGTGGTAAAGTGCTTTCTTTCTTTTTTTTAGTATAGTATTTTTTTTCCTGCTTTGGGAGTTCTCCAGAACTTCTACAATGTATTAGCATTGACCTTCAATTTTTCACCACCCATTCTGGCCACTTATTCTGTATATCCCAATGCTGTTAAATTCTTTTAATCCTAGGAGGCCATGAAGCAGAAATCCTTCTTTTTGTGCAGTTTACCAAATCTGCTAGCTGGATGTCAATATACTAATGTAAAACAAATCCTTGCTGTAATCAAAACAACAACAGGGATGCAATAAAAAACCATTTGAGGTTCTAAGAAGTTACCTGAAGTTTCCACTGCAGCCCCTGGCTAAGGAAAATCAGAGTCTAGTGGCCAGCAATATAGATTGATTGACTGCCCCTGGAGTTCTTCAACTTAATGAACCAGGAGTCCGTTTTCAGTGGCGCAAGCTAAAGCGGGTTGTTCAGGGCCAGGGGTCTGATGTTATGGATACCATGTGAGAGAAGCTATTGGAAATGCTTCAGCATGGTGACAGCGACATGCAACCCCTGCAGTGTGTCAGAGATGCTCATGAATTTCCACACTCAATGCCAGCTGCTGATACAAGTGTAAGGAAATTCTCCCTGTGATTAAGGTAATCCATCTGGTGAGTGGTCCCTCCCAGACACCATATGGATCCATTGCTACACAATTACATCCCATTAAGCAGCCATAATATGTCTGAGGCCAAGAGCATCTTGAAACCACAACATTCAGGAATGTAAGTGGGTCCCCTTCTAATTTGTCATCACATATCATAAAGGTTGGAGGCGCAGTGTGTAAAACTCTGATGTGAAATTTTAGATCACTGCAAGAAATGTGAGAATGCTTCCGTCAAGGCCCAGTATCAGGTCTTAGTAATATTGTATACAAGAGCCTCTAAGTCCAAGTTTGCTTGATTCTGACTCTGGTTTTATAGTATACACATAATTCCTGTTTTTCTCTTCCAGAAGAACGTTGCCAAGGAGACAAGTCAATGTTTTGTCGCATGGAAGTTCTCTCTCGGTACTGTACAATTCCTGGTTACAATAAACTATGTTGCAAGTCTTGTAAAATGTACAGTAACAAAACAGGAAGTGGAGACTCAACAGAATCCAACCATAGCAAAGTTAACGATATCGAAGAGGCTACCTCTCCAACACTTACAACACCTGTTGATGTTCACATCCCACATACCACTTCAGGCCCACCCATTGTTCCCAAGATAAGCATCACCGGTTCCAATGCAACTGAAAATCGGCCAGAAGGCAACACAGTGGATGTTCCGTATAAAATTCACGGACTGGAAAATGAAGTACCACACCACAACATCATCTTGCGGAGGAGACCACCTTACGAACGGACAAGGAACCAAAGAATTCAAGAGCTGGTGGATGAAAAAAGGAAACAAGAAATGCTCAGGAAATTGCATTAAAATGGAAAGATAACACAAAGTTGTTTTCCTCTCTTATAGAGAGATGCTACCACCACTGCAGCAAAGCCCATGTCATCATAGAGACTTAGATACAAATAGTGGTGCTATGGCAGAAATGCCAAATGCTATAGCCTGCAATAAAAAGGAAATTTAGGATTATTTAAGTTAATATAAATATTATAATGGCTAGGGTTACAAGGTGCCACCGATACTAGTGCAATATCCTCATAGGTTTCACTGCTACTTAGCGGTGGTGCCTCGCTAAGGTCAGCAGGGTTCTTTTGTGGGCTCTCTTGCGCCCTCAGTGTGTGTTCTTGAGTCCAACAGAATGTTTCTTGGGTGCACTCTGTAGAATTAAGAAGAGATTCTAATAGCTTGATCCAAATCCCTCCGCAGTGCTTGGAGGCCTCTTGATAGAACCTCAGCTTCAGGGAAGCACATGTCTGTTTTTTTTATATAAAAAAAATCAAGTCCTACCTATACTTATTTGGAAATAAGTTCAATTTATTTCAGTGGAACCTATGTCAAAGTCAGTGTGCTGGAATCTGGTGCGCCATTTTTACCTGTCTTTCCATTGAATTAAATGGTGGTGCTACCATACTCAGACGGCAGCATAAAATGGGCTACCATGATATAAAGGACCTAATTCAGATCCTGTTTCAGGAATCAAGCATAAATCAAGCTTTCTGTTAACCACTTGAAAGACAAAAGTAGGTCAGAATTGATGCCACGTAATGTACAAAGTAAGAAAGCAAAAACAACAAGAGAATGATAACTACTACATGCAGCACAAGTCGGACCAAAGTAGCTTTTAACACTGTTGTCCTTGTAGAAGGAAAATTTACATGCTAGTGTTGGGGGTTGCTCCAGTAAAAGGCATCATCACTGTATCTGCTTTTTCTCACACTTAGGGACCAGTGCATTCTTAACATTAATCAATATACTGGCCCCAGTCAACTTCAGCTAGAGGAGTAGCACACTAAACTTTAGCACCATGTTCTAAAATAATAGCATTCAGGAAAATATGTTTTAAATTATTAATATATTCACTCACCAGATCGAGCTGCATTGCCCCAGTCACCTCTGGTTCTGCATTTCATCATCTTAAATGCTAGCAATGCAATTACTACAGAGTTTTAACAGTGTGTAGATCATTTCCCCCAACTTTTACCAATACTCTGATTCATTTAAATGACTGGATTGCCCTTTGATTTCAGTTGGTGCTTTTTGTGTGTGAAGAAAATGTAGCTTTTGCTTATTCCGGCTTTTTTTTTACAGTGCAATGTTATGTAACTGTGATGGTGAACAACTTGGGTTTTCAGCCATTCATTAGGACAACTGTACTGTAGCAGAAGCAAACGCATGTCATTATGCATATATATGTATACACAGTACTGAATCGCTTAGCAATGTATAGTTTGACAGCCCTTTGAGTACTGGTTTCATCCCACACAGCACTTTCAGAAAGCATGCAGCAACATAGTCGGTTTACTGCTCATTTTGATCAATGATCAATGTACAGTCAGATCCTAAAGGTGTTTATTCGTCAGTAAGTCCAGGCACTGGGACTTACTTCTCAGTAGGTGTGCTCAGGACAGCAACTTTAGATTGGTTATTCAAAAACATCCATGTTAATTCCTGACTAGGTATGGTCTTTAAAGCTTGAGCCAGGTCTGAAAACGAAGTTCCCCCATCAATTTAACTTGATAGTGGAATAGATCACACTCCCAGGTATATCTGCTATTTTTACACATCTAGTAGCTGCTGGGGGAAATAGCTGAGCACAGGGAAATATTTTGGGTGCTATTGCTTGTAGTTCAATGGCTGCATGGACTAAAAAGCCTGTATGTGGTGTGTGTATGTGTGTGTTAAAAAATATATCTTCCTGCTCTGACTACCATGTTTATCTGAGCTGCTTAATGCTTACCAGTTAATGCAAGATTCTGAATGCTGTTGCTGCCTTCATAATCTAACTGAACAGCAGCTCATTAGTACAAGTTAAACCACAGATTTCAGAGGCAACTTACTAAGCAATTCAAAGTTTTCGTTGGCATACCTTGTAGGTGGCAAATAGATGGTGGTTGTTCAAAACCATCCATGTTAATTAATGAGTAGATTCATTTTCAACCAGATCTCATGAGACCAATATCTGGATATCTTATAATTAGCCTCATCACTCTTTTACATTCACTGGGAAGAAAATTTGGCATGCTATTATAATCATGGCATACAATATAGGATGGGTTTTATATTCAAGCAGTATGAGTTCCCCTTTTAAAATGTATTGCTCCTCATTCTAGCCACATGTAACAGCTACCGGCATAAGCACAGCAATGTTAGCCTGCTTCTATACAGGTATCTTTATTGGTTGTTCTATGAGTGAGGGTTCCAACATACACTACTATTGACATAGCAGAACATTCTGGAAACAGTAAACATCTCAAGACTAGTACCAGGGCCGGCCCATTCATAAGGCAAAGTGAGGTGTTTGCCTCAGGTGACAGGATTCATTGGGGCAGCAGATCCTGGTGTTCCTTAGCACCATTTTGGAGTCAAAATGTCCTGGGCTGGCTCTGGCTGGTCTTCCTCTGAAATTGTAGAACTTATCTGAAAGACATAGGTTTGCTTTTTTGCTAAACAGTCTGATTCCACTTTCTCTTTGTCCCCCTTCGTATTAGTGTACTTTCATGAACACCTATGGTGGAAAATATTTTCCAAATGACAGCCTATTTAGTGGGAGAGGTCTTTCCAGTGTAAGGCCTGATATAATCTTAATCTTGCTTAATTCAGAAGTTAGTTTCTCCACCCCACCCCCTCAAAAAAAGGGGGCAATTGCATGTTCTGTTCTGTTCACTGTATATGTAGCATAATAATGAGAAGTGTCTGAAAAAATAAATCCCATGACAGCTAATTAATTTTATTGGAACTTGCTAATGATATTGGAAGCAATTAAGGGCATGTGTTAGTAATTAGGGACATAGAATTGCTCAGTTTTTCTGGAAAGGCTGCCACCCAGCAGAATGCTTTGGAGCACAATATTATGCCATCACTTCGTGGAAATGAGGACAATTTCATACATTTATTTTGTTCCAAACAAATGGAGAAAAGTGGCTTTTGGTCTGTTTAGGCCATTATCTAGAAGCACGTGTGAATAAGGGCTTCACATGCCCAGTGGGTCTTTCACCTCGTATCATACTAAACCCCCCCCTTTGATGTATTGTAAGCAGCTTTTAAATGTTGGGGACTTCGGTGAGGCAAAGAAATGAGGGAGGAAGCCCAGCAAGGCACACTTGACTGAAAAAGGTAACACTGTGCCTATAGCCTTTATTAATGTGGAAGTCAAGCAACAGTGGGAGGTATGTATTAAAGTAGCTCCACTATCCTTGGTATTTCTCCCCTCAAAAATGGTTTCCCCATAATCCTGCTACAATGGGGGAAGGAGCATTACTGCAAATCATCTTGCTGTCCCATATTTATTTTATCACCTCAAGTTTTCCCATCCAATTTCTTCCACAAGAGTCTGTGATACAGTGATGGGGCTTCTGTGTCTTTAAAAGTCCTATGGGTAGAAGTCTAAGAGGCACAGCTTACCTTATAACTGAAACTCGGTGCTGGGAAGAACTTCGGCTGTTAGATTCGTGCCTATTGTCTTGCTGTTCAGGGCATATGAGACCTACAAGAAAGAAAAAGAAAGTAACTGTATACAGTACAAGTCCTACAGTGGTGCTGCCCAGTAACATTGGAGCACATTGCCAGCTAAATAATGAGAAAAGTACTTATTGTTTAACTCTTAATGGACAAGAATTTCTATATTTACAAAAATTAAAATGTGGGCTTATTATTATTTTCTATGAAACATATACAGATCTTTTCCTTCCTTGCTGCTTCCTCCTACATCTCTTGTTTTGTATTAGAAGATAACTGTGCTCTGACCAAGGCACTCTTTGTGACAGTATTTACTGCTACAGAATACCGTCACCTTTTAATTTCTTTTTGTATTGGCACCCTACAAAAAGCAAAACCCACAAAAGCAGTGCCAAACAAAATCCCCTTTCTTTGTAGCTGTTTCCTAGTTGCTTTTTATAGACAGAGGTGGCTGCCAGCATGTTGACAGAATAGGCTAATTACTTACTATATGTCTAAGCATACATACTAGATATGGAAGTGGAATGCAAAAAGGGAAACCACAAGTGAAAACCAACTGTCTCATGCCTGACCCAGGCTGGATCTAGACACATCAAAGAAGCGTTTTAGTTAAACGCATTGGAAACTTTGTATGAGAAATCAGGTTAGCAAAAATGGGACTCCACAGCGCCATCTGGTGACACAGGGTTATATCACATGCAACGCATCTAAATCACTTTTTCTTTACCAACCTAGCTGAGTCCTAGACTACCACAGTGCTTGATTTCTCTTGTGCTGCAATAACTGGGTTAATTCGTGTTTGACGAACCTTTCATAATTTGTTGACTCTATTGTGGAGCATGCAATGTCTTCTTTTTCATTATATACCTAGCCATCAACACAGTAGCCTAATGCTACTTGTTCATTTTAAAGCATAGCTATGCCTCTGGTGCAGCATAGTAGAATGACACAGCTCTTCTAACTACTGCTGCCCTGCGCAATCCACAAACAAAAGATAGTAAAAGACCCTATTCTTAAATGTGATAGTTTTGGTCCTGAAAACACTTGGAAGGATATAACATTCAATTGGAATTGCCAAATCCTCTCTCCCCCCCCCCCCGCCGTTTTTTTTTTCTTTAATAGCTGCTTGATCTGCAGACCTGAGCAGGTAATAATGTTTCTCTTCAGGCTGTGAAAGGCTTCAGTGGCTGGATCCTGCAGTTCAAGGAGCAAAGGAGTAGGCAGGGATATTTTTCTAGTTCATTAAGTTCAACTGCCTCAGTAAGTGTGTTTCATGTAAATTACTGCTGCCCCCTGTTATGTTATTTTTTTTACCCCGTTGAAATCTGGCTGTGGCTGCATTGCCTATAGCACCACACTGTTATCATTTTACTCTGTCTATCCCCATATATCAAAGCCCTACATTTTAATGTACAAGAGTTTTCAGAACTAAGTTATTCATTTGAATGCAGAATTTTCTCTCCTCAGTTAACACAGCCATTCAAAAGCTGTGCACCCACGGAGACCAAATTGGGGCCTTTAAACATGAGCATCCGACATGTGTTAGGCCCTTGAGAATCCTGTGCCTACTGGCTCATTATCTGAGACCAGCTGTACAAATGCACCCACATCCAAGTGCAAGATTCAACATGCATTTGGAAATGCAAGGAAAAGGCTCCTTGTTGCCAGACAAAAGCTGGGTCCTGCTGGTGGCGGGTGCAGGGAATGCCAGCACATGCCAGATTTTCAAGCATTTTCCAATAAGTGCCCTATGTCATGTGAACAGACCCTCAGAATGCCTTGCTTGAAATATCTCCGAATGGTGCTTCACCCAGTACTCAAAGGGCTTTTTGTGATTTACTTTTACTATGTAATGCATTTACTACTACTATATTTACTCACCTACAATGCACAGTAATACCTATGTTCGTATGGCACAGCCATTCACATACAATGCATATGCCTTAACGTCAGCTGCAATGAATAGCCATGAATTGTATATTAAAATGTATATACAAATCAGAACCTTTAATTTTATAATTTATTAAAGTCCAGATGTCTGGGTTCTTTTGCAAAGGAGTTTGACTTTTTAGCTTTGATTACTCAATCCGTGCTCCTAGTACCATTCAATAGGCAGGGGGCTTAACCTTTTTCACACCGCAACACTAAAGCCTGTTGTATCTTCAGCCTCCATTCATCCCCCCTGCAGCCTCTCTGACATGTCTTCAGCGTCCCACCACCATAGAATCATAGAATCTTAGAATTGTAAGGGACCCAAGAGTCATCTAGTCCAACCCCCTGCAATGCAGTCTCCTGGTTCTGAGACTTCTTCCTCTGGGACTTCTCTAGGTGGTTCCCCAGCTTCATTCAGCCAGTCTCTGACAGATACTTCACTGTGGCAAGAAGGTATGAGGGTGACCAGGAAAACTGGTGGAGGAATAGGACAGGCAGTGCAGAGCATTTAAATCACTGGCACATTATCTGGGGCAGGACTTGACACCTTAAAAAAAACCCCAGTGTGCATTGCTTAACAATAAGATATGTGGAGGCCCTGTTTATTTGAAAGGATGCTGTGTTAGTGGCACAACACTTCAAAGCAGCTTCAACTTCCACACTCAGCTTGACAATAAGCTCCGAAACCTTGAAAGCCTGCCTGTCCTCTAACAAAATAAAATATACAACCATCTCCCATGAAAGCACAAGAGTCCAGTGATATATGGGGTGAGAAATGTCTCATCCCCAAGAAGTCAGTAGACTACAACTCCCATCATCCCTGACTATTGGCCGTGCAACTGATGATGACTTTCATACACAGCTCACCCTTCCTCCCAAAGGAGGCCAAGGTGGCAAGCAATTGCTGGTCAGTAGGGGTTGGGTAGAACAGACAGGGACCCTTTGGCTCCACTTTATGGCAGGGGAGGGCTGAAAGATACGTGCCAGTGGATATTTTATCCACAGCCTAGGTATTGTCCAGCAGATCTCTCTGCCCCCTCCCCATTCCCTCAAGTGAGAGGGGGTCTACACTTTGACCTTGTGCTTCTGCTCATTTTAGGTCCTACTTGTTCTAGTTAATAAAACTGTGACTCTTAACCCACTTTCTGCCTCTTCAGTGTTCATCCAAAAGTTGGGCAGGGGGAGGAATATCCATTACTTCCAGAGTTATCATCTAATTCAGTACAATAGCAGCTCTATGCTCTTAGATCTGGAAGAGATTCACCTATATTACCTTCTCACTTCCACAGCACTCCAGTTGCCTCACATAAGCACTGTGCAGTGCACCTGGAAATAAAGCCTTTCTTTCTCCCTGTCTCAGAGGGCATTAGTTAAATCTTCCTTGAACACCTCCTCTGGTGATGATAAAAACAGAAGATCTGTCTTCTTTAACCCATCTACTTCCCTCATCAAAGTTCTTACCTCAAATTGGTCTTGTGTCAAGTTGGCCTTCAGCCCATACATATGCAAAGCTCTTGCCCTCAGGAGAGTGCTCCAATTGGTCCCATGGGATGATGCTTCGCTGCTACTTAGGCTTTTGCTTAAAGACAAACGTAATTGCCAGTCTGGTGTCCTCCAACCCAGCTAAGAGGAATATGGACAAGCTCTCAAAGGGGTAGAAATCACTACTTGAAGACACCATAGAAAGACAGCAGCAGGCAGAAAGTGTCTCTAGACCAGTAGCAAGAAGAAGTCTCCAAAGGAAAAACTGGGCAATGTAGAATGTAGTTGCCCACAGTCCATATTTATACCCTGGCAGAAACCCAGCTGTTGTGACATGCATCTGTGTGGCACATCAGAAAAGAGATGTGGCTCTGGGGCATAAATAAAATGTGCTGTCTCCCTAGTAGACCGATAGTTCATTCAAGAGTTCGCACGTACAAATGGCCCTCTCTCAGACAAACCTACATGAAGCTCATGATTAACTGTGACTTAGCATTAGCTGAAAAGGTTAATCTACTAAAGATGATCATAGCTGTCCTTTTGTAACAGCCAACTGACTCATTAGGCCTCATTTTGCTTAAGCCCATAACCTTCAGTTATGCCACACTTTTGCAGTTATGCCATCCTTGGCATTTAATTAGCATTATATCCATCCGACATAGATAGACTGCCTTATGAAAGTGCTTTTGATTCTATACGTTGCTAGCTAACATCTCCGTGCACCCAACTTGCAGGCATCAGCAACACATGGAAGCAAATGCTGAGGTAAAGGTAAAGGGACCCCTGACTATTAGGTCCAGTCGTGACCGACTCTGGGGTTGCAGCGCTCATCTTGTTTTATTGGCCGAGGGAGCTGGCGTACAGCTTCCGGGTTATGTGGCCAGCATGACTAAGCCACTTCTGGCAAACCAGAGCAGCGCACGGAAACACCTTTACCTTCCCGCCGGAGCGGTACCTATTTATCTACTTGCCCTTTGATGTGCTTTTGAACTGCTAGGTTGGCAGGAGCAGGGACCGAACAACGGGTGCTCATCCCGTTGCGGCGATTCGAACCGCTGACCTTCTGATCGGCAAGTCCTAAGCCCTGTGGTTTAACCCACAGTGCCACCCGCGTCCTTGCAGGCAATTCCTAGCTACACTCAGAAGTTAAGTTTCTTGCAGAATGCATTTCCTGTATTTTGTTGTCCTACCTCCTGGCAGTAGGAACATTATGAAAGAAAAATAGTTTCTGTTTTTGACAGCAGAAACAAATGACGCATTAACATAAAACATTAGTGCCAAAGAGGACAAATCCTGCCTTTTCTTCCTATTGTCATATTGTATCCTCCAGTAACCGCAAATTGTGAGTGTTTCATGGAGGGCATATTGGCAAACAATAAGCGAACTTTATTCCTTCTGACCACCTTGGCTCCATAAATTAAACCCACAGCTTCACCGCTACTGTTTCACAAAAATTGCTGAGCTAGGGAAATCTAGAAACCCCATTTTTAAAGTATAAAGCTGTTTTGCTGTACTAAGCTTGTCCCTTGAGTTCCGCCTCTGATCCTTTGAAGGGCCAAGTAGGCACCTGATGGCAACAAGTCAAAACTT
Organism: Podarcis raffonei; assembly: GCF_027172205.1. Classification (NCBI taxonomy): domain Eukaryota; kingdom Metazoa; phylum Chordata; class Lepidosauria; order Squamata; family Lacertidae; genus Podarcis; species Podarcis raffonei. The sequence continues at coordinate 62,137,092 of NC_070603.1, read as the reverse complement.
CTTATTATTCATTTTTAAGCTGACAGTAGAAGTAATCTGACAGTAAGAGATGGGTCCTATCTAGTTATGCAAAAGGACTCTGGACTAAGCCCATTAAAGAAGGTTGCCCAAGCTAAGACCCGAGGCTGGTTGGCACATGATATAATTGGCATGGGGCATTGCTGAAATAACCATCACAACAGCTCCCAATCTGGGGGGGTACAGGTAACAGCATGTACATTCCCATTGCCTGTATGCCAAGTATACATTGTCTTGGCCATTGCCATGGTCTTCGCAATCCAAAACATTGGGAATATCCTGTTATAAACTGCTGCTCCTACATACGTCACACAGATACGGAGGAAAACAGACCAGCCATACTATTAAGCCAGTTTTGGGTACAATCACAAAGCAAATAAATGAATCAAATAAAATATCTGGTATATTATTCTATTTTGGATGTCCCGCTTCAAAAACAGCCAGATGCCTAAGAGAAGCCCAGAAACAGGATATGAGGGCAATCACCCTCTGATGCTGTTGTTGACCAAGTGGAAGAAGAGGGCATGCCCTCAGATAGCCCACTGCATTGCCTGTGTACATGAACAGAGAATGGGGTGGAGAAGCAGCACTGTCTTGCACCCTGTGAGGACCCTTCCACAGGGGTTTTTTTTACCTGTGAGATTAAAGGCCTTACCCCAAAGGCCTTGGGCATCTGCTAGAAAAGCTACTGTATACACCAGCAGATAATCAGCCCATAGCATGTACATTAATATATTTATTCATATACAGTGGTACCTCGGGTTACATACTCTTCAGGTTACAGACGCTGCAGGTTACAGACTCCGCTAACCCAGAAATATTACCTCAGGTTAAGAACTTTGCTTCAGGATGAGAACAGAAATTGTGCTCCGGCGGCACGACAGCAGCAGGAGGCCCCATTGGCTAAAGTGGTGCTTCAGGTTAAGAACAGTTTCAGGTTAAGTACAGACCTCCAGAACGAATTAAGTACTTAACCTGAGGTACCACTGTATAGTGTCTGTAACTGCTAGGTGCTGAATGAAAATTAAACATAACAAAGGCCCCGCCCAGACCTGTCAGGAGTAAGCATGGGCCAATGGTACCAAATAGTATGGGAAACAGCCTTACTAGAAAAATTAACCAATAAACTAAAACTAACACAGGGGCAAATAGAAGAAGACGCCTCACCCCGGTATGGCTCCCCTTTATCACATACACAGCCCAACAAGACAATGACAAAAATCCACCAACAACATACAAATAAATATGGCTAACCTGATTTAAAACACCCACCCACCCCACTCTCACATGAAAACAAAGTTCACCACAGCCAATCACAAAGAAACAACCACACCCTAGGCCAACCCCAACCTCTCTCACCACCAAAGAAACACAAGTGAATAGCAGAGAACCTGCACAAGTGACGCTGACACAAAACCCCACATATTTTAAGTAAAATAGAAACATTGCCACCCGACCCCACCCCCACTCACCTTTCCCCTGTCCACCTCTTTCCCCCTTTTCTTCCTAATGTCTCAACAAATGGAACTGATCTGTAAAAAATGTTACTTGAAAAAAGAGACACTGCACATACTTTTGTAAACCAGTAAAATCTTTAATTAAAAAACAAACAAAAACAAAGGCCCCGCCCATAGTTCCTTTAGATTATAAATTTATGGGCGGGGCCTTTGTTTTTGTTTGTTTTTTAATTAAAGATTTTACTGGTTTACAAAAGTATGTGCAGTGTCTCAGTGGGATAGCATCTGCTTTGCATGCTGACAGTTCCAGGTTTAGTTCCAGGCATCTCAAGGTTGTACTGGGTGAGGACTTCGTCTGAAATCCAGTCCTGGAGAGTCGCTGCTACTCAGTGCAGACAATATTGCACAAGACGGACTGTTGGGCTGACAAGCAGCTCCCTATGTTCCTATGAGGGTCAATCAATAAAAGGAAGGGGGGGGGAGTGAATGAAACCTGAATGTAATCAACTCATTCCACAATGACAAAGTTATTCAGCAACACAAAGCCATTAAATAATATTGATTACAAATCAGACAAGTCATTAAACACTATCTGTACCAGTTGCCCAGACGTGTGATTTTAGACAAAAGTGAGTGAGAGGAGCAGCAGTCACACAGAGCAGGCTCCCAGGGCATTCAGATTATTATTATTATCAGTGCTTTTTTTTCTAAAAAAGAAATGTTTGGGGGTACTCCCATTTTCCTACTCATATTGAAATACGATCCCTCAATGAGGCCAAACTTAGATTCACAAAATGTTTAGGGGTATGCATACCCCTGCGTACCCCTAGAAAAAAGCACTATTATTATTTATTGAATTTATATAGCACCCAATACCCAGAGGTCTCAGGGCAGTTCACAGAACAAAATCAATATATAAAACGACAAAATATATAATCAAAATAAAAGCAACAACCCAATAACTCCCCCTAATGTATGGACCAGGCTACAAACCTGCCGACAGCCAGGGAGGCAACTTGAAACAGCCTAGATAGGCACATAGCCACAGTCTTAAACTCTAAGCCCTGTAGGCAAAGAACATGTTTCTCTTCTGCATTGCAGAACACCCAGCTTGGTTCAAATGAAGGCTTGCAGTTTACCAGGTTATCCTCCTAGACTTTGCTACACAGAGAACTATAAACTGAACATACCAAAATCACTGGGGGGGGGGGGGGACACACAGACATTGATCTGTAAAAACAACACCACCGCCACCGTGGGCATCAGTTCTGCAGCATAAGAAAGAGCTTCAGATAACGGACACTTTATAGGCCATCAGCCACTAGATGTCGGCACATGAAAGCAAATGAGGGAATAGATGGGAAAGAATTGCTTCATTATTAGACTCCTGTGGCTTTTGAAGGGGGCTGGGTTTTTTGAGCACAAGGAGATAGTATTGGTTACTCCTCCTTTTTTTAAACTAAACAGGAGATACAGTGGTACCTCTGGTTACGTACTTAATTCGTTCCGGAGGTCCGTTCTTAACCTGGAACTGTTCTTAACCTGAAGCACCACTTTAGCTAACAGGGCCTCCTGCTGCCGCTGCTGCATGATGTCTGTTCTCATCCTGAAGCAAAGTTCTTAACCCGAGGTAATATTTCTGGATTAGCGGAGTATGTAACCTGAAGCGTATGTAACCTGAGGTACCACTGTACTGACTCTTAGCTTGAGTCCCACTCACTCCGGCACATTTATAAAGGCCAGAACAGATAGCTGAGAGAGAGAAAAGTAGTAGGAGCAGATTGCCCCTTTGTGCTACAGCCACACAACCAGGTCTCTGTCTGGTTTTTTTCTTTAACAGCAACAGCTGTATGGAGTGAGGGGGTTAGATCTGGACTGCAGCACACAAGAATGGTTGGTTTAACCGTGTCCTGTGCACTTTCATCCTGCCACACCTGGCATTGGCCCCAGGAGAGAAGCTTCTATTGGCAGGAATAAGAAAAGCTTCCCTCCAATATCACACACCAGATTTGGAGGGTGAGACTTGTGGGACCACAAGGGAACAACACCAAACTCAAGAAAAAGGAGGAAGCAGAAACATTTAGATCATGTGTGTGTGCATGCTTTGGACGTTTTTATGGAAAAGGTCTGTAAATATAACTATAAAAGATGCAGTTTCTGAAATGGCAGAGCAATACTGCAAGGGAACTGGCTGTTATTTTTTACTCATGTTTACTAAAAGACACATGATTTAAATAATCAACACATGGAAATTCAAAGTCAGCCTGCAAGATTACCCCTGTTGCCTCAATCTCTCATTAAAAAATTGTTTTTCACTAACAAGAGAACTCACAGTTCCAGCTAAACATGAGCTATTGAAACAACATTTTCCATTGTGCTTCTTTAAAAAGAATGGCCTTTGTGTTATTTTCCTCCAGGTTATCTATCTGGGTCTCTGGTGACTTTACAGGTGTGCTACTTCAGTAATTAGCAGAGAGCTCTGAATGAGTCCTAGATGATGGCTGGCAAAACCAGCCCTGTCTAGCTAATACCCACTTGCTCATTAATGCTTCCCAGCAATTGTCTTTGGTACATACCAGAGTATCTATCACTCATAAAGCACAACAGGCTAACAGGCTATGTAAATATAATTAGATAAGGCAAATGATATCCACCAGCTCTGTCTCCTTTTAATATGCAATAGAAATGTGAAGGCCGTCCATGGTCATCCTGTGTTGATCTCTTGTCAGTTGTTTGGTTTTTAAATATATGTTTAAAACATATTCCTCATATATCTCTCAGCAACTGCTTGGTTTGTTTAAACTTATGTTTGTATGCACAACAAAAATTGCATTAGCAATGTGATCCAATGCATTTCTACTCAGAAAGCTCCACTGCATTCAATATGGCTTACTCCTAGCTAAGAGGGTACAAGATTGCTGTCCACAAAGATTTTTAAACAAACAGCAGGGAACAGGCCAAGTTTTAATTTTTCATTGCTCCCCTCCATACCCAACTAGGTGGAAGTTAAGTGTTCTCTAATTAGTTAAGTGATAGCCTCCTTTGAATACAGTACTTGTATCTCCCTGAATCGGAAATTCTACCATGGTCCATTCCATTCTCTTGTTCAGGACATACTTGGAGATTCAAGGAGCAGATGAAATGCTGTGCTCATCCTGGAACGACGGCTGCCTTCAGTAGATTAAGTGAAGGTGTCGACCCAATGTGTGGCAGCCATGAAAAAGGCAGATTCTAGGGAGCCTTTGGAACAGAATTGAGAATGAAACTGCTAATTATTACAGTGCCGTTGAACAAATCTATGGCGAGGCTGCATTTGGAATATTGTGTACAGTTCTGGTCTCCTTACTTCAAAAAGGATATTGTTGAATGGCAAAAGATTCAGAAAAGGGCAGCCAAGACGATCAAGGGAGTGGCAGGGACTCCCCGATGAAGGAAGGTTGCAGTGTTTGGGTTTTGTTTTTGTTTTTAGTTTGGAGAAAAGGTGAGTAAGAGGGGGCATGATAGAAGTCTATAAAATTATGCACAGCCTGGAGAAAGTGGATAGAGAAAAGTTTTTTCTCATTACACTAGTACTCATGGCCATCTAACGAAGCTGAATATTGGAAGATTTAGGACAGATTAAAGAAAATGCTTCTTCATGCAGTACACAGGCAAACAATGGAATTCCCTCCCCCGGGAGGCAGTGATGGCCACCAGCTTGGATGGCTTTAAAAGAGGATTAGACAAATTCACGGAGGAGAAGGGTATCAGTGGCTACTAGTCAAGATGGCTAACCTCTGCCTCCATACATTGGGAGCAGCAATGCTTTCGAGCGGCAGTTGATGGAAACCACAGGGAGCAAGAGTGCTCTTGTACTTGGGTCCTGCTTGCCATTTCCCCACAGGCATCTCATTGGGCGCTGCCAGAACAGGATGCTGGAGCAGATGGACCACTGGCCTGATATAACACACCACATTCGTACCTTGGGTCTTGAACATCTTGCCTCCCGAACAAATCGGCTCCCGAATGATCGAAACCCGGAAGTGAGTCTTCTGGTTTTTGAACGTTCTTTTGGAAGCCGAACGTCCAGCTTCCGCAGCTTCCGATTGGCTGCAGGAACTTCCCGCAGCCAATCAGAAGCCACACTTTGGTTTCCGAACATTTTGGAAGTCAAACGGACTTCCGGAACGGATTCTTATTTTCTTATGTAGTGTGTGGGTGGGGTGGGGTGTGGGGTGTATGTGTAGTGCCAACCCATACTGCGGCCTGTTGGAACTGCCTACCAGAAGAGGCTTATCCCATTTGCCAAGCATGGGGTGTTGCTACTCCTTAAAGAGGCTGCTACCACTAGCAGTTTGGCTTCCTCCCTCTGGTTCTGCTTCCAAGAGTGATTCAATTAATTCAGGTAGGTGCCCCTAGGTGGCAGAACAGCAAGCATGGTGTTTCGATTTAAGGACTGAGCTAGTACAGGCACTGGAAGCTCCTGTCACATGGACCTGTCCTTCCTTGCCCCTCCATGGTTGTCTACCTAAGCTGCTGCTGCTTCTTAGGGTGGAGCAAGCACGAGAGTTAGAGTGGGGCTTCTCACATTCACTTTGCCCTATGCTCCTCTCATGCTTCCGGCTTGACTTCTCTGCCTCTTCCCCTAGCAAGAGGGACTGGTGCGACCTGTGTAGGTGTATTCAACAGCTCTTGGTAGTGGAGGGCTCTGGATCCTTTCCCCTCCTATCTTCTTTCTGCAATGTAACCTCCGAGCAATGGCCTCATGGCGAGTGGACAATGAACACCCAGTTAAAATGTCTCTGAAAATGTCTTAGTAACAACCACACAGGGTTTCTTGACCTCCCACCCCCAGATTAAAGAATGCCATTTGAAGAAATTGCACATTCTGAGCTTTCAGCCAAGCTTAGAATAACAGACCAGAGAAGCAGCCCCCCCCGCCCCCTGTTCTCTCCTAACATTTTTTGAGTTGGGCGATAGTTCAGCATGCCTCAACCTGCATTTGTGTGGGATGTGAAGCTATCAGTGTCTTAGCAACATTTCCGTTAAATGCCCTGGCAGGATCATGTAATCTGCAGCAACTTTTTTTTTTTTTTTTTGCAGTCAGACGAGTGTGGCCTCTGAAACTTACATACAGTTCATCTTAGAACATCTGCCTCCTCTTTGGGACACCGTTGTACACATGCACATCTATCATAGCTGTCAACGTTTCCCTTTTTTAAAGGGAAATTCCCTTATTCCAAATAGGATTCCTCGCAAGCAAAGGGAAAAGATCCATCGATCTAAAAGATTTCTTATATTACCTTCACCATGAAGTCCAAAAGCAGGTTACCACAATACTGTCTAACCATGCAGTTAAAAAGAAGTGAGACAGTTAATACAATTGTCAAAAGCAACCAAAAGAAGTAACTTCCCAATGAAAGCAGCAAGTATAGGTGAAATAAAACAGAAATGCTGTATCCCACAATAAGTACCTTAACCTCAAAACACCATAGAAGTTGAAATGCCCCTGCTGGCTGACAGGCCTGCAGCTTTCTAGCCTCAAATTTTGGAACGTCTGGCTGAATGTAGAATATCTGGAATGTTGTGCGCAACAAACTATTTCATCCACGCCTGATAAGAATCCAGGTCAGATTTGGGAAATGCTTGGCTGGGGGGAGAAACTGTTTTCAAACGGGAGCAGGGGGTTATTGGACTTCAACCCAAGACAGCCAGGTTGCCCAGGGTGTGATGTGTGTGTGTTTGTGTGCGCATGCGGGGGGGGGCACGGGGTGCAAAGCAGGGTTGGCTCAAAGAGGGTGGCATGAGAAGTTCAATAACATCGGGAGGGCAGAGGTTCGTCTCTCTTTCTCTACCCCTTCCTCCATTAGATGACACCGTTGAGCTCTAAAATGCTCTCTTACACCTCAAGGACTGAGGTTATGTACACAGTGCTATTTTTCCTGGCTCCAGCATGCTCCCACCACTGGTATAGAAAGGTATAGTAGTAAAGGTCCACAAAAATATCTTGCCCATTTGGGTATTGTTGTTCTTAATTGTTTTGCTGCTGCTGCTTTTAACATTGCTGTCCACCATTTTGGATCAACTTGTCCTTCTGTTATTGTTCATTGGTATTTCATAGAATCATAGAATTGTAGAGTTGGAAGGTATTCCTACCCCCATGATTATACTCATTATACTGCTTTATTAGCAAGGTGGGAAAGGCTAGAGGTGTCAGAAATAAAGGAGTAAAAGAAATATGAGTGGGGTATCTTAAGTGCTTTTCAGTAATGCACAAGTTTTCTCTAGTCCATAGGATATGTCGGGCACTTTCAAGAATGTGTTCTTCTCCCGCAGCGCTGGGCTCAGGAGCAAATACCCAGAAAGCTACAAGTTAAAGGGCAACCCCATGGTTTCAGTCTGTTAACTAGTTATCTGCTTGTCTGAGCCAGCACTGCCCTGCCACCCTCTTCCCTCCAGGCCCCTACTGATTTATGACATTCCTTTAAAGGTATAAATACTGAAACATTCTTCAGCTTCAGGCACTACAAAAACAAGGGATTCTTCAAAGGTTCCATTTCTGATTTTGACAACCAACTGAAGAAACACCAAAAGAAAAACAGTGGCTTAAGAGGTAAATAAAAGCCTCTTTTATGCTATATTAAAGGAACGCTTTGGACGCAGAACGAGTGCTTTTGAAATATGCATGTGACGCTAAAGACATTTAAAAATGCTTTTAGGTCATCAATAATTAAAAGCTGCAGAGCCATATAGAGAAAATGCTTCATTCTGCTTGATGTAATGCATTATTAACATACTTCTGTATGTGGATCAATAAAACCTATAACTAGAGCTGTCAAATCATCCTCTGTCTTTTTATAAAATAAATGTACACAAATTTGCATATTAACAAAACCTCTGTAAATTTGTCCTTTTGAGAATATTAGAGGAAATGCATTGTTCCTCTTAGATGTGAAAAAGGACCTCTTTAAATGTTTTTAATTTTGATCAGTTTGGAAATCTTGAAAATGCAGTAAAACACCACAGCCAAAACAGGTCCAAAAAGGCACAAGCTGAAACCTCTATATTATGGAAGGTCCATGTGAAAAGATGTTCAGTCATATTTTAGGGTACAGTTCATAGCAGCTTAAGAAGGGCCCGACTGAACCAGGTCAAAGGCCCATCTTGACCAGCATTCTGGAATTAATTCTGGTATGTACATTGAAATGTATCATCTGAAAAGCATAAAGGGATTTTTTCATCTAAATAGCATTTCTAAATGGTGGGGCATACTCTCTCTCTTTCTTTCTCTCTCTCTCTCTCTCTCTCTCTGTGTGTGTGTGTGTGTGTCTCAGAGAGAGAGAGAGACAGAGACAGACAGACAGACAGACAGAGACTGTTTTCTATTTTATGTGGGGAACCTGACCCTCCAGATATTGCTAGACTACAATTCCTGGTTATTGGAGCTGGGATAGCTCAGTCAGTAGAGCATAAACCTCTTAATCTCAGGGTCGTGGGTTCAATCCCCATGTTGGGCCAAAGATTCCTGCGTTGCAGGGGGTTGGCCTAGATGACCCTTGGGGTACCTTCCAACTCTACAATTCTGGGATTGGCCCTGCTGGCTGGGAGTTAGCCAGCCAACATCTAGGGGAGTGGGGTGGCACAGGTTTCATATCCCTGCTTTGGAATACAGAGATGAATTTGGTCACCCCAGATTATTTGAAAGCAGAAAGATTAACTGTAGCCTCCACATGCATTTAGATAGATAGATAGATAGATAGATAGATAGATAGATATAGATAGATAGATGATAGATAGATACAGTATTCCACTTCCCACACCAAAAGAAAAGCCAGCAGCTTGGAATTTGGTTTAATGCTCTGCTAACTGCTTCCTACCGATGCAAATGCACAACACATATAGCCACTCCTTTTCCAGTGCCCTGGGCCTATTGAATAATTCAGAAAATAAAGCACAAGTTTGTGCTCTTCTGTTTGCCATGGAGATCATCTCTGAACTGTTATGCTCCCCTGCCCCCGCCCAGATTCCCTGCTTTCTACCCTTCCAGTAAGACGAGGCACTTATCATATTAGAATGCTTGGGAAACAGAGTGGCATCTACCAGTCTATATTTAGCAGCGGCAGCCAAAAAGCAGCTGAATCAGCTGACTGGAAGCTGCTACCCTGATGTGCAGCCTTGGTTTAGACAGCAACACACTCAGTGCTGGAAATCAAGGAGAACAGACAGCGCAGAAGAGAGACGCTGAGCCTGGAGATTTCGAAACAGTCCAGCCATAGCTGCCACAAACAACAGCCAGGTAAGAAGGGAGCAAGAGCGTTCTAACAGAAAATGTGGTCGGTCCTAATGAATGTTGTGGTGAGAATTTAGAGCTCAAAGGAGGCAGGGCTGGGGGGGGGGGCAGGGAATAAATATACAAGTATGGATTAGGCCACTGTTGCCAGCTTAGTGCTTGCCATTTTTGTGACCAAGGAAGCAGGAAAAATCAGAGGGTGCCTGGAGTAGCGGTGGAGGAAGGGAGCCACATTGTGACCTCTGTTCATAATAACCGCGGGAGCAATAATGCCAGGGAGATCTTTATCTGGTGTGTTTGCCAATCCTACTGATGTAAGCAAGGCTTACTACCAGTGTACTACTACGCTGCGCCAAGTATCTGAGGTGAAAAGGTCAGTTACATCGGGGTTTCGATGCATCGTGGGGCTACGACATCAAGCCTAATTCTAGGACTTTTCCCCCTGTTCCCGCCTCATTTCCCCAACACCCACTTGGTGCAGCATCTTGCCTGATGAAGCCTTCAAGAGAAATCAACAGCTTAGTAATTTGTGACATTTTGGATACTCCTAATAAAGGCACTGCACAACTGTGGGAGTTAATAAAAGGAAGAGGAACACACACAGAGAGAGAGATTAAGATGCTACAATTGCTTTTAAAGTAAGCTTTCCCCACCCCAGCCAGTAAATACTGAATTTTATTGCCTTTTTTTCTTATCAAGTAGCCACTGTTACATTTTGCATTTCTTCACCAATCCTTGGGGCTGGTTCCCACCATCTTCCTCTCATCTGGCTACCTCCCTATTTCTTCAGCCTGGAGCCTCCCATCTTTTTGGGACTACAACTTCACCAGGTTGGCAAAGGTTGGCGTAGCCTATCAGGAAACCTGACCACCACAGCAGGTGAGGGACAGGGACTGAGGAAAGGGCCAAGGGGAGAATGAACAGGAAGAGACATGCCTCCATTTTCTCTTGATGCAACTGGAGATTTAAATGGCAAAAGTCCACTGCCTGGGGCAGTGTCTGGAAAGCTTAAAAAAAAGTAAGATTTCCTTTTAAGCGACTAGACATAGCAGTTTGAGAAGAGCAATAAAGCTCTCACAGCGTACCTTTAAAGCACATGACTTCTCCCAAAGAACCCTGGGAACTGTAGTTCACCACTCGCAGAACTGCAATTTCTGACAGAACTACAATTCCTCTTAAAAAGCTGCAGTTCCCATGATTCTTTGGGGGAAGCTATGTGATTTAAATGTATGGTGTGGGTGTGACCTGAATTCAGTGTCCCCTGGGCCCTGTGAGTAAACAGGAAAACGTGGAAAGAGCTATTCATTGTGCAGTTGTAAATGTAGAGAGCTGTTGAGTAAAGTGTTATAGAAGTCAGGGCAACTGCTATGGGACATATATCCTTCCCATATCAAGGAGAAAGGAATTATCCTTTTGAGGTAGAACTACCCCAGGATTTTAAACTGGTTTGAATCTGCCTTGTATTCCCTGGAAGAACCTTGGGAATTGTAGTTTGGTAAGACTGTTGAGGGTTCTCTGCAATTACCTTGGCTAAGATTTGCTTTGTTGCCATATCCAATATTTTGTGGCTCCTTGCTCCTGAATTTATCCCCAACTCCTACTCCCAAACTTTTCCCTCATCATTCAGCAAAACTTCAGCTGGTACAGAATTCAGCAGCCAATCCTGGACTGACTGCACTTGCTACCGAATAGTTTCTGGCTCCAATTTAAAGTGACGGCTTTGTTCTGTAAAACCTTAAATGGCTCAGGACCACAATGCATCAAGGACCAACTCTCCCCATATGAATGGACCCAGACCTTGTGACCATCCTCTGAGGACCTCTCTGTGTGCCTCCTCCATTAGAGGTCCAGAGGGTGGCAACACAAGAAGGGGCCTTTTCTGTGGTGGCTCCCCATTTCTGGAATGCTCTCTCCAAGGAGGCTTCATTCATATTGCTAAGTACCTCTTCAACCAGGCCTTGGGCTGATTAAACAATCTATAGTATTTTAAATGTGTTGGGAGTATTGATGATGGCAGTGTAATGTGTTATGTGATTTATGTTGTAAACCACCCTGTGCTCTTCAGATGAAGGGTGGCATATAAATCTAATAAATTATAACAACAAGAATTACAGGCTTGGGGAAACCCAAAGTTTGGCAGAGGTACAAACTGCTTTAGAAAGAAAACACTAACCCAGGGAAATAGTTTATTACTAATATTTGGTTAACAAAGTTTGTATGCTGTTTTTCAACCATAATGGTTCTCTTACTCTCTTTTTAAAATGCGGTGGGAGGTGCAGTGCGAGGGATATGATTTGTATGTTTCGCTTTCTATGGGTGGAAAGGCCCACTCCTGTTGCTCCTTCACTGTGCAGAAGGAGATTTGGATCCACTGGAGTATGGATTCCCACCCCACGGAGCTCATGGGGAGAACATAGGTAAAGGTAAAGGGACCCCTGACCGTTAGGTCCAGTCGCAGACGACTCTGGGGTTGCAGCACTCATCTCGCTTTACTAGCCGAGGGAATCGGTGTACAGCTTCCGGGTCATGTGGCCAGCATGACTAAGCTGCTTCTGGCAAACCAGAGCTGCGCATGGAAACGCCGTTTTCTTTCCTGCTGGAGCGGTACCTATTTATCTCCTTCACTTTGATGTGCTTTTGAACTGCTAGGTTGGCAGGAGCAGGGACTGAGCAACGGGAGCTCACCCTGTCGCAGGGATTTGAACCACCGACCTTCTGATCGGCCCCCCCATCCCTATTCTCAAATAAACATTTTCTCAAATAAACACCACAGAAAGGGGAAGGGGAAAAAGAGAAACACAACCACCTCGTCCCAGTCCGAATCTTCTGAATTTAGTAGTTCCTCCACCTCAAATTTTCCTCATCTCATGGGATCCCTTTGCCCTATCTGGTTATTTATCAAATTGCTATTCTATTCTCCCTCACACCCATAGGAGCCGAGGATGGCACCCAACCAAGTAACAAAACAGTGAAAAAATAAAATAAATCTTCTTTAAAATATCAACTATGTTTATTTAAAAAAATAAAATATATAAAACACTCCACAAGCATAAACACTTATATATCAGGAAATTTATGTTCAGTACAAGGGTTAAGCAGTGTTTCCAAACTTGGCCCTCCTGCTATTGTTGCGACTACAATTCCCACCATCCCTGACCACTGCTTCTGATAGCTAGAGATGCTGGGAGTTGTAGTCCAAAAACAGCTAGAGATCCAAGTTTGGAAAACTCTGGGTTAAACTATCAGGGCTGTCTACAACTAACCAGCCCTGCTAGGAGAAGCCCACAAAGACTTCCATGCAACAGGGCTTTCATCCCTCTTCTCCCTCCATGCTCCCCTTCAGTTGCCTCATGGGGCTGAGGAGAACCCTCAGAACAGTGTACAGGGTGAGGAGAGGGGAGATTCAGGCAAGTACAAACTTGTACAACTTGTACCAACAGAGTGATAACCTTAGAGCATGGGTAGACAAACTAAGGCCCAGGGGCCGGATCCAGAAATCAGCGTGTTTTTACATGAGTAGAATGTGTCCTTTTATTTAAAATGCATCTCTGGGTTATTTGTAGGGCATAGGAATTCGTTCATCCCCCCCCCAAAATAGTCTGGTCCCCAACAAGGTCTGAGGGACAGTGGACCGGCCCCCCACTGAAAAAGTTTGCTGGCCCCTGCCTTAGAGCTATACTGAACTCCTCCCATAGAGAACTACAAAATCTACCAATAAAATTTATCCTGTCCCACTATCATCCACAAACACCTATCATTTTATAGAAGATCCTTTCACCTAACAAGCATGTTGCCAGCTACAACACACACACACACACACACACACACACACACACACACAGCAAATGCAAACCATCTTATAATTTTCACAAACGTATTCTGCTTCAGCAGAAACTTTCCGTTTATTAAGCTATGATGCTTGCTTATAGAGTGTGACCATTACAGCAACATCTTTGTAGTGCGTTCCCACTGGCTAATTATATCTTGCATATTCTTTACAGTAATGGCTCCCCGGATAAGACTGAACATAGCAAAGCCTCTTCCCACCATAAGTGAAGCCCTTGAGGATATTCTAGATGACATAACAAGCAACACAAAAGGTTTTGGAAATGCTTGCACGAGTCCAGATTCTTCTTCTGGTGAAGACTACCTTCAGTCTATCTGCCAGCTGGCAAGACCTACCTTCCCAGTCCTACCAGAGAGTCAGCGTAAAGTTCAAGATACAGAGAAACTGGGAATGCTGCATAATAGTCACAGGGTCTTCAGCTTGTCTGAGACACCAAAAATGGTCTCCAGGTATAAAATAACTGACATTCTGCCTAATGCGAGGACATTCGAAAGAAATAGCTCCATTCTAGATCGTATCAAAACCTACTCGAGCTCTAAAGTCGACCCGCTAGAAGAGTTGTACACGGAAGCTGAGAGGACTCATCGGTGGAGATATCCTAATGGAAGTGAGAACACTGACCATTCACAACATAATTTTCAAGGCATCAGTGTATCTGAACCTCGAGAAAAAGCTATGGAGAAACCAGGTGCTGTCAGCTTCCCCAGACTTCCCTCCCCAAGACCAATGCAGAGAGAAAACAGCTGCCCAGAGCTAAAAAGTCTGAGAAACCAAGGCAAGATGCCAGCTCTGGAAAGTAGCCCATATCAGAAAGAGACTGACCCTCTCATTGTTAATGGTAAATCGATCTGGCTGCACCCACCCAGAGAAACTCCACCAGACACCAAGATTTTGAGATATTCACAAAGGGGGCAGCAGACTCTGAAGGCAGCAGCTTTCCCTGAAAGAGAGCAGCAGCCAAAGCCTTCCATTTATGATCACAATGTGAAGGGAGAGGTGAGCAAGCGAGCAGGCTGTGTGGGATACTTCCACGTTGACAAAAGAAACACAAGCTGTGACTGGATTTCAGAATACCAAAGTGCTTGGAAAGAAGCAAAGGTGAGAGCTTGCCTGCTGCCTGCCATTGCAGAATCATGAATTGCTGCTTTATGTGAAGAAAAGACGGAGTGTTTATGTGCAGCCACTGTCTGCTGCAAAGTGCATTGTCCAGATAACCTGGAGAACATTCAGAGCTTCAGAGTATCAAGTGTGGAGAAGAAATTGCAGCGCTGAAAGGAGAATGCATTGGAGACTCGGTGATTTTAGCTATTCAGATAATGAGTTGTAATGATTATACATTTTGTAACCCCTTGTATCTTTGGCTCTGTGGAAATAGATGGTCCCCCCCTATCCTAATTAAGTTCCTCTCTTAAGTGCGCTCAGAGTTCATCTATAAAGTTCTGCAGAAGCATTTCTTGACAGCAGAATTTTATAATTCTGCATGTGCAGATCCTGCACAGAAATATTAGCTGTGCAAACATTTTTTAAAAATTAATCTAGAAAACAGAGTGGAAATACATAGGCTTCATCTACCCACCCAAAGAGCAACTTCAGTCTTGCTGGATTTTTAGTATCATCACTACCAATGCAAAATAGAAAACTAGTCCAGAAGGCCCTAGAAGCAAAGGCCTAAGTTAATAAGGGCATAAGGACACAAGAAAAGGCCAGCTGGACGAGACCAAAAGGTTTGTTCAGTCCAGCATCCTGTTTCTCACATTGACCCACCTGGGGAGTCCCCAAGCAAGGCACAAAGTCCATAGCTCAGTGGCTGAGCATCTGCCTTACATGCATTGAACCTTACAAGTCCCAGGTTCAATCCCCAGCATCGCCAGGGAAAGTTGGGAGGACTCCTACCTGAAACCCTGGAGAGCGGCTGCCAATAAGTGTAGACAACCCTGAATGGGATGAACCAATCGCCTGGCTCAGTATAACACAGGATCCACCCTGTTGGTGCCACACTATTCAAACAACATGCTGCCTCTCAAAATGGAGGCTTGATATAGCCATCATGACTAATGGCCACTGACAAACCTTTATCCTCCGTGAATTTGTCTAACCCCGCCTTAGAGCCATTTACGACAATCACATATTGTAGCTTCAAGTCCCACAACTTAATTAATCTGCCGTGTGAAAAAGTTGTCTCCCTTGATCATCAGGTTCCCAGGTAGATTATATACACATATGTAGAAGTTGCAGTGTCAGCTACTCAACATTCCCTGTTGCCTGTTCCTCTTAGCCTTGGTCATTTCTCCCTCCCTGCCGTCCTTTTTATAGGGCTTTGGCCCTGCCGCTCAGCTGCCACTTCCTTGGAGGAAGTCAGGTCCCAGCTGCTTCCTGAACAATGGTCCAACAACCCTGTAGCCAGCTCCTTTTCACCTCCGCCAAGTTACATCTGCTAAGTCATATAAACAAATACTTTTTATTTGTTCTGTAAGCATAATAATGAAGCAACACTGTCTTTGGCTTTTGGTTACTCTAGTCTAGAATAAGCCGTAAGGGAACACAGTACTTTCTTCACTGTATTGAAGCAGAAGTGCAAAGTTCCTGTTTCAAGCTGGTGCTTGACACCTTTTGGTGTCCAGCTCTAAGTGGCTCCCAGAACCTTTTCCTCTTTTTTTACACTTACATGGAAAGTGATGTTTTAATGCAGCTTATGTCTATTGATATAAAATCCGTAAACAGAAGGCTGGTGACTCTGTTTCGCTCTAATTTGGAGGGACCAAGCAAGACTTGCCTGGAGGTTACTGCTCATTTTCTCTGGCATCAGCTGAACAGGGAAGTCAGGCTGCCAGTACTTATCTGAACTTCTCTTGCTACTTGTCTAGTGTTGTTATTTAGGGTTTTTTAAAGAAACAAACCCATTTTGCATTTGCAACCCAGCTGGCAGTGTGCCATCCCCCCCCCAGCATGTTGCACTACTACTTTCTGCATCAACATTATTAGCAATTAATTTTAGATTATGTCCAGTATCCAGCTATTACTGTTCAAAGGGCTGCTTCTCATGCTATCACATTGGCAAGTATGGGATATGGGCCTTTGGTTAATTTGGTTACATCTAACTTGGATACACATTTCTCTCTGTCTCTTCCTAGTATGTACATGTAATGTGGACTCAGAACTAGCATGTGGCATGTACGTAGGGCAAGAACTGTGTCTCACTTTGATTTGTTGCTGGATATAAGGTCATCTATCCACTAACTTTGCAATGTTTGAAGTGGACCAAAGAGAAACCTTGCAGTTGCCATGTTGTGCAGTTGGCTGTTGTTAATTGTGGCCCAAAGAGGCCATTTATTTGATGTGCTGTTCCAAGAAACCTTGATTTTTAAACATTATACATATGAGGGGTATTAACATTTACAAACCCATCCCTACTTGTGTTGGAAGAGGTGATATGAACATTCATGTCATGTCAGCCTTGATTGATAATGAAGCCTCCATTGTGAATGGGGTAAGTCGGAATCTTGTATCCAGTATTAGCGCAAAATCATGATGTCAGCTGGAAATAAAACCTCACTTCAGTCCAAGAACAAAGTTGCCAGTATATTTAGTGGTATAGTCTGCAATCCTAGAGTCACTTAACTAGGAGTAAACCCAGCTGAAGAACTCAATAGCACTTACATTATAGGGTTGCTGTGCTAGCTGCCTTCTTTATACTTATGGTACAATGGGCACTAAATCACTTCAGACTTCAGATGGGGAAAAATATTTTTAAGGCTCCCTTATGTTTTGTCTTCAATCTCTCTGCAAATAGAAACCCAGGACAGCAAGGAAATAGCTGGCAATTAAACTTTTCTCCCTGATGTGATAGGGTGGGGTGTTTTTTTGTTCAACTAGAGGGAGCATTTGAAAGCTGTACCCACTTGTGTGTGCCTTCACACACTTACAAATATCATGTAGGGTGATTCTCTTTCCAGCTTAAAAGGTACCCCTGCCCGTACGGGCCAGTCTTGCCAGACTCTAGGGTTGTGCGCTCATCTCACTCTAGAGGCCGGGAGCCAGCGCTGTCCGCAGACACTTCTGGGTCACGTGGCCAGCGTGACAAGCTGCATCTGGCGAGCCAGCGCCGTTTACCTTCCCGCTGGTAAGCGGTCCCTATTTATCTACTTGCACCCGGGGGTGCTTTCGAACTGCTAGGTTGGCAGGCGCTGGGACCGAACGACGGGAGCGCACCCCACCGCGGGGATTCGAACCGCCAACCATGCGATCGGCAAGTCCTAGGCGCTGAGGTTTTACCCACAGCTCCACCCACGTCCCTTTCCAGCTTAGCCACTGGCAAACCTCTTGATTTCAGTAAGCCCTGTAATTCCATGGCCCAGTTTCTAATGAGGCTACTAATGACAATTCATTCCTGTTTAAATGTGCAGTGAATCAAAGGGTTGATTATACATGAGTTGTATATTTTTGCCATGTGCCATCTACAGCGACCCGTGTAACATATATAGATTTCTGTCATCGTGAAACTCCTAAGAGCATAGCACATTGCAAGCTAACTGTATTGCACATTTCAGAAGCTTAAAAGAGACATCTCATCAAACGTGCAATTTACTATATCGTCATTATTGAAATGCGCTTACCAAAAATGTTCTAACTAGAATCAGTGCTCATTCATGCTTTCAGTTCAATCAATAGCTGAAATGAAAAAGCACAGACATTTCCATGGTGTTTACTGCTAATCAAGCTTGTGCAGCCTTTGGGAGAACGAAAACTGATAACAAAATCAATTACATGGTCCAAAAATGCAAATTGCTATAAGCATACGTGGGACAAAGCTTGTAAGTCACTCTCCACAGTGTCATATGTCTTTGTGAGCTGCCTTGTGGATTCTGTCGTGAGCAGAAGGCAGGGTAAAAATAAAATTAATGTTATGCTCTAAAGCTTCAACCTACACAAAGCTAATTAGGAGTATGTGCCATGGAAATTGGTGTGACGCACTTCCCAAGTAAACATGCATTACTGGGAAGTAAGCTCCATCGCACTCCCTGAGGTTTCTAAGTAAACATGATTTTAGAGCTGGGATGTAAACCCCCCTGGAAGAAAAATGCTTTAGAAAACAAAGCAGTTAAGTGTATATGGGAGAAACTGACAGCTAGAGCACTACTTTTTTTTTTCTTCAAGAGTACAGCTTGACTGATTTGACTATTCCCTTATGCTTTTCTGCTGTACCATAATGTCAAAAACTGTGGGACAAATTGCCACCTTAATTTCCGCCCCACAGCTATGATTCTTGCACACTTACTTAGAAGTAGGGGGCAGTTTGTGCGTGCAGGAGTGCCACATCAAAAACTTGTTGCTGCATGTGTGCTTGTATGGGCATACCCACAAACAGAAGTTCCCAATCATCTCGCACACCCACTTTGCTTTACCATGGCGTGGGTTCGCACATTCAGCTGCCAGGCAACAGAGCACAGAAAATGCATTTGTAAATCAGGGTAGCAATATAAATCTTGCACAAGAAGGTCGCAGCCAAAGTAATAATCTAAGATGGCCTTTAAGCTTCCTGGAATTGTCTGAAAACAAAGAAAAGTCGAGTCCTCTAGCCATCCAAAGCAGCTAGGAAGCTTTTAAATAGAGGTGCTTCTATAAGTATGCTTTACTCTTTTTTTAAGCACCTCTTCCTGTCTCCCTGCTCCCACATATCTTAATCCGATTCTGAATATCCCTTCAATGTCAAAAGTGATTTGCAAGTGAAATGAAATGCATAGCCAGCATCCCCTGGACCATGCTGAAAGGTTTTTTGTATCCTTGAGATTGGATTTAAGACACTTAGAGCGGCATTTAACCAACTTGTTGCACTAGTGCAGGCATGTCCAAAGTCCATTTTGGGGGCCTAATCTGGCCCACTGGTTAGTTTAATCCAGCCCCTGTGACAGTTTATTTCCTGGGGCAAAATCCTAAAAAAAACCTTAACATCAACAACTTTGGTTTGCCCTCTGGTTGGCCCCCACGGCCCTTCACGTCATCAAATCTGGCCCTCTTTGAAAAAGGTTTGGCCACCACTGCACTAGTGGAAGCTAGTGAAATGAGTTCCTGCATTGCTTATCGTGTGGCAGTGGCTTCCAGCGTGATCTCTGAGATCTCGTGGAACGCTTTGTGAGATCTTGCCAGAAGCCACCACCTCATACCCTGGTTGTGTGATGTTGAATTCCACTTGCAGTTGTTTTGTTTGATATTCTTTCCCCATCTATGGTAGTTCTCAAGTTTCTGCTCTGCAGAACACCCAAGCTCTTCAGTCTATTGTTTGGAGATTACAGCCCTTATATGAATGGATTCCTATAGGCCATCCTTGGTCTACCTGAACTACAGCTTCCCTCAGTCTCTGGCAGCATGGCCATGCCAACTGGGCCTGATGGGAGTTGTAATCCCAAACATCTGGAGGGCACCAGATTGGCCAAGGCCTCTTCTGCATTGAAATATATCCCCCCCCCCCCAGTATACCATCTATCAAGGGATTTGTGAAAAGTCAGTGCCTAGCTAGCAAATCTGCTGTGCTATATGTAGGATTTTGATCCTGATAACGATGTGTGCGCTTTGAGAATTTATGCAAATAAACGTGTAAAAGCTCTCTTTGCTGTGGTGATTAAAATCACATTTCTCTTATTGTCAGAAAGCACCGAATGAAAAAGGGAAATGGGGAAAGGCAATCTCATGGAACCAGCTGGACTCCCAAGACAGGGAAAATTGCTTCTACTGTTGTTACAACTAAATTCAAATCCGGTTTGTTCTCATAGAATCAGAGTGTTGGAAGGAACCCCGAGGATCATCTAATCCAATCCGCTGCAGTGCAAGAATATGCAGCTGTCCCTTATCGGGACTGAACCTGCAGCCTTGACATTGTCAGCACCACGCTCTAACTGAGCTATCCCGTTTCATTGTTATACATGAACTCCAGGGGTGCATGTGTGTGTGTGTGTGTCACATTGTGTGTGTGTGAGAGAGAGGGGGGGTGGATATATATGGGTGGGGTATAAATAATAAAAATTATTTATTACCGTAATTATTATTATTAATTATTATTATTATTATTCTGAGGTATACAATGAACTATGAGGATTAGTATTACATGTTTATTGAGAGCTGCACCACTATGTTCAGAAAAGCATTTTTGATACTAATTTAAACCAGTGCTTTCTCACCCTGTCTTCATCAGTACAGGTTTCTTCACCCACAGATCTCCTTACATTCTCGCATTTCAGACAGCCTTCTCTTCCCTTTCCTTTCCTCACCTGAAAAGTTGCTCTGCACTGTTACCTCCACATTGCTCTCTTTTCCCACTCAGTACCCCACAATACTTTTTTTTTTTAATCTCTGCACTACCACTTGTGAATCTGTACTTTCACATACACACACGCTTCCTTCCTTTTTTGGAGTGTGTCTAGCTAAGCTGCTGTAACTCCACCATACAACCAATGAACCTCCTCACTATGTGGTGGCAGCAATCCACAAGGCTCCCCCAGCAATGTAGCACACCAAGGGAGAACAGGGTGCCCTCCACAGCCCCTTCCATGTCATTGTTGCCTCTCCCACAGCCCTCCGTATCATGCACTGGGGCTGTACCACTTGAGCAAGGAGCCGTTTCTCTTTGCATAGGCTCCATGCGTTATTTAGAACCCTGATCTTTCAGGCTTTCCAAATTGTGCTGGGACCCTGCACGAGTATATAAAAAGCTCCCCTGCTCCAGAGGCTCGGTCCCTAACACACAAAAAGCTGTGGGAATGGCGATGGAGACACAAGGGCTTGCCACAATGTGGGATAGAATGCCTGAATAATGCTAAAAGGTTAGAGCTAACCTGGTACCCTCCTGAATTTGTGGGACTATAGTTTGCATTATCCCTGACCACAGGCCATGTTGGCTGGGGCTGGTGGGAATTGGAGTGCCACAATTTCTGGAGGGCACAATTTTGGCTGCACCTTTTGGTCTGAGGAATGGGCACACAGGTGCAAAATTAGAAAAAAAGATTAAGAATCTTAAGAGGTAAGGGTGCCTGAAGCAGTGAAAGGTTTTATCAACAATAAGCATCCATATTACATGTAGGTCCTGCTATCTGCCCACTCTTTATGCAAAAATTCAGTTATCCGAACATAAAGAATTATGCCCAAACCTTGCTGTACATACCACATATTCAGATCTCTGAACAGCTAGAGTTGGCCCACTCCCTTCTTCATGCTTTGCTGGTCAGCAGCAGCAGCCATCTTTGGGAAGAAACCATGCAGGGAGGAAGATTGGACAAAAGTTTTCTTTTTTTGCTGATTGGCTACAACCGTTTCAGGAAGAATCCATGGAGGCAGAGAGACTGGACAAATCGCTGATTAGAAATGTTCCCATAGGAATCAATGTAAATTGTGGACTTCTTATGCGAATACCTCCCTGAGAAATGATTTCCAGGGAACACACTGCGTTTGTTAAGTGGGACCTCACCTCTTCTCCTTGCTCTGCACACTGTCAGCTGCATCCTTCCACAAAGATCTGAATGTTTGGGTGACCTCAGAGATCAGCTGTGTTTGATTCTAATAAATTGCTTTCTTAATTGCCAGCTAAGAGTGAAGCACAGCAGAAATGCAACACAGCTGCAAAATGTTAACAGAAGTGGTATTTCAGCAGGGTTGGGGAACCTGTAGTTCTTCAGCTGTTGTTGGGACTTCAGCTCCAATCAGCTCCAGCAAGCAGAAAAATGTGCAAGATACTTCATTTAACCCTGAACCCTTCTGAGGGCTAGGCACTAAAGGCAGGATAAAGAACCTGGAGCTTTCCAGATGTTTCTGGACCACAATTCCCACCACCTCTAACCACTGGTCATGCTGGTGGGAGCTGATGGGTGTTGGTGCCCAATAACATTTGGAGGTCCACAGATTCCCCACTCTTGGGACAAAAGACATGCAAACACCATTTGCTGCCACTGGACTATTTTCACTTCTTCATTCCTATGTCCTAAAGCTTAGCTACCAGGAACTATTTCAGGTATTGTGGCTGACCTGCAGCAGCTGTTTGTAGTCATCTCTTGCAGAAGCTGCTTTGTCAACTAGCCAGGGTTTCCAGTCTAAGGAACCCTCTTTCACCAATGCCAAACCTGGTAACTGAGGTTGTAAGTAAACTGTGATTCTCTTGCACCCAAAAGTGCCCATATTTTGGGGATGGCTCATGATACAGGAGTCCTGAGAGTGCTTCACTGCACAGCTAACACACCACAATGTACTTAGTGTGCTGTTGCCATACCATTTTCAGAAGGTTCATATTGGCACAGAGATATTTCTTTTAAAAGAACTTCTGTTGGGCGTTTTTTCTGTTAAACATCTAAAGTAAGTACAGTGGTGCCTCGCAAGATGAAATTAATTCGTTCCGCAAGTTTTTTCTTCTTGCGAGTTTTTCGTCTTGCGAAGCATGGTTTCCCATAGGAATGCATTGAAAATCAATTAATGCGTTCCTATGGAGACCGCCTTCAGACCAGGTCCGGGGACAGTCTGTCCCCGGACCTCTTCTGAAGGCTGGCGGGGGGAGAAGGACTTTTCTCCCCACCGCCAGCCTTCAGAAGGCTGGCGGTGGGAAGAAAAGCCCTTCTCCCGCCGCCAGCCTTCAGAAGAGTTCCCCAGGGCTGCCTAGGCTGAGGATAGCAGCCTGCTGCCCAGCGTGAGGGGCGCTCTGCTTCAGAGCGCCCCTCGCGCGGGGCAGACATTCGCAGCTTGGGGAGCCCTGCAGGACTTCCCCGCAGGGCTCTCCAAGCTGCGGATAGGGGTAGCTGTTCTGAATGTTGGCGGTGGGGAGGAAAAACCCTCCTCCCACCGCAAGCTCCGGGAACAGAGAAGCGCTGTGCGCCTTCTCCTCTGTTCCCGGACCTCCCACTGCAAGCCTTCAGGACAGGTCCGGGAACAGAGGAGAAGGCGCGCTGCGCTTCCCCGCTGTCCCCGGAGATTTCCCTATGGGCTTTCGTCTTGCGAAGCAAGCCCATAGGGAAATTCGTCTTGCGAAGCCGCTAAAAATCGGAAAACCCTTTCGTCTTGTGGGTTTTTCGTTTAGCGAGGCATTCGTCTTGCGGGGCACCACTGTATAATTATTTTTTTTGAAAAATTCATGTCACTTATACACTCAAGTAGCGATAAAAAAAAAAGAACCACCATTTTCACAGATTTAGAAATAACCCTAGTCCTTTTAAGAAAGTTCTGCAAAAGACAAGACTCAGCTACTAAAGCAACAGGGATCTCAAGCCACTGAGAGATGGATGTGGGCAGGAAAAGTGTAAGTAAAATATGAAGTTATTGCTCCATTTGAAACTGAAGAACCTGTCTGCAGGAAACACAAACACCACACTGGAGCAGCTGAATAAAGATCTATATAGGTTCTCTGCAAATATATAAGTTTCAACATTGATGGAACATTTCTTTGCTGCTTGTATGTTTTTAAAGGGCTTCACCTATGTAGAAATCACACCTACATACACATTATGGATAATATTTGTGCTATTATGCACACTATAGGCCCCTGGAGAAATTTGAATTATAGTCCTCCGACAGAGGAAGAAAATATCTAGTTCCTAAACATACTCTGTACTTGCTTTGCCTTATTTGGTACTGAAGAAACATCAGTCTTCCTCCCAAATGTTTCCACACTTGCCCTTCCCTTTCACAACAGGTACTATTTCACCCATAAAAAAACTGGGGGGTCCTTTTCTACACACTAGTTTCTGGAAATGCATGCATGCACTTGTTGCCCCACCCACTTTTGCTTTTGGCCCCGCCCACCCCATGGTGCAGCCCCTGGAAGGTTGCTTATGAGGGAATGTGGCCTTAAGGTTGAAAAAAGGTTCCCCACCTCTGCATTACATCAGGTTGGCAGCGCTGGTCTTTGGTTCTGGATTGTGAAACCTAGTTTTGTAAAAGGATAAAGTGGTCCAGACTGCATTCTGACATTTACTGGAATGCTAGAATAGGTTTTACCGAGGTATGCATGATAGTTACTTTCCAGTAGCTGCCTTCCCTTATTGTAACACATTCATTAAATAGCACACCTGACTGTTAGTTGCATACCTGCAGGTCCTGCTATCAGAACGAGTGTTATCCAAAATGTGAATTTTATACCCAAACCTCACTACAGTGGTACCTTGGGTTAAGTACTTAATTCATTCTGGAGGTCTGTACTTAACCTGAAACTGTTCTTAACCTGAAGCACCACTTTAGCTAATGGGGCCTCCTGCTGCCGCTGCACCGCCACCGCGAGATTTCTGTTCTCATCCTGAAGCAAAGTTCTTAACCAGAGGTAATATTTCTGGGTTAGCAGAGTCTGTAACCTGAAGCGTATGTAACCTGAAGTACCACTGTACACGAATGGCTGACTCAGATATCTGAACAGATGGGGTTTGCCCGCTTCCTTACTTGTGTTTTGCTGGCCAGTGGCAGCCATTTTGGGTGGAAACCATGAAGAGAAGGAACAAGATCAGACAAATCACAGATTAGAAATGTTCTCATGGGAAATTATGGAAAACCATCAGCTTGTTATGTGAAAGCTCGCCTAATGAACAATTCCCTGGGAACACATTGTGTTCTGCATGTCCTGCCCATCGGCTTTACCCGGGATCCTGAGAAAGTTTTTAATTCTCTTCGAGACAGAAAAGGAAGGCCTAGAGGCCAAGAAACTGGACAGGCCTGCACAGAGATCTCTGCTTCAGGACTGGACATGTGCTGCTTTCTATCTGCAGCCTTATTCTTTTTGTAGTCAGGACCGGGAATTAAACACTTAATGTAACAGCAATCCCAGCGGCCCTGTCTGTTTTACAGGCGGAGGTGAAAAAGGTAAATTAGACTTCAAAAGAAATTTGAAACAGATATTGAATTTATTGGTCAGCTATGAGTAGGAAAATACATTGGTAAAGAAAAAAAAGACAACCCTGTATATAAATATAATACTAGCTAGTTAAAATTTGACCAAGAAGAAAGTTCCACTGAAGAGAACAGTAAAAGCCCTTGTTTACCATCAGACCATTTTCAATTTCCCATTTATCTTATTGAAGAGCTGCCTATAGACAAATGCAACATTCTTTGAGCTTAGTGCAGATGATGTGCTGGTTTTTGTTTTGTTTTTTGTTACACATATGGTAAACAAGAGTTAGTCCAGTGCATTACACGTTATACAGAAGTACTGTGAATAAAGACTAGGTATTCTAATTTTTAGATACTACTTAAGCATACCAAGATACCTACATTTTAAAAAAGCTTAGACAACCAAAAAGTATAGCAGGAGTTAACATATACTAAAACACTGAGTCAGGCTGGATGGGAAAAAACAGAGTCACTACATAAGCAGTAGTAAATTTGACTTGAAAAATGTGCAGTGCGCTTAATTCTGCTGAAAATGTTAGTGCAATTATTTTGGCTTTGAGTTCTTTGCCCCATAGATAAAAGTGGGAACTTGACATCTGAAGCTACTTTTAGACATTTAAGCCACAGCAGAATTCAAATAACTTTATCAGAGTTTTCAGATGCAAGTTTGCATCCTGAATGGATAGCTTTACAATTGAGGCTTGAGCCCACAAATAAAAAAGGGACAGAATAATTACACACATTTCCTAGAGCTTTTTCTGTCACTGTCTTTAAAATAGAGAATCCCATATATTTTATATTTCCTGCTTAAATTCCACCATAATTGATTTTATCGCCTTAAGATCATTTTTACCCAGAAATGGGCAGGCTGTAGGTATTAGGTTTTTCAATATGTGACCATCCCTAGTCAGACATCTAGTTTGATTAAACTGGGGAATGGGGAAAGGGATCCTCATGCCCACCAATGCTCTACGTCCTTAAAAAAATAATAATCATGTGATTACATTAAGAAACACTGAACATTTGTTATGGCAACATCCAAAGCCACCTTAAGTAAGATAAGTGTTAGGATTATTGGAAATTAGCATTTTGTGAACACATATAGTTTATTGCATTCATTTATGAAACGTATGAATTTGTTTGATGCAGAAAACTGTATTAAAAGTATGACTATTCTGATATTGACTGCCAGACACATTAGGTGCAACTTCTTATTCTGCAGAGATGCAGAGTATTTCCTCAGCGTGTCACTTCAGTACTGTGGGATCTGACCAAAGGCTCACTGAAGGCAAGGGGGATCAGGTTTTTTATTTTTCTGAGCTCTCATACTTCAGTAATCTTATTATGCCAAACATGGAAAAGGAATTTCAAGTGCCCATAGATTGCAACATGTCCAGGCAAGAACAGAGTCCTTGAGTACATGAACGGGCTGTAACCTTTTAATGTGCTGCCATAAATTCATATAGATAGATATATATTTAAGATTGAACAAAGAAAGGTGAAAACGCATGTGTAAAGCTTAAACCTTTAGGATTTACCAAGTGCACTCAAGCTCCAGCTTAAAAGGAAAAATTAATCCCTTCTAAGGAATATAAAATGAATAAGTGCTTCCCTTCCATAAAGCTTTCTGGACATACAATTAAATAATCCAGATAATCAGGAAACAAAATAGGTTGCTGAGTATGACAAGCTAAATTGGCTCCATTGCCACTGAAAATTGTCATGATGCACATTACCAACACATTGTTAAGGAAACATGAGTAAAACACCTTTTATTCACACTTGTACAAAATAACCCCCAAACCCAAAAAACAAGAACAGAAAAAGCAACATTACTAATTGAATCTACTACATCAATTATTACCAGCATTCCGATGTACTGATTATAAACTGGACATGTTTGGTGTTTGCACAACTAAAAAAACATGTAACAAAAGAAAAATCAGGTCCTAGACAAGGATTCAAGATCTGGACTTTTCCTACTAAAAATTTTTAAACGCTTGTTTGCTAAACATGAACTTGTTGCAATTTTATTGTATTCTTTAAAACAAAATGGTCACGCACTTCTAAGTGCCTATAGTTTCTTTATAAAATTTTCAATCATTATTACCCATTTTTTAATTCATTATATTCAGAATTTCTCAATTCAAGAAAGAGCTTTTGTTTCTCTGCCTGCAGTTGAAACAAAAGCAGTTTGACCAAGTTCTCTCTCTAAATAAGAAACAGACTTATTAATGAAGGTATGTTTGCTAAGGATTAGATAGAATTTCCCTTTTATGGACAGATTTTATATATATATATATATAATTTATATATACCGCATATATACTTGGCTTTCAAACACTAATGGCACTATGAGGGCATACTACAACCTTGGTTCTGTTGACACTTTGTAGAATAGGACTTGGTCACTTTAATGCTCGATCTGAAATGTTGTCTAGGGAACCTGTACTGAAAATGCATCTCTAGTTACACTGCTTCATAGAACAGAAGACTGTATACTTTTAGCTTCAAGGAATGACGACCGAGGAATGACTGAGGAAGATGCTTCAACTGAAAGGGGACTTCACATGATAGTATTAAGTGGAGAGGGGAGAACAAACCAAACAAACAGCATTGTGCAATGACACTGAAAGAAGCAGTGCATGGGTATCAGAAGCTTAGAATTTGTGTACCCACCATCTGAACGTGTTCAAAAAGTGATATTCAACGCTTCGCAAAGAAAAAAACAATAGATGCCACAGCTTATACAAAAGTATCTTCATAAAATTTTCACAAAATGTTAACATTATTTTTAAAAAATAAAAGAGGATGCACAGGTTCTCTCTGCATGCACAGGCAGTGCTAATTGAGAACAAAATGAAGCAGGCACAGTGGAGATAGGAAACGAGTGACTTAACACAGAAACTAAAAAGCTTTCACACAATATTCTGCCCTTCCACTTCTGGCAGAAAAAGGTTAGAATGTAGATATCGATAAGGGCTATCAATCCACAAAGCCTAATCAGTCACTGCTTACTTGCGCTGTTGCTTTAAGTTAAAAGAAAGAAAGAAATGAATGTATGTTAACTAGCTTGAAGAAATTTGTTATCATTTAACCAAATTTAGATTTAAAAGCAGTGTTCTCAATTTTAAAAAATGAAGTAGTACATAAGGGCTAAAAACCCTAACAGTGCAAATCATTAGCAGAGAAAGCCTGCTGCAACTTCTTTTACAAGCTGGCCTTTATAACACATGAAACAGATAAAAATTTAGCCTTAGTTTACAATACAATCATTTTCCAAATCTGGTTGTTTTTTTTTAAAGTACAAAATCTCATAAATCAGGTTTTCTGTTGTTCATATACAATCAATAAAGGCTAAATTCAAATTCTATATTTTACAAACAAACAAGTCTGAAAAAGAAGGGAGTGAAGTATGGAAGAATGGTCTTTTGATGTTTTACTACTGGCCTCAAAAAAGTAGTGCTACAGATATCTGTGCGAAGAGAATTTATTATAGTAATTCCCTATTTTCAAGGCATGAAATATTACATTGGATAGAACAGGTTACTTGTAACAAATCTAAGAGAGGTGCCAACGCACCAGTCCCTGTCTAACAGTAAATAAAGCATGTTGGGCTCAGAATTGTGTGTCTGATAGCACCTGGCTTTTACTATTTCTTTATGAAATAATTAGATTTAAAATTAAGATCATTAAGAAAGATCCCTGTTGGCCATACCTCACTCCTCTATATTCAGATTTTACAATTTTACAAATCAGACTGAGGTTGCCCTCTAAAATGTACTTGACTACCTCCTGCTAGGCAGATGGATTCCATTTACCGGGGGCAGGAAAGGCAGCACCAGCTCCAGTTGTGCAAAAAGTGAGAAGTGGTCAGAAGGAATGAGCGGGTGTGGACAGCCACTTATATTGTTCTCTATTAGCCAATGGTGATCCAAAGGTCCCAGGATGCCAAGAATATTCAGCTGAGGTTTAGAGTAGAAGATGTAGTCAATAATACCCTTTTGAAAAGAGAGAAAATGGAGTCAATATTTTCAGAAAAGGAAGACACACAACTGGAAGCAATTTCAACTGATATCAGGTATGGACTTCAGTAACCACATAACTCTAGTGCTGAAGCACCTACCCTGACTACGGTCATGGTCCCAAGACAAATTCAGGTGCCTAAATGGTATGGATCCCAGACACACTGAGAACTACTTGTTCTCATATGATTCTATCCTACTTTTAAAAGACATCTGAAGGCAGCCCTGTTTAGGGAAGTTTTTAAATGTTTAATGCTGTATTGTGTTTTTAATATTCAACTGGGAGCCGCCCAGAGTGGCTGGGGAAACCCAGCCAGATGGGTGGGGTATAAATAATAACTAACAGCCCAAACGAAAGATCCAGAAAGAATGGGGAAAATGTAGAGAATATTTTAAAAAGCAGTGCCCCCAAATAAATACCTGGTCTTGTTTTGATTAACTTGGAAAAATCATAAAAATAATTCAAAAAAGAGACAGTTTAGAAGAAGAAAATAGAAAACCGGGTACAGGATGAAGGAAGTCAAGAAAGAAGAATTTGGAATGAAAATATGGTATATACAGGTGACAAATTTTTCTTTTCTTTTTTGTTTTACTGTTTGGTTCTGTTTTACTGTCTTGTTTATTTTGCTTTGGGGGTCAAGGGTCGTGGTTTGTTCAGTTTTTATAATCTGTGTAATTGATTTCAATAAAATTAATAATAATATTAATTATTATTCACAGAGTTTGAAAAGAGATGCAATGTCCTGCTTCAGATTCCATCATGCTCAAAGCAAGTCCATCTCTACTGCTACCCCAGAATTGTAAAATGCCTCTTTTCAGGCTGTAGGTTTAGTATTACCCCTTCTAGTGTTCTGGGGGCAGCTTAAGATAGTCTTGTTGCAACATGAGCTCCTTTCGTGGTCATTTATGTTTTGCCTTGCCCTTGATTTCACTGCAGATTTCATGTTCTTGTTTATTTAGATGCTAACACACTTATTGTAACATACTTTATGACAACTTGCCTTAGAAAGCGGGATATAAATATGTAAATAAATGATTTTTTAAAAATGTGCTATTTGTTTTACTGTCAACTGCTATAAAATCATTGAATGAAAGGAGAGAAACTTTGAGATAATTCTTAAAGTGTTAGTCATCATAGGGTGTTCACATGCTGTGCTACTGAGATTCACATATATTTTATGTTAATACCTCTGAAGAGGCAATATTGCCGCTAAGAATTATTGTGTAAAGTTAGGCAACTTTTTGGTCACCACCTTCCCATGGCCATGGGCCTCTTAAGCACAAGCAATGACTACTGCTGCTGAGCTGTTTCCTGTGATTGGGAGACCACCCTTTTCAATTATCAGCCTGCTTTCTTCTCTTCAAATGTGCTTCCAAAATTTAGTACTACCCCAACCTGACATTTAATTTGTTACTAACTCTTCCATTTTTGTTTTAATAGTTCATCAAACTGGGACGCGGGTAGCGCTGTGGTCTAAACCACAGAGCCTAGGGCTTGCCGATCAGAAGGTTGGCGGTTCGAATCCCGACGGGCTGAGTTCCCGTTGCTCGGTCCCTGCTCCTGCCAACCTAGCAGTTCGAAAGCACATCAGTGCAAGTAGATAAATAGGTACCGCTCTGGCGGGAAGGTAAACAGCGTTTCCGTGTGCTGCTGTGTTTCACCAGAAGCGGCTTAGTCATGCTGGCCACATGACCCGGAAGCTGTACGCCGGCTCCCTCGGCCAATAAAGTGAGATGAGTGCAACCCCAGAGTCGGTCACGACTGGACCTAATGGTCAGGGGTCCCTTTACCTTTACCCTTTCATTTTTGTTTTAATAGTTCATCAAACTTCTTGCACACCTATGCTGAATAAGCAATAAAACAGTAATAGTGCAATGGGAATTTATTTCAACTCTCACCTTGAAATCAAATGTGTAATTCGTATAAGGCATTAGGCCATTCTCATAGGCACTCTTCAACTTGAAACCATGAGTAATCCTTCCATTGGTGGTTCCATTTTTCCCATTACAACTGAAGTTAGTGAGACTTTCATTGTATCTCAGTTCCTTAAAATCTTTATGGTTTGTCTCCACTCCACCGGTACTCAAATATTCAACCACACCTAGGGCGAAGGAAATATTTTTTTAAAAAAACAACAAGCAACCTATCCCTCTTAAATAGTATTACATTCATGATGGATGATCCATCTCAATAGTACAATCCACCCCCCATACACTCACTCTCTTGGCTGGAATTTAGGGATCATAAGATTTGATTAAGGGTGAAGTGTTAGACTAGATTTCTCTGATTTAGTGGTGGTAAACTTCCAGTTCACAGGGGCCCTAATTTGTCCTGTGAGGCTGTTTCCCCAAAATCATGCTCACCTGCCATTATATGTCAACAAATAAAGACATGGTTGCAATGGAACAATTGAGAGCTTGAAGCGGGCATGCAACTGTTTCTTGGCAAGCAGACTCTCTCTTGGCACACACAGGGAACTTTACCAGGGAGTCTGAGCCGGGGAGCCCTTCATGAGGAACTCACTAGTGCAGCCAAGAGGGCTTTCAGTGTCTATCAGCTGGTGAGCTCTGAGAGCCATCCCTCAAGTTCATTTCTGCACAGCCTTCAAAATGGCTCTGTGAGCCCCTTTCACTATCAAGTTTTATTCAACTTCCACCAGTTTCAGCAAATGCGGTGTTACAACACTTCAGCAAGTGGAATATGGCTGCACTTACCTGAATCTGGCAGAGAATTCAGATCTGCACACAATACAAGTGGAATTGTTGCATGTTCTCCCGAAATACCAGGCTTGAGACTCCGAGAGGCTTTGTCTATTATGTTCTTTACCTCAGAAAGGAACATCATGGTCTGAACCAGCTTCACATCAGAATACTCCGGGTCCCAGTGCATGTGTGCATTTGCTACAAGGACCAGCTGTTTATCCATTCCTGGGTGTGGCTTGCCTGCTAAAATGGAAAATAAAAAACCCTTCAGAAAACAGCAGTGATACTTCACTACATAGGTTGCATTGGTGAAAAGGGCTTTAAAAATACTGCTAAAGAGATATATCAAACTAATCAGCAGTAATTAACTGGGACTTTACAAATATAGGATTCCTTATCTCAACCAGCCATTTTATGAGTTTAAAACAAAAAAGGGCTCTGTGCTCCCTCTGCTGGCTTTATTGCATTATTGACATGATAACAAACAGCTACTGTGATGGACTGCAAATAAGTTCTAAGCTACTATATATACAATTTTCTAGCAAACATAATATGCATTTTAACTGCAGTATTTGTCAGTCATTCCCCTTTCCCCATACAGCAATAAAGACAAGTACCACACAAAAGAATTCTGCAATCTAGACAGATACTGTTTGCAGTGACAACGTATATTAGTATTTACTTAACTGAAAATACAGGCTACATTCATCACCTGCAAATACAGTTTGTCATCCATACTAAGCTAAGCAGCATCTTTACCGCAGATGTGCGCAAATACTAGGGCAGTCAAAGGAACAAATCATGGCCAGTAGGAAAGCACAGACACAGAGATGAGAAAATAGTGATGACTTAGAAATCTTTTTCTAGCCTCAAGAATCTTCACATCTCCTCATTCCACTTTGATCCCATTTCACTTCCCTTTTAAACTAAAACCAATTTAAAAAAAAAATAGGGGGAGGGGGTTTACAGTACATTTTAAAAGTTGTATTGACAGGTACATGCATGAAAACCATTCTCCAGTTTGGGGCAGCATGACTACTCCACATACACCTTAAACAGTATGCAAAAAATTTAGTTGGTGGTGGTGGGCAAAAACAAATTTTGTGGTTAAGCAACTGTCTGCATCTCCTTGGAAGGTTTTTCATTTTGCACTAAGTTCTCAAAGTTAGAAGTAGAGACTTCTCCTATCCATTGGGTATGAGTTTCAGTCACCAGAACTGGTAGATAAACCAGTTCTCAACTCTTTTCCAAAGCAGCAAAGGGTATGTGTGTACATGTGGAAGATGGCTGCAGAGTCCAGTCGAAAACTGGATTTGCATTTACTTACATGACATTTCTATTAACTCCTTTCGTAGCTCTAGCAACACAGCAACTCCAATGTTGTCTTTTGTCATTACTCTGTTCAGCATTGCTTCTGATCCTTCTGAGTTTGCCATAGCCAGCTGATTAAATTCAACAGTATGCTTTTGAACCAAGGTGAACCTGAAAGCAATAAAATCAATTTAAAGCAAGATCTGCACATAACACCGTATTTTTCATTTTATCACAATATGATTCACATATTCTATCTGCACAGCTGACAGAAATTAGGTAACTAGACTTCTCAATGTGAATATAATGGCTGTGACAGCTTACCACAACTGTGGCAATCATAAATGCTTCAACACATACAAGCCAACATGCAGACATTTTCTTAAATAAATATAACCATTACTAGTCACCATTCCACCAAAAGCTGTGGACGAGAATTCATAGGAGGCCACTACTTTATTCATATTTCATGAGTGAACAATTTTAGTACTCAAATTACCTAGTCCTAAACAGCCAAAGTATTGATAGGCTCCCCAAATTACTGAAATAATCCTTTTGCAACAAGAATTTATAGTATAATGACACGAAATACATTGAAAACAAAGCTATAGGACTGCCTCTGGTTTCATAGAGGATTAAAAACTGATGTTGCTGTGCAACCTCATTCACTGTAGCCAGAGAACAAGATACAAGTTTTATCTTACTTTTCTGTCTTGAAAAATATTGCACAACCATCAACATGTTTTCTCTCTTGTTCTGACATTGTCCTAGCTCTGGATTTCGGACTGAAGAATCCGTTGTATCCACGCTCTTTCAATTCTGCTAGGAAAAAACTGTAGTACTGCTCAGTTTCAACCTCCTAAAATGTAAGACAGTGCAAGAATTAAGTTAATTTAAAATTAACTTTTAAAAAGAAAATGAATTCAAGTCTCCAATGAAGATCAAGTCTCTTCTGGATACCCCTTTAAAGCAGGACTCTGAAGTTATGTCCATTGAGAAAGTATAATGTGAAAAGACAGCAACTGAAATAATGGGGGAGAAGAACTAGTGTTACCTTTTATTTTACTGTTATGTATGTATACATATGCCTTTCTGTAGAACAGCTTATGTTGGACTCTGACTTGTCTGCCAACCATATACAATACAGTAGGAACAAAGCAGCAGCAGGAATCCATCATCAGTGTACCTCCCTTCAGGATAGAGAGCCTAACACAGGAATAGCTAACATTTTTGACCAGAGGGCTTTGAGGCTCACATGCCATCAATGGGTGTGCCCAGTGCTACACATGCACCATAAATACACCACAAGTACACACACCTTCCTGTTTCCTGAGCCTCTAAGAGCTTCTAACAATACTGTTGCACCCAAGGGAGAAGCGGTGCTTTTCAAAGATAAAAATATGCACCTGATTTCAAAAGACAGTTGCAGATTACTAAAAACAGCATTGCGAGCCAGGTTCAACCCATAGCATAGATAACAGTCTGGGATGACCTGATGCTAGAAGACTGTTCAAGCTAGTTGACGTACTATCAAAACACCTAGGAAACAGATCACTGGTGGGTCATGTAAGCTGCTCTGAGCTTTCTAAGGAAGAGTGGGATACCTCCATCTGGAGATGGGGGACACAAGGAGCTGCAATCGGAAGGAGGAGTCTGTAAAAGTCAACTACCCCCTTCTGCCAGCAGAAGTGTCACATGATTCAAACTCCACTCAGCGGATGCTCCAAGTCAATATAACAAGTAGTCATCAGATTACATTACTGTGAAATGGATTAAGCCACAACGCCAGTCCAGAATAAAATGTGCCATTTTAGCATGCCTGCAAAGCATGTAGCTCAGGATGAGTGAAATAGTAAGAATAGTCATAGAGACACTGTCAGCTGATCTGGCAGTTTCCCCTCCCCTCCATCTAAATAGTGACTGATGGAAACAGTCTAAAATTCAAAAGGCACCACATATCCGAGGACACAATGGAGTAAGCAATTAAATTAAATATAAAAGTAGAACAGCTGGAAGTTTATAGGGTATATAAAGGACCAATGCAGAAAACTGTTGAGAACAGTAATAGTACAAAGCCACAAAAATATTTGTTTGAAAAATCCCAATTAAACTTTATCCCTGCCAAGCTATTAAATCTGGAGCCCACAGAAAATCAGATGCCATGGTCACTGAACTCATTTCCACAAAATCATCATCTTGAGTCAAACATTAAGTGAACCCCACCCATTGTATTAAAGAATTCAGAGTACATTAACAACTGCAAAAACAATCTTGCAGATACTTAATACTAGTAGCAATACTGAGTTTTTCTGTGACCAAAATGGGCAGCTTTAAGAACTCAAGGAGCAAAAATATAAGGCTTCCACATGCAACTATCTTCAACAGCTGGAGAACCTGCAATTAGTAGAAACCCCTCCACAAACTTGGATGCAGCAACCAGCAGCTTCCAGAGAACACTACAGTACAAATATATTAAACACCAAAATTCTCTGCTATGCACAAAATTCTCTGTTACACTCTGCTACACGCAATAAAAATATTGTGTAGCAGAGTCCTTCAGAAAAGGTAATCAGAACAGAAGATACACACTAGACTAGTTCAGAGACAGAAGCATGGCCACAACACTAGGAAAAACAACCAGGTCAGAATGCAAGAAACTGCATATTTTAAGCAACAATGGAAGGGAGGAAAAGACAATGGAAGGAGGGGAACATACAGAAGGGAGGAAAGGGGAAAATACCTGGACAGAGTTGTGACCCATTTCAACAGCAATTTACATATTTTATATACATTTTTGATCGACTGTTGCCCACCTCAAGCTCTTAAAGACAGGACAGGCTATGATCTTTAATAAACAGAACAGAATTTCCCTGGCTTGGTGAAATGTCTATTGGCCAGCAGGGTTGACCCTAATTCCTGTTTTCTGCTTCAAGGCCCGTGTAATCCCTGGCAGAAAAGCTCTGCAACTCTTTTCACGGCATCTGCTGGTTTGGCACATCATCTGCAGCCACGTAACCCAGCCTTCTAACAGATGGGAGAGCAAATGAATCTCGACACAGGGATGATAAATCAGGAAGCGACTCTCACTGGGTGGGTGGGGAGTAAAGACAACAACAAATATTTAAGCTTCATAGGCATCCTTTACTAGTCCCCTATTCATTTTACTGTATTATTGGAATTTCATCCAAATAGTTCTCAGAGCAGGCTTAAGAGCATATTATAGGGGTCTTGTAATGATTCACATCTTATATGTAGGAAGAAAATTGCTTAAGTTAAAAACATTAAAAAATGGATGCATACATAAACAAAAAAGAACAAAGTCATTTCTCACCTGAAGACTTATGATGTCTGCATTACAGCTTAAGATTTCCTGCATAATAGCCTTTTTTCTGTATTCCCAGTTCAATGCCCATGATGGGCAGTAGCCATATAGCTGCCGAGTAGCATATTTATCGCAGAGGACATTGTAACACATGACAGAAAACAGGGCTGCAGTATAAGAGAGTTTTACTTAGACAGAGAAATTGTCTGTTTGAAACATACATTTTTCACTTTCCCTTTAAATAAGTTGATCAGCTTTAGGCTTTGCTTACTTCAGTTCCAAGATATATTTGAGCAGCTGACCTTTAATAATGCAGCATTATTTAGATTGTCTCTCTCTAGAAACTAGGTTGGTAGTTCCACCATTCACCAAATAGGCAGACAATGCAATATAATGTACTGGTTCAATCTGTGTTGGAATGAAGCACAAAACTTCCCCTACAAGGTCAATAGCTGTTACCGTAGCCAGCATAAAGCCAGCTTATATAAAGAACTTTTTCCAAGATGAGGGTAACCCTTAAACTACTTAGGAGCTCTTATTGAATTTCAGGTCTAAATCAATTGAAGCTTTGTTTCGTAACTAAGCTACAATCCTATGCACATGTACCAGGACATAAGCCACACTAAACTCAGCACTTAACTGGTGAGCAAACATGATATATAGGATTGGGTTGCCATTATGACGAAATGGATCTACGTGGTTTGAGGCCACACTTAATTCTGATTTTAACATCCACTCATGTTCTTTAATAATTTGCTTCTAAAGATGCCATGAATGGCTGTGCCATCGTTTGGACAGCATTCAGTTTTGGTGGTGGTGTTTTTATTCAGACAGCCTTACAGATTTCCAAACAGTACAATGGATATATATACATATGGGAAAATGCCTTTTTTTTTAAAAAAAAAGTATATTTCTGCCATATTAATAATGTAGTATTTAGAATATTTTCAAAAGAATGAGAAACGCAAGATGTTTCAATTTCTAAACATATATGACTTCCCCCTTAAAATGTCTATACTACTTGCTATAAAAAATAAAGTGAAATGGAAAGAAGATGCACAGGCACAGTACAGTGGTACCTCGGGATGCGAATGGGATCCGTTCCGGAGCCCCGTTCGCATCCAGAAGCAAATGTAACTAGAGACGGCACGTCTGCGCATGCACACGTCGCTTTTCACCGCTTCTGCGCATGACGCCATTTTGAGCGTCTGCGCATGCGCGAGCGGCGAAACCCGGAAGTAATGTGTTACTTCCGGGTTGCCGCAGAGCGCAACTCGAACGCGCTCAACATTAAGCATATTCAACCCGAGGTATGACTGTAATACAAAATTTCACTGACTGGAAAGAAAGCACAGATTTATTCAGTTCTACCTGTTGGTCTTGTTCGATCTGGTTCTTGCAACATAATCCAAGATCTGGGAGGTGGCTGTTCTGTTGAAACTATTTGCAGAAGACAAAATAATAATAATGAGATAATGATATTTATTCTACATGCCACAAGGAAGTGTTCTAGGAAGTCACTACTTACTTCTTTTTGCAGTACCTGCCAGGTTATCAAGCAAATAATTCAGTAGCCTTCTTGTTCCATCTGGTTCTTGATAGAGATTCAGTATATCCTGTGTAAGTGGGTTTCCTGTAGAAGTGTTTGGGGAAGAGGGTGAGAAAATGAGACCTCAAGAACATCATGAGGTTTTTATTTTTAAAGTGTCTAGTTCAGGAAACTGTTTTTTGCTGAAAATCTCAGACTCTCACTCTATAGAAATATCACCAAAGTGGAGTGGTGGTGGGGATGAGGGGAGGAGAGAAGAGAAGAGAGAAAGAACCAGACAGACACACACACACTATATATATAATATGGACTCTAAGGTTGTACAGGCAAGAAGAAACAGTAAAATTAACACAACGTATTATAAAGGTGGAAAATGTTTTTCAAAACAATTGCAGATTAGAGAAATTTGTAAAAACCATAAGTTCAAAGTGTCTGAATTGTAGTATGCCATTTCTAGTTTAGGTAGTAATTTTATTTCTTAAAATATCAGCTTGAAAGTGATGGCTGGCTGAGGAAGGAGATCAACTGAAAATTGCAAACAAAGGGCATGGGGGAAATAGTTAAAATTCATACCTTTCAAACCCAACGTCTGTAACTGAAAGAGTTTTCCCAGCTCAAATGGTAGGACTCGTAACAGGTTGTTATTTAAATGGAGTTCCCTATTAGCAAGTCACATGAAGACAAAAGTAGTAAGATATATACAGTTAATTGTTTTAAATGAAAATTGTTTCACTACAAAAGAGAAACTGTGCTAACATAGCACATTTCAAAAGCAATGGAAAACTGAACAGCAAAGATTATTGATTTTGCAGTAGTTAAAGACAATGATAAATTAAAGCAAACTGACTAGCACATCTTCTAAACATAAACTTGTTAAACCATTAATGAAGTAAAACTATGGAGAAAGTACTCCTACAGTCAAAATTACTAAGCAAAATAATGTAAAGCGGTTACTATAAGAAATATGCTAACTATAAGAAAGCTACTGGGACTCTTTACCACTCCCCCCCCACCTTAATTCATTGCTCAGTTCACTGAAATCACAATTTCCTGAGCTTCTTTTCATCACAAGCATCTAGAAAGTTGAGCTATTTTATAGTCTTAGCCTTCTGATATACTACTGAGGTTTTGTTTTTTTAAGAAAACCTGCTAGGTAAGAGAAAATTGTTTACCAGGCAGTCAGCAACCCAACTCTTGAAGAAGAGATAAAAGTGAAAGCGGGTAGCTTTGCTCATTAAGAACATCTATGAAAGGACTCCAACTCATATTAGTCATAATCACCTCCTACGACCATTTGAAAACTGGGCTATTAGGTAGGATCAGAGGGTTCTGCCAACTGCAGAGACTCTCTACCTTCTTTGAAAAATTGCTTAGCTAAGTAAGCACAAAAGGGAGAGTACTACAGATGAACAGTCCTTCATGCCCCCAAGAAATATATCTAGTCCTCAGCCTTTTGAAGCACACAGATGTCCTATTCCCTAGTGTGGTACCCTTCAGATGTTGTCGAGATCCTAGCAACAAGAATAATGACCAGGGCTGATGGAAGTTGGAGTCCAACAGCATCTAGAGGACACCTTTGCCCTTGTGCCATCCTCTCAGGGACTGGATTAGGAGCCTAGATCAGCTAGGCACTTTCAACTACCTTGGCCCCTGAACTAATAACTGAGGATCTGCTTGGTCCTCTGTAGAAACACACCCTGAAGTGCTCCTCCACTGAGCACAATTTCCCCACCGCCACAATAATTTTCTCTTTCCCCGCATTGTGAAGAAGGCATAGAAACAGGAGGTGAGAGACAAGGTGGGAGAGAGGAGGGTGAGGTGGAACAAGACTTTTCTTCCTTCTTTGATCCTCTCTTCTCCTCACCATTCATTCAGCATTTCATGAAGTGGAAACATTTAGTAGACTGCCAGACATCTCCTTGCAGCAAAATGAAGAATACACTGGCACAAGGCAATCAAACACACTCCCTGAGGCCTTTTTTGGTGGCCCTCAGCAACATTTTGATGCTCCCAGCTGCAGTCCTCTTGCACCTGCCTTCCCAAAGCTGGGTAAGCAAGACACTGGGTTTTGGGAAAGAGGCATGAAGACTCTGACAGGGTCCTAGAGTCCTCCATCCTCCTTCCCAAAGCCTAATTAGTGCTTTCCCAGCTTTCAGAAGGTGGTGGGAGGGCTCTAGGACCCTGTCAGAGCCTTACACCTCCTTCCCAAAGCCCAGCACCTTTGTTAGCCAGTTTTGGGAAGGCAGCGCAAGGGCTGGGCTGGTGGTGGTCATATTTTGGCCCCACTTCCCACCTCCCACATTACAAGGCAGTGTGTGGCCCATGGGTTCTGTGTCAAACTACTCTTGCAGACCACTTAGTATGAAAAGCTGGACTGCCCAGCACTGGCACCTTCTTCCAATACCAGATGCAAGAATGATATGGTAACACATAACGGAACACTTTCAGAAAGCTGCTAGTAGCAACTTTGAGAACGCATCACAATAATGACACACAAATTAAAATAGTAGGCTTTATGAAATTTATGTGACTGTACTTATTATGACCAATAAGATACCACTCCTTTATGTATTGCATTGAATATCAAGGTGGATGCTGCTTTTATCCTTGTTTAGAAATGTTTTAACCTTGCCATGGGGATTACCAATAAGCCAGCAGGAAAAAGAACCATTAAAGTAAGTGGATTTATCATTTTTTTCAGGGCAACACAGGATTTCATGAAGAGACAACTCAGGATGGCAAATTTGGTATTTAGGAAATGTAACACTTCAAATAAGCAACAAAAATATGAACAGCTGTTTATTCCCATAAAGGACAAATACTTTTAGAAAAAACTTTGGAGTTTGAAACCAGTCATCCAGGTTCAAATTGACTCCTTATCCAAGCAGCCATAAAGCAAGCTAAGAGCCTAAAATGGAACTTTAACCTCTTTCTGAATAGCTGGGCAATATACTCCTGAAATTTGGAGCAGGTTCAGAAGCGAACACCAATATATTTCAGCCCTCCCCAAGCACCAGAAGGCAGAAAGATTGCAATACAAATTGGAAATAAATCAGCCAAGAAGAAGCTAACCTGGGATAGCTTTCTGCTTAATCATAATAAATACTACTACTACTACTACTACTACTAATAATAATAATAAACTGCAATACAAAACCATACCATACAGAAACCTGAAGTAACATCATACTGGCCTCACAGATGCATTTTGTTTACCTGAGTGACACCATGTTTCCGAGCTCTGCTGGTAAACTGCGGATTTTATTAGATGACAGGTCCAAATATA
Source organism: Podarcis raffonei (assembly GCF_027172205.1). Taxonomy (NCBI): domain Eukaryota; kingdom Metazoa; phylum Chordata; class Lepidosauria; order Squamata; family Lacertidae; genus Podarcis; species Podarcis raffonei. The sequence continues at coordinate 62,095,461 of NC_070603.1, read as the reverse complement.
CCAGATTGTGAAGCTTGGCAATGTCTGAAGGAATACGGGATAAGGAGTTGTCACTGAGATGCAAAGCTGTTAAGTGGGTCAGTGACCACAAGGATGAACTTAGGCTTCTTACTTTCCCTGAAAGACAAGAGGGAAACATTTTCTGTCTCATCTTGCATTTGTGAAAGTACTTCTGCAAATGAATCAAAACAGCAAAACAGTTTCTGCAAATATCTCCTTCCCCTTTTTGTGTTAGGTACTTTTCAATTCAACCACCAAAACACCAACTCATTTGTCTTTTATTATAAAATGTATTTCAACAGATACATTTGAAATATATGCCCCAAAATTTAACTCGCCACAGTTTTTGTTTAGTTTTGTGATGCACTATGGAAATGGGAATTCAAGGCTTTTGTGCCTCAAAAGTGATCAAATGCTTCTCCATAATAAAGCAGAAATCAGAGGTAAGGGAAGCAGGATCAACAGGTTCCCAAACTCCCCCCCCCCGATCACTTGAAAATCATTGAGGGTCTTGATGGACCACTTTCTGATTTTTCTGCATGTTGTAGCAACTGTAATGTGTTATATTAGATACTCTATGATATTTAATTGTATTTACAGACTTGCTGCAGACCACTTGAGTAAAGTTTGTGCACCAGCACCATTTGGGAACCCCTGATCTAGCTACTAATTCACCCGCAAAGAGAAAAATACATATTTTGAAATGCTAAGAAATCTCCCAACAGAAGCAGATTTTTTAAAAAAAATTCAAGGTTCCAGAATCTTTTTTTTTTTAAGGATCTGACATTACATTTTGGTAGAACAACCTCTGTACTGAGTTCAATAAATATCACTGAACTCATTAATTCCAGAATAAAATACCTGCATGCATGGACAACTTGCTGCCTTTGAGTTTTACAGATCTTTACACCAGTACCTACAGAATACTTGACTAATAGGCTAATTGCCAAAGCATAGTACATCAGCGTGTATTATTTATTACGTTTCTAATCAGAAACTAAAGATCGGGGTAAATGGCTGATTCTTAACATCAAAATGGTTACAAAGCAGTTTTTAAACTGATTTCTGAGGGGAAAACAACAGGAGCTGGTGAACATCTGGCTCAGGATGATTCACCTTTTAGGAACTCTCAGGTGGCTAAACGAGAGGATATGGAGAGCTTAGAAATTATCAGGACAAAAATAACAGTGATTTTAAGAGACAAAAAGGAATTGTAGGAGAAACTGCATACAAAAAGGAGATTTGGAAATGTATCTTTATATAGCCTTTTATATTCTAATGTTAGAGGCTTTTAAGCAAAGGCAGGGGGAGAAAAACCTGGGTGCATAGTACTAAAACAGAATGTAGCTGTTGCAACATTAAGGGAACCTGGTAGGAAGATGAGAATCATTGGGATATAGGTATCCTTTTATATACAGAAAGAACAGTGAAGGCCATGTTGGGGTAGTGTTAATTAGAATGTCAAAAAGCAGAATAGATCGTAAGTCACATTATGTAAACATGAATTTGATTGCAGCACTGATGCAATGTCCCTCCCTTGACCAAAAGTGATGGAGAATGAAATCAGATAAAGGAGAAAGTGTGGCTACAATTACCCTCACATGGACTCCATTCAAAATTGCAACACATAACATGTCTAGATGTAATAGATGGCTGTCCTTGAACATGGAATTGACTAGGAGGGAAGAGACCTTGGACTTGAATGGAAAGAGGTATCCACAATTGGCTGAGAGATGGGAGTTTTGTTGAATCAATTGGAAAAAATGAACATGGTGCTATCAAACTCAACATATATATATTAATGGTAAGTTGCCTGTAAAGAGGAAATTTTCATATATATATATATATATATATATACAGAGAGAGAGAGAGGATCAGTTTTAAAGAACTGAAATGCCTCCAGGACAAAATGTGAAGGTTTTTTAAATCTACAAGTAAAATAAAAAAAGAGAGAATAAGAGATTTACCAGTTGAAACCTTGGTCTGGATGGCATATACCTGAAAGCTCTTAAAGAACTTAAGTATGCAAAATTCTGACCTTATGAGAGGCTGGAATTGGGAAGACAAAAAACATACCACTATTTGAAAAAGGGAATCAGGAAATAACAGACTATTCAGCCTAGAACTGGGTAAACTGATATGACGCATTACCATCTCCACAACCATTAAAATAAAAGTTGCTCGAGAGAATGTGGTTTCTGCAAAGTGAAGTTCTCAGTCATCAAGCTTTCAAGATTGTTTTTTTGCTTGTCAGCAAGCATGTAGACAGGAAGATTCAGAAGACATTGTGGGCAGGATCCAGATTGGAAGTAAACTCAAAACAGAAGAAAGTATTCTTCATCTATTTAACTTACAGCATTCACTTCCACAAGTATTCAGCAATTTACAATGCAATCCTCTGCATGTCTATTCAAAAGTAAGTGGCATCAAGTACAGTAAGACTTACTTCTAGGTAAGTGTGTATTGGACTGCAGTTTGGGATGTTTTTAAAAAACAGATTTTTTGCACAGATTCAGTCTTTTACAAAGCAAAATAGGCTTTCAAACTGTTTGACAAAGGGTGACAAATTTAATTAAGATACTGAAATTAAAAAAATTAACATGCTTTAGATTTTAAACCACATTGTTGTGCTAGAACATTTAATAAAACTGCTTTTTAAAAAAAACACAAAACCAGACTATTTACCATACTACTCTCATGTATCCAATATCTCTCCACTTACCACTTATTTCCAACTCCGCCCAGTGTGACTTTTTTCCATTGGCTGCTTCCTCTGAGGACATAATTGTGTACATCCTCCGTGGGTCAGGTGGATCGTACTTCTCTTTGGGCATTCCTGTCAGAAATAACAGAATAACATGTGTTCCAGGATACATTGCCAAAACAAAATTATTACAAGAAGCACCTCCCTTCTTATAGACTAGAATACTAGAATAATGCCAATCACTGATGAAGGCAATAATTACTATTACAGTGGTATCTCAGTTTAAGAACAGCCCTGTTTACAAACTATTTGGTTTACAAACTCCGCAAAACCGGAAGTAGTGTCCAAGTTGTGAACTTTACCTTGGTCTAGGAACGGAAGGCGAATGGTGGAAGGGAAAGCGTACCTCAGTTTAATAACGAACTTCCGGAACGGATTAAGTTCGTAAACCGAGGTACCATTGTACAAGAAAAAGCGGCAACCTCACTCCTATGCTAATGTCATAACATCCATACATTTGATGGCTTGTAAAAACTCAAGTCACTTAAGTGTGCTTAAAAAGATGAAGTTGGCTTGATGTGAGTAACTCCAAAACCTCCTGAACTTTGCATGGCTGGACTGTAGCTTACTGTTCCAAGACTAGAGTTGCACCTGTTGCGCCACCCAATTTTGTCACACCCATTTTGCCCCTGTCCCCAAGCACTACTAGCATAAGGCTAAGCATGAAGGAACGAGGCACTCAGGCTGAAAAGGTTCCCCACCCCTGCATGAGCCCAAGGTTCACTGCTACTTATTCCCAATCCTCCAAACCATGGTTTGAGCATTCCCTGAATGTGAACAGTACGTTGCTACGTTCCGCACAATGTCTAATCTGCCAGTGACATTTAATACATGCTAATTGGAAGTACTTTCCTGAATCATTAAAAAGAAAAAGAAAAACAGAGTTTGGATTATTCTGATCCACCTATTCTGATCCATTATACTGCCACTGCTTGGTATTTTATCAGCTAACCCCATAGGCACTAAGTTTTCTGATAAATAGGATTCCCCAATGCTTGATTATTTCTGTTGTTATGCAAGTGGAAGATGGGAGAGAATTTGAGGTGTAAACTCCTTTGTGCAGAGAAATAGCACTTGTGGTCAATCTCAACAAAGCGCTCCCAGCTTGACTTAAGAAGGGAAAATGTCTGCCATATCCTTTTCTCAGGTCACACACACAAACATTCCTGGCCTTGAGTACAGGAGAACAAGTCTCAATGGTCCCTATGAAGCATGAACAATTGTAATACAAAGTAGAGGGAACTGAGATCTATTAGAGGAAAGTTTTATAACAAATATAAAAATATTTTTAAAAGTACTGTGTAAACCTCAACAGTCATTGCCTCCAATTGCAAATCTGCATGATTATCTTCAGTTTGGAAGAAAAATTGAGACTCCATCCTCCTCACACACACTATATACCATTAAAGCATTCAGGTTTAGAGCTGACAGCCAGTCTGGATCCTGAGCCCTTATGCACTCCATAGCTTAAGGCAGCGGTGGCGAACCTATGGCACGCGTGCCAGAGTGGGCACACAGAGCTCTCACTACTGGCACGCGTGCCATCAGCCCATCCACACTGTTTTGTTGTTTTTTCCATTTGTGCTCCCGCTCCTCCCCATGCTACTGCGTGCATCCATCCCCATGCTACTGCGTGCATCCACTGCTTAAACCCAGAACTTTTTTTTTTTTTTGCTGGTGTTCGGCGATTGGGCTGTTTTTCAATGGGTTGTGGCAGTGGCTGTTTCTGATTGGGCATAACAGTGTTCGTTATTTGACCCTTGTGATTTTTTTCTGCAGTTTTTTCGGTGCTGGGTGGTAGTTCCCAGCTCCCCCCTCCAAGCCAGGCCTCGCCCATTCCCTTCTGCCCCCCCCAGCTCCAATCCTCTGCAGGCCCCTCGCCTCCCGTGGACCTGACCTACCTGGGCTAGGAGGGTACCTGCGCCTGCCGTGTCTCTGCACACCTGGCCCAACCCAGCCTCACCCCTTTGCCACGGTGACGTTGCTGGAGGGAGGGACGAAGATGGGGAAGACCACGCCAGGATCACGGGCGGAGAGCAGGCAGGCGGGCTTGGCTGTTGGGCTGGCTGGCTGGGGTGGGGGCTATCCCTCTCCTCCTGGCCGCCGCTGCTCACCTGGTCTCAGGGCTGTCCTCCCCATCTCAGTAACCCAAGAGCGAGCGAGCCAGCTTGCCGGGGAGTGCACGAGGGGGGAAGAGGGAGGGAGATGATAACTAAGTGGGTTTCGGTTTTGCAGTTTGGGCACTCAGTCTCTAAAAGGTTCGCCACCACTGGCTTAAGGGGTGTTAATAAAAATGATTTCCTAAGCAGTGTTACAAGGTTTGTTTCATAACAGAAGCACTCCTCTCAAGCACTGAGGGTACACCACAATATTTTAAAAACTCAACAGCCTCTAAAATAACAATTTAGCTGGCTACCATTTATTTCTGATATTGCATATATAGATTTCTATTCATTCCATTAACTCACTCTGCACCACAGTGTTAAGAGTTCTATGTGTAAAAACTGCCCAGCTCCATTTCCTTGCTTGGGGAACTTTCCATTGGCATTCATATTCTTTTCTCCCTCTACCCAGCAATAGGGTCAGCAAGTGTAAGTGGAAACTGCTTACTTTCCTGCCAAATTTGCTACTGCCTCATGCAAAGTAAAGGAGGGGGCTCACCTAACATAGCAACAAATGAAAGCATGGATGGCCTTGACAAAACTTAACAGGTAGCACTGTTTCCTTTCAGTTTAAAACCATCTACAGAACTGGAAAATCTGTCAGGTTGCTAAATGTCTTCTCTAGCCATTTCAGCACTTGAGATGAAAGGACCAAGTCACTATCTTCTCTCCTGTTGAGCCCACCAAGAAGTCACTCCTGCTTGCCTCTCTCTTTCTGGAGAAGCAACTCAAGAGAAAGGCATTGAGCATGTACATTCTAGAGAGGTTTCCGAGAACACTTGAACAACTTTTTAAAATATTTTCAAAAACAGTCATTCAAAAACAGGTCTACTGCTTCCAAAATCTGTTGCCTGAGGCTGGCTCACTATGCTTTGTGGTTAGGACAACAGCTGGGTAATTTTCATCAGAAAGGGCACACATGGTATTTACCATTCCACATAAAGAACAAAAAACAACAGGTTACTAATCTGAGATTAGGGTCAAGTGGATCCAAATTAAGTTTTTGTTTTTTAAAAAAGCTTTACAATTGCCAAACGTGGTGTTACAAGTATGAAATAATTATACAACTATTGTTTGTAAGTATAGAGGTACAACTATCCAGGGATTATTTATTTAATTGGTTTATTTTATTTATATCCCACCCTTCCTTCCAAAGGATCACTGGGGTTGTCATTAGGATCGAGAATGAATCTGAATGTTAATTCCTATGGGATCTTGCAGATTCCTAATATCTTACTGCTATGTTTGTTCATTCAACTCAAAAACATACAAAGATATGAATAAAGAAAGTACCTACAGTGTTTTATGTTGATGCAGCAATGTGCTAATTAGTGTTTTTATAATGGCTGGAGTTATTTGAATATGACTAGGATCTAACTGACCCCAGAGTTTTTTTAATGAAACTGTCAAATGTGTAGGAGGGTTATTAACAATTTTCTTACATCATTCATGATACATACATAGCATATATTAATCTTCAGAAGGCATTAGCACCTTTGTTTCATACATTCTGAAAACCAGTCTGATAAGTTTCCATATGCTGATGTAACCTTTATTTAATTACCCTAAAATATCTATTAAAAGATTAAGATGAACACTGACTGCTCCTTGCTAATTAATTTTTACTTATATATTTTTACTTTACCCCATAACCAAAGTTTTGCTTTCCCCACTAACATTTTATTAATGGATTAGATTTTTAGAAATGTTTCTGCTAAAAACAGGTACTGAAGACATTTCACTACTGCAATAAGGTTCTGAGCAACAGCTCATATTTCTGTATTTCAGAGACAGCTTTTTTCTCATTTTTTTTCTGTTTAATGTAAAATGGTTCCTTTATAGAAGAGGAATATTTGTTGTGCACTGTCAGAATAAGAATATACAACTATCTCATTAATAATCACTTTGGAGTCAGAAAGCAGCAGAAAATGGATAGCTAACAAAGCAAATGTGAAATATCTTCTGTTTTTCTGTTGTTGTTCTTAATGTACTTTTACACTAGAAAAGGATTTTCACATACCACACTTTTAAATGGAAACATAAAAAAACTGATCACATCATAGAAATAGAAGTGAACTACTGAAATGTTTGGCGAGGAAAACAGCTCTGACAAGAGTGAACTCTGATTGGCTTTTCCTTTAATTTACCTTAACACAGGTACAGTGGTACCTCATTTTACGAACTTAATCCATTCCGGAAGTCTGTTCTTAAACCGAGGCGCGCTTTCCTTAATGAGGCCTCCCGCCGCCAGTGCCCTTCCACCATTCGGCTTCTGTCCTTAGACTGAGCTAAAGTTCACAAACTGGGACACTACTTCTGGTTTTGCGGAGTTCGTAAACTGAACAGTTCATAAACCGGGCTGTTCTTAAACCGAGGTACCACTGTATTACCAACCTCGGATTTCAGCTCATAATTTAAACCATTTTAATTCAGAATGCATCAAACATCTTGCTACATCTTTCCTAGAGCATTGTATTTTTAGATGGGCAAGCAATCACAAAAACCTTTAACAATATGCTATTACTATTTGATGGATTATATTAGCCATTACCTAAAAAGGCAATTTCCTAGTGACACAAGCCCCCAAGACTTGCTTCTATAATAGTAGTTACCTTTTGAAAACTCCATCCTTAACTAGACTTCATACAAACTTGTCATTCACGAAAATACGTTCACCTCCGGTTAAATATCCTTTGGGATATGTGGACGGCAAAACCGGAAGTATTTTTCCAGGTTTCGTCACGCATGCATGCGCAGAAGCGCTCTATGTGCAGCATGCATGCGCAGAAGCGGTAAACCGCACCACGCGCATGCGCAGAAGCAGCACCTCTGGATACGCACACCTCGGGATCTGACCGGAGCTCTGGAACAGATCCCGCGCACAACTGGAGGTACCACTGTATCAAAATTAAGGTACACTGCCTAGAAACCTGAGTGTTAGTACCACACAGTCCAAACTGCAGTATTTTGGCATTCAACAGGTAAGATTCGGGACATGGAATTCACCTCATAATGAAGGCCAGCCCAGGGCAAGAGAAGGCAAGATACAGGAGATGGAATGTGGACCTCTTAAAACACTATTGCCCTTTCACACATTTCAATTGGGCCTAGACTGAAAAACCTCCCTCTCGTTATAGTAGCTAGGAACATGTATGCAATTTGCATTCCAAAGTAAAGCCATTGCCAATCTGATGCCCTCCAGATGCTTTGGACTGCACTGGAAAGTTTCAGAGATACTTGTGAGCCACTTCATTACCAGTAGCTCTAGCCACACAACCATTGGGGCTTGATGACGGACATAGCATTTGCATGTGTGTGCAGTGAGAGATAGATATACCCATTTCTGCAGGATTTGGATAATTTTCCTACAAAGAAGCAGGCTTTTGTGCAATTTGTGCAGACGCCATTCCGGTTAAATCAATCAGTAATCCATGCATGGATACACGTTATCTGGGTGAGGTTCACATAGTTTAAGATTAATTTTATAAATGCAGTGCCAAAATACCACACAATACTGGCATTATTAGAAAGCTCCCTAAAACAGAAGCAAGCAAAAATTTAACAAAACTGATGCGAGCGGTTAAAAAAAAAAGATGAAAAGGAAATATAGACCATTCTGATTGATTTAACTGGAATGGAGTCTGACAGGCTGTAATCCATTGCTTCACTGAGTTGTAAGCATGTGCACTTGTGCCTAAGACTGCAACCAATTTGGTACATAGCAAAATCTTAACACACAACCATTTTTTAAAGACTTTACTGTTCAATTTACCATACATGTTTACTGCTAGAATACACTACTAAGAATTAAAGATTAAGCAATGTGATAGTCAGTGCAATATGAGTAAGAAAATTTCTTTGTGCCTTTTTTCAAGTTTAGGCATCTCTTTTGGTAGTTCCCACAGTTCTCTCACTCTGTCCCATTCCAATAGGGGTTGGAACAGCATCACCCAGTTCAGATACAGGTTTTGCCTAATACAAGCAAAATTAAATTAGTAGGTAAAGTGACATAACTGTTGTATGCCTCTCCCTTGGGAGCTGAATAATGCTGAAAATCTACCTATGAATGTACAATGAAGCTCTATTTTCCATTTCTTCAGCCCCAGGAGCTAGGGAAAACCAAAGAGAAAGGAGTCCATTTCAGACTTCACTTTTGGCTTTTAAAGTCCCCACTAGCTACTAAAACAGAAGTAGTGACAGCCATTTCACACAGCCTATAAACCAATGTTCTGTGACAGGAAAGTGAGTTGAACTAGATACTTGCTATCCTGTGGGAGCAGGCAAGGCAACAGAGAAAACTTTCCCTTGTTCTTTGTACACAAACATTATAAGCCTGTATGCATACTGCAAGGACTACTGTATTTCAACCAATTCTCCTTAGGGCAACAGGGACATTTATAAATAAGGTTATATGCATATAAACAAGTTGTGTGTATAAAAACCGCAATACCTGTCATTTTTGTAGACTGGAACTTTACAAGCACTATAGAGGACTGGTCTATTAATTGGGCAGGTAGCCAGAATTTATCTATTAATTAGATAGGTAGCCAAGAAAGCTCATTTCCTGGTTAAAAGCAATCCCTTTTCTCCATTTATTTCATTTCTTAACCTATTGGGTTTACAAAATGTAAGGAACGTTCAGAGAAAGTTGGCGACCAGTAAACTTTACATCGCCTCTGGCCCCCATTTCTTGCAGACCAAGTGTGCAGTAAGCTTCACTTTATCATGACTATATGTCATGGATGGCCAATTCCTGTCATAGCTGAATACTCAAAGCAGGCCTCTAGTAAACAACTTCTGCAATCTGCTGATCTTTAAAACTTTGGGTTATTAATGAAGAGAATTTTTAATCCTCAGAGATCTCTCAAACACAATAAAATTGTCTGTTTATTTACCTGCCTTATTCACCTGTCTGCATTTTTACAGCAATAGTTTTAATTTCTGCATTACAAAAAACAATTGTTATTTGTCTGTTCTAGACCCGACAGGTTGTTTTATAAGTTTTTGCTGCTATCATACTCCGCCCCTCATAGCTTTCTTACTCAAAGGAAAAAAAATCAGAAGATGCAAGTTCTGACTGTAAATAAATTTTACTACTAAAAAAAAGAAAGTCTGGTCTTTCAAGGAGTCCTGTGGCACCATAAGGACTAAACTTTTTTGTAACATGACTGTAGCCCTATGCATGGTTTCCTGGAAGTAAGCTTCACTGAACTTACTGGTGCTTACTTCTGACTGCATACGTTTTAAACTTCCTAAACAAAGTGAACTTTAAGAAAAGGTCTTTAGTCATCTGAATGCACTCATTAGTGTTTAGTTATAAATGCAAACAGTACTTCAAATAAGTGCTACTGTTTAAATTACTATGATGAAGTAGAAATCCCAATTTAAAAAAAAATATTTGAAAGCCTTGTTACCACCCCATTCATTTGCCAGAGCAAAAGGAAACTGTCTTGTCACTTGGCACTCCAGAGGATGGTGACATCACTCCTTCTCTAACCCCATCTCCCCCCCCCTTCTGCTGCCCTGTTTTCCCCCTCCAATAAATCACTGTTTGTGTGAACCAAGAGTCCAGAATTCAACCCTGCCAGACCATGTTTCTGAAGAAAAATCCTTTCAATTCTAGGAATAAATATGCTTGTAAAGAACTCACAGTATTTTTTTAAAAGATCTTTTGGATAAAAATATTGAATCAGCAGAAGTCACATTTTAGATTACAGCGTTCAAAATTCCACTTTGTAGCCACAGACTACTATCTAATCTAACCAAAACAAGCATATGCAATAAAGCCAGCCTTGCAAATGCAAGTTCATTCAAAACAGCTCAGCAAACCTCCAACTATCATCAGTTTTGAAAAATAGGTGTCAACTGATTGGGTCAGACATGCCTAATACTTAATATCCATTAGGTTTTCATGGATTCCCAGGTGCTCCTACAAAGTACCCCTCTTATCTGTTTCTTTCTATGAACTGTAAGAGTGAAAAGCTCCCTGCAAAAACAAAATCTCACATGACACCAATACTGGAAAACCTATCAATTCAACACTTAGTCCAGAATGAATGCTATTAAGTATGTTTTGCATAATTACCATATTTTAACTTATACTGGAACTGAGTAAGAAAGAAGAGCATCTGGATATATGCTTATTCATCATTCTTGTTAATTTGCAAAAACCTAGCATCTCAATGGCTATTGTACACTTATTAAGTATAGTGTGGTGCATTACATCAAACAAGCAAGAGTTTCCCCCTTTAAGTCTAATTCCCTATCAGTTGACTATTTTAAGGCTGCTAAATTTACACAATATTTACCGGTAAGAATGTGCCAGGAAAATAAGGAAATTTCACGCTGCTCTGGATTTTGTACTCCCTGCCATCAGATTTGCAGTACTCCCAGTCAAATCCACATTGGAAGCCACATATGGCTGACCACTAGGAGAGCTGCAAAACAGATTAAGAAAAAGAAGAGGAAATCCAGTTAGGCTAACGTTCCTATTTTTGGTAAAAGGAATTGTAGCAAATAAGCTAAAAACTGGAAGACTTAAAAGCTTATTTGCATTGTTTTAACTTATCAAGACAGAAAATCTGTAACACCTGCTATTGACACCCCCTAAAGCACTTGACAGTACTTCAATATTTTGGTGAAGCAAGTTAGGCTTGGTCTTGTTTTTTAAAGAGATGCAAGAAAGACACTCAAGTACCTGAAAGTCAAGGTCACTGCCTCCCACATTTTCAAACTGTGAAAGATGAAGCTCTATGCAGAGCTAGTTGCAAAAGAAGCAAAACACACTATGGCTGGTGCAAAGTTCTTCATTTTTTTGGTCTCATTTTCAGTTATTTAATCAGATACAAAGTAGAGTTAAATGTAATGAACCCTACAATCCAACTACTTAACACACACTGACATTGCATCTCCAAGGAGAAGGATGCATTAGTGATAAAAGATAACCCCAGCACAGGCATAGGCCTTAGCAGTGGATACAGCACAAATGAAGTGGTTCATAGAAATGTGAAAAAGGCAACAGGATTAATGAGCGGGATGCAGGCAAGTGGGATAGGAAAGGGAGAAGTCCAAGATGGTCCATGAGTGGAAAAGACAGATCTGAAACAATGGCAAAATAAGTAAGAAAGAGCCGGTGGCTTCAGTAAGAAATGTAAAGTTCTTTTTCTGTCATTTTCAGGTTGACAACTTGCTAGGACAATGAAAAGGAAGGGAACAGGGATTTTATGGGTGGAAGACTAATTTACAGTAACAAGCATAAGTTTGAAGCTAAAGCTAAGACAAAACACAATACAATAAGAAAGGTAATGGGACAAAGTCTGGATTTTTATGGATCAGTCATGACCTATCACTGCTATCACATCTGCAGCATATTGCAGGGTTCAACTGAATTCCCTTACCTTCTTATTCATCCAAACATAAAACATTCTGTTCAGATCTTTCAGACTGCTTTCCTTTGAAATCATTAATTGAAATCCATCCTTCTTACAAATGAAGAAACTGAACAATATTCCAAAAGAAGAATCATCACTGCTTTACAGCTGAATACTGCCCTAGTCATACTGAAACGAACACTGCAAAAACTGTGTTTCCTTCCTTTTAGGCTGTATTATCATCATCCTGGGATTGCCCATCTCAAAGGCTTTTTCCTCCTTAACTGTTTTTAGTTGATGACCTTCTGTGTAATGATACTGGGAAATAAGCATGTTACTAGCTACTCATGCTGGCACTGCATATTCCCTCCCTGGTCTGAAAATTGTAATGCATAAGCAGAAATGAACTCTCTTCCAAGCAGGACATTATGGGAAATTGTAACTGTAAGGGTTCATGGTTATCTGAGGGAAATTGTCAGAGTAAGACATTGCTGTTTGCTTTTTTAATATAAGTATTCACTCAAAATGCATAGGGAATGAATCTTAAATCTGCATTCCCTATGAACTCAAAACAATCTTAACTTTGAAAGAAAAAACTGTAGCAAGCTATAAGCAGTATCCAATGAATACTACTCAGCAGTGAAAACATTTCGAACATGAGCCTCATGGGTAAACTACTATGTTACTCATCCAAATTACAAGTAAGCAAAGAGACATTAATCCCCACCCCATACTGTGAAAGGTATCATTGCACAGAGTAAGATACGGATTTTAATTCAATGGTACACACTTTTATCACAAGCATGCACAATATGGGTCATGTTCAGCCTGTCTATCACAGTAGAGCACTACAACATACTGTTCATTCTTCCAACCATAATCTAAAAGTAGTTTAAGCCCCAAACAATGTGTGTGGGGGGATATTACTTCTAGTATTTAGTATACACAGTAGATCTAGACAGGAAGGAACATGCATGAACATTTGTATGTACTCTACACAAAAAATCAAGAACTTAGCATCATTTAGCTTAATAGTCTAAACATCTAGATGTTTTTCATTGTAATTACGCTACCAGAAGCCCTTGGACCTAATTTTACTTCCTCTTTAGCTTCGGTTTCTTACATATTTGGAAGTGTCAATTTACAACACACTTTTATGACTGTATCCTGTAACAGCCTCTTCACATGAGGAATGTAACTTTAATTTTCAAAGTCCATGTTGGCATATCATACATGCCATAATAAAGACATTGCAATTTTTCTGCAGATATTATGACAATACAATATAGATTACCTAAATAATGTGCTACTTACCTGGGGAATATAGAAACTGTGGAAGTTGGGTAAACAGCTGACAACCCAACACACTTGCCTATTAACCCCTTTCTCACTGCTCAGGTCACTATTTACCTACAAATGGCAGCCACCACCGTGCTGTGCTGCTTTCCTACCTTGTGGAAATGCAGCCAAGTACAATGGCTGCTTCTGCATGCTCTTGTCCCCTCAGAGCACATGTAAGCTCAGACTTACAGCTTCTATAGTGATGGAACCCTACAAGGACGACTATGCATATTTTAGGTCAAAGATTAGGGGGTGGGGGATTTCAACAACTTTAAGAGCTGACCACTATAACTGGAAAACCACTTTGCACAGAAGGAAATCCCCCCTCACTAATACCAACAGACTGTTAATCTTCACAGTCTGCTACAGAAGATTGCAGTAAAATAGCAGAGGGTTCCCATCCTGCACACTACCTTCCAGCCCTTTGTGATTGTATAGCCTGGACAAATCCAAGATGCATACAAAGCCTTTCAGTTATTAGCTTTGTGTGGTCATGATTTATTCTGGTCTGAATGAGTTAAAGGCTCTCTCCTTTTTTGAGGTTCAGAGACATTCACATAACTTAGGATCTTTTATCTTCTGCCTTGTCGACTGTTGGTTTGATGCCATGAATTATACAGAACTTTGCACTTAGCCATTTACTAAGGGGCAAATAATTCCTATACTGCATAAGAATAGGAAGGCTCAATTTTCACCCTGTTACAGATTACACCTGCATGACCTTACACTATATTGATCCTGCATCCCTTACTACCCTAACAGACAGAGAAAACACTCAACGAAAGAATCACAGAACTCCATCTTCTGTTTCAGTTTTTTAGCTCAAATACTTGAATGCAACTGTATTGATTAGTATAGAGATCATATCATTCTGACATGGTTCTTGTTTTAACCCTCACATTTTAGGGGAAGCTTACAGGAATCTGATTTTCAATGCACAACACAATGTGCCCAAAAATTATGAAACAGGACATGTTTTTACAAAACATGCTACTTCTAAAACAGAGGTTATGTTTAGACAGGTCAGTGTCTATCAGTTAATTCTTAGAGACACCATCAGTTCTCAGATACACCACCAGTGGTCCTTTTTTGGGAATAAAACATGAGATGTGATGTATCAAGGCTATACTTCACAAATTCATTTTTAAGCTACAGACTTTGGGGGAAAATTAATGCTGCTTAGCAATCAGTTTAAACTATATGTGCACTGACAACAGGTTTGTCTAACACACAGGCTACTCAGCTTTAAGGGTAGCTACATGTAAAAACTACATAAGAAAGGAGTTTGTATGTTAAGTGAAATTTTATGGACTAAGATGTGAAAAATATTAAAAAGACCTTACTGCTAATGAGCATTTGAAGTATTTCTCTTAGCACCACACCTCAGTGTGAAGTAGGTAACAGGGTTCCATGAGGTATTTTAGGTACAGATTAGAATGTTGCCACAAGTGAAAAATGACATGTTTAAATGTTAACACACATATGCACATCTCAAATGCTTCAGGGTTAACTAGTTTCATAGCCTTGTAAGATAAATTGCTAATTACCAAATACGGTAAACCTAGTATAGCCTTGTTTTTAACTCATTGCCCAGTTGTCATATGTGATGAGGAATTTATCACAGGGGAGAGAATGAACTGCCCAAAAGAGAGAACCTGTTTGCTCCCTCCTTCCCCCATTCCATGCAGCAGCTCTTTGCATTTCTATAGTGGGTGGGGAGGAGAGTAAGACCCTCCTTCCTTGTCTAGGACCTGAAGCGCTTCATCCTTCCTCTGGCAGACCACTGCATTTCAATATTTGGTGTGTAGGAGGTGAAGCTTCCTCCCCTGCATCCAGCACAGAAACCAAGAAAGCTGGTGGTGGAAGGAAGAAGTAATGCTTCCTGCTGCACTTCTGCAAGACACATTAACAATCAAATCTCCCACACCTTTATTGTAGAAACACAGCACACTGGCAGCAAAGGGACAAAGCAATCCCCAGCATGCCTCAGTTCTATACTGGATGCATGGGAAGTGAAGCACAATGCTGCATGTCCTACATGTTATCACAGCGGGCTAGCAGCAGATGGATTCTGAGCATCCAAAGGGTGGGCTTTTGTGTTTTATGTACATGCTGGTGGCAAAGTGACAGGGCAATCTGTGACAATGCCACAAGCCTACTAAGCATCTATGCATGGGAGATGTGGCCCCTTCCTGCATGTTTGGCATAGTAACCATGCAGGATAGCTGTAGAGGCATGGATCACTTCATCCCAGTACTTAGTCCACTTCACCTCTTCCTGCACACTCATCATAGAAACCAAGCATGAACGCAGAGGAGGTAGTGCGCTCACTTCCAGCTTGCAATATGTTTCACTAGCCTGCTTTTAACTCATAAGGAGGACTGGCAAAGAAGGGAATGAGTGCTCCATTCATGTTCCACTGTCCCTTGTACAAGTTTTTTTAAAAGTGCAGGCTTGTAATTTTTGGTAGCTAATCCATATACGCTTTTGCCACCTTAGCCAAATACCAATGTTCAAATGCCATACATGGAAGAATCTCCACTCCCCAGCCCCACTCACGCCTAACATTTACACAGTTGATGCAACTCTTGCCTACAAGCAGAGTTCAATGGAGATATGCATTATACCGTATTTTTCGCCCTATAGGACGCACTTTTTCCCCTCCAAAAATGAAGGGGAAATGTGTGTGCGTCCTATGGGGCGAATGCAGGCTTTCACTGAAGCCTGGAGAGCGAGAGGGGTCGGTGCGCACCGACCCCTCTCGCTCTCCAGGCTTCAGGAGAGCCCCACCGCCAGCACCACAAGCTCGGGGGACAGCGGGAGGTGCAGCGCACCTTTCCCGCTGTCCCCCGACTTGGTTAGAAGGCTGGCGGGGGGAGAAGCCTGCTCCTCCCCATCGCCAGCCCCGCAAACTCGGGGGACAGCGGGAGGCACAGCGCGCCTTTCCCGCTGTCCCCTGACTTGGTTAGAAGGCTGGCGGAGGGCTTTCCCCTCCTCCAGCCCCGCAAGCTGCCAGAGCGATGCCAAAGCTGCACGCAGCTTCAGAATTGCTCTGGGTCCCGTTCTGGGGGAGAGGGAAGCCCCTCCTCCAGCCCTGCAAGCTGCCAGAGCGATGCCAAAGCTACACGCAGCTTCAGCATTGCTCTGGGTCCCATTCTGGGGGCTGGGGGAGAGGGAAGCCCCTCCTCCAGCCCCGCAAGCTCCCAGAGCGATGCCAAAGCTGCACGCAGCTTCGGCACGGCTCTGGGTCCCGTTCTGGGGGCTGGGGGAGGGGGAAGCTCCGCTTTCCCTTCCTCCAGCCCCGCAAGCTGCCAGAGCGATGCCGAAGCTGCACGCAGCTTCGGCATTGCTCTGGGTCCCGTTCTGGGGGCTGGGGGAGAGGGAAGCCCCCCCCTCCAGCCCCGCAAGCTCCCAGAGCGATGCCAAAGCTGCACGCAGCTTCGGCACAGCTCTGGGTCCCGTTCTGGGGGCTGGGGGAGGGGGAAGCCCCTCCTCCAGCCCCGCAAGCTCCCAGAGCGATGCCAAAGCTGCACGCAGCTTCGGCATGGCTCTGGGTCCCGTTCTGGGGGCTGGGGAAGCCCAAGCTTCCCCCGCCCCAGCCCCGCGCCTGGGGGGGGGGGGGAAATAAATTTTTTCCCCTTTATTTCACCCCCCAAAATCTAGGTGCGTCCTATGGGCCGGTGCGTCCTATAGGGCGAAAAATACGGTATGTACAATTTGAATGTCTGCATAGGGTTATACAGAAATTAAGATGCAAGTTATTTAACTAATCTGCATCTAAATTCCATACCAAAACAGCCAGATTTAATGTACCATACCCAAAGAACAGGATTTTGGTGGACCATTTTCTATCAAAAGAATGCAACTTCTTTCTTAAAATAAAGCTGTCATACACTGGGTGGGTTTTTAAAACTAATTTGAGAAATGCATGGGCTAGCATTACAACATACTTACTAAAAATACACCTTATTAATCCACACAAGCCAATATGTACATCTAAAGATATACATTACCAAAAATAATTACCTGCCCATGCAGTACTGTGGTTTCATTTATTTTTATATTTAAGTTCTTAATTACTGAAACACAAATAGCCTGAACTTGTCAAGACTACACTTAGGATTTCATTACAAAATGACACAGGACAATCTCCCTTATAAAGAAAAATGAACTGATCCAAGTGTTTCAAGTGAAAAGTGAATAAAGCATTAATCCATATGTGAATGGTTCCATTTCAGCAATACTGTGAATAAACCCCCAGAGAAGACTTCATTCCTAGCAGCACACTCCAGAGTCCAGCTGAACCAGCAGGAAGAACACAGGGTGGATAATTCTGTAAAATTACCCCAGTGGAAATGTTGACAAATCCCCAATTACGAGACCTGCTCTAGGATGAAAAGAAATGCAAGAGACAATACAATTACCAGTCAACACTTGCCAACCTTCACATTCATACCAAATAATTACCATAAATATTCCTTAATCCTTTTGAATTTTAAGTCTCTGTTACCAATATGGTGAAATCCAGATAAGAAAATAACCCTGAGACATACCAGACACTGTAGAAATCCCCAACTGCTTATACAGCACAATTCAAAAATCTCTGCAGGAAACCTCAACAACATAATCATATAAATGTTAGATCTTTACTATTATAGAATATGAGAATCATGGAATTTCCATTATCTATCTTAAGTTATAGTGAAAATTTATGAGGTTTTCCTAAAAATCCTTGTCTTTTACTACAGATATTTAAAAGGCTTAACGGGGAAAAAAACTCACCTAAAATAAATTTTAAAACCTCCCAGATCATTCAACTAGTAAAAGATGAAGGTTAGCCAAAACAGGTGCTGTTACATTTTTTAATTATCGTTTTATTTTTTACTTTTGGGTTATGTCCCTTCACCAATACAAAAGTAAAATTCAACATAAAAATCTACCACTAAAAACACAGAACTCACAAGCAACCTGTACATAAAAATATCTTTCCTACCATATATTTTGGATCAAATTCACAATTGTATACTACCCCTTAGAATCTCACCCTTATAAGGAACAGCCTGCTGAAGTTTTGCTTTCTTAGCGGCCTAAAACAGCACTTCATTAGATACTCCATCTACACAAAAACATATAGAACAAATTTGCTGTTGTAGGTAACCCCAAGAGATCTGCATTCTAATCCTGTTTACCCCTACAGTGGTACCTCGGTTTACTAACCTTTCCGGAAGTCTGTTCTTAAACCGAATCCATTCTTAAACCGAAGTGTGCTTTCGCTAATGAGGCCTCCCACCGCTGGTGCCCTTCCACCATTCAGCTTCTGTTCGTAAACCGAGGTAAAGTTTGCAAACCAGAACACTACTTCCGGTTTCGCAGAGTTTGTAAACCAAATAGTTCATAAACAGGACTGTTCGTAAACTGAGGTACCACGGTATATGTGTGTGTTCTACAGACTGAGGCCCAGCCAAGCCAAGCCAAGCCACCAAGCTACCTGCATATAAACAGTATTCCTGCCCCCAGCTCATTACATTGGACAGCACAGCTGTCAATCATTCCTGCAAAAGCTCTTTCCTTTCTATTTCAGACACAGGCTGTCTATTGTGGCCTTCTTATTGCAAGCTAGCCCTTTCAGATACAAGGGTAATGTAACCAAGCTTAAATTTATCCTGAAGTGCAGGTTTTGTTCCCAAGAACCAGGCTTATTTATCCACGGCAAATACGGACCTATAGTTTTAAATTTACACCTGCCTGTTCTATTTAAATTAATTTTAAGAGGTTGTTGAGGTGTGGAGAAGAAAAACAGCTGTGCAATGCAAGCTTTCCTTTCTTCCTGCTTATTTCCAGAAGTGTTTACACTTTCAGTTTTTATTAAACCAGCTTCCCCCCCACTACACCTGTACTTTTATCTTAGTTGCTTTTAAGTGCAAAAATAAAAATAGCAGTTTGGTGCATTTGTATAGAGCCACGCCAACCCCACAAACCAGAATCCTAACACACTTATTAGACACTTCAAGCAAATGAGCCCTGCCCCCCCTACCCCCACACTACTCCCACCACCCCACAGCTCTTGTCAACAGGCACTGAGCACGTCACTTCCTCCAGAACCTTCCCACAGATTCCAGGAAGGCTCAGCCGCCCCTTCCAAGTGCAAAACACCAACCCCCGTCTCTACTTTCCCAGACCAAAAACTTTTTTCTCCTCGGGAGAACTCCTCCTCCCTGCCAACCCCAACAGGGCTCCTTTTGTTTCCTGAAGAGCAATAATGCCCTCCAAATCAACTGTGCCAGCTCCAAAGCACCACCACACACGCCAGTAATTTTTGTTTTGTTTTGTTTCAAAACACCGCCGCCGCCGCCACCACTCACTCTCCACCACCTTCAGCGCAATAGGCCGCTCGCCTCACCCGCCTCGTACACAAGCAGTTTTATTTGCTACCCCGGCGCCCCCCCCCCGCACAACACGCTCCCTTCAAAAGCCCTCGCCCAACCACCACCACCCACCCGCCCCGTCCTCGTCCAGCCATGCATTTCACGCACTCCAGAGGCGCAGGGCCCGGAGACCCCGCTTCTTATCTCGCGACGTATTTACCTCGCCCGTCTCCCTCCGCGCCCCTTCCCCGAAGAGGAGTCGCGTTCCCCTTCCCCTCCCAGGCTGGATTATTATAAAAATAGTAACACCGACAACCCCCCCCCCAAACCTCACAGGACCCAAACACAACCCCCGCTCCCCCTCTCTGGTCAGCAGCCCCCCACGTTAACCTTGTCAACACGACCCACCCCCGACAAACCGACCCACAAACATCTCCTCGACCCCCCCACCCACCCCGGAAAGTCAGCCATCTCTCTCCGCGTCCCACAGGACCTCGAATGCGCCGCCGCTCTCCGCGCCTCCCACCAAAATAATCCTTCGGTCGTCCCCCCCGCGCGCCCCCATTATGATTACCCGGGGCACTTCTAACCGCCCCCCTCCCGTCAGAAACCTGCTTTCCTCAGGCCGTGGTCGCCGCTGCCGCCACCCCCGCCCCATAGATTCATTCGACGGGGTGGGGGGGCGGTTGAGGAAGAGCCGCCTCGACCCCCGCTCCCTCTTCCTCCTCCTCGCCGCCGCCTTTTCCATCGGCGCGGCCGCCGCCCCCGTACCTGTAGCTGCAGCATCCCCGTCTCTGCGCTGCCTCTGCCTGGCTCTTTGTTTCCTGCCGCGGGCCGGACGGGAGAACGGGCTCCCCCCGCCTCCTCCTTCTCCTCCTCCTTCTCTTCCTCCTCCGCCTCCTTCTCACACTCATTGAAAGCAAACAAGCATCATGGCGGCGGCGGCAGCAGCGACGGCAGAGGCAGCGCTTAAGCCCGGCCCACATCGCCTCGGCTCACAGGCTCCGGGCGCCGAGGCCGCCCCCTCCTCCCGCCGCCAGGACGCGCGATTGGGTGGCTGGCGCTGGGCGGGCGGTGCTCCGCTGGCCCGGCCGAGGAGCGAGCGCTGGCGGAGAGGGGCAGCCGGGGCGCCGCTGCGCCTTCCCGGGGAGCGAGAGGCGGGCGCCCGGTCCGCGCGCGGCGGGAGGGAGCTCCACTGGACCCACTTACCTCGGAGGAAACGGGCACGGGGAGCCGGGCAGTTGGAGGAGGGCTAGGCCTCGACCCTGCGGCGGGGCACAGTTAGGCGCAACTCAGGCCGGCATCCGTCGGGGTTTCGCCCGCCCAGTTTGTGCCTGGGACCCGGCTGCAAGAAGTGCACTTTCTCGGAAGGAAGTCGCTGGGACTTGCCTCGGAGTAGGAGCGGCCTGCAAAACCCTCCATGTGACGGAGCGTTGCTGAAGTTGGGGGGGGGTTGCTCCGGAGGAAACGCGCGCAGTCAGGCTCGGGGTACCCGGAGGTGGGAAGGGGTCGAAGTGGAGTGAATGGCGGGAGGGTTGAAGGGCAAAAGTGAAGGGGCTCGGGATGCCTGCCACCTTCTGGGCAAGGATTAACAGCGCCGTCTTAATTTTGCAGTGTGTGCATGCGAGCGATTGGGGCATTAACGACGTGCAGCCAGTATCGGTTTGATTATGATTATCCCGCCACTGCGGACCCATCTGTTGAATTCCTGCTCCAAAGGCGCGCAGGTCAGCCCTCCGTGGTGAGAAGGAGAAAAGCGGTAACCTCCTGTTTGGAATTCCAGGGTGGCAGCCAAAAGATGATGCCATCATAAATTTGTTGGATTCAACGGTGCTACCCGATTCTGTTGTTCTGGTTGTGTTGATGCGGTAAAAAGTTGACGG
The DNA here is from genome assembly GCF_027172205.1 of Podarcis raffonei. Classification (NCBI taxonomy): domain Eukaryota; kingdom Metazoa; phylum Chordata; class Lepidosauria; order Squamata; family Lacertidae; genus Podarcis; species Podarcis raffonei. Next base: position 62,073,576 of record NC_070603.1, on the reverse strand, counting down.
CTTGTAATGTCACAAACCCAAAATTGAGGCCTTTACGTCACATTGGTTAATAAATACTAACTTCTTCTCCATGGTTCTCAGTTCTTATATTGAAAGGATGATCTTTACCTCTGAAGATTACCATTCAAAAAGGCTGTTGAGAAGGTACTTGCCCCTGTTTAAAATGTCGCACATGGCTATCCTAACCAAGCCTTAAATTTAGGAAACACATTTCTGGGGGGGGGGCTATGAGGATGAGGCTGCTTGTTTCACCCCTGTCATTGTTCTGCTCTACCTCCACAACTTGGAAGGTGATTTTCTGAAGCTGAGAGTCTCCTGTACTCTATGTTTACTTTTTTCAGGGTGAAAGCCTGATAGCTACGATCTTTCTTGGACCTCATAGTGTTAACAAATTCTTCACTGGGCTACCAGAAAGAGAAAACGAGGGCTGCTAACAAAAGTGAACAAGACAGAAACAAAGAAAAAGCCTAGATGAGATACCACACTCATGGGTAAATAAATGTGCAAAAAACCCACATTGAATTGCTTTAAAGGTGGTGTAAGAAATTTAAGATACAGGCGAAAATGAATTTTTCCACACCCCATTTTGAGAAGTTGCTGGAACGGACTGCAGTCATCTTAGGTGATTTGATAGTTTCACTTTCTCATCTTTTCAGTAGGGATAAATTGGACCTCTGACAATTTGAGTAAACTAACTTTGAAAAAAATTTTTTTTAAGGGAAATGGAATCAAAGAACAAATGATCTTAACCGTTGAAAATATGGTACATTGGAATATTAAGTGGCTTAAGTTTGCTCTTTTAAAAAGTTTAAGAACTATTTCAAAAAGCTGCTGGGTCCACAACAATCCCATTAGCACAAGATTGTTAATTATTGGTAAGATATGCGTAGGATCTGACTAATGTGAAATGCTTTGTTAATGGGCTTTGGTGTAAACTGGAGAGGGAAATTGAGGGTGTGGATTGGTTTGGGTAAGGTTGCAAAAAACAGGAATTTGGTACTGATTATTTGTTGAAGATAGATCTGAAAGAAGGAATTAATCAAGTTGAGTGGTAGGGGTATCTGGGAGTGCAAGGTTTGAAGGTCTCTGCATGGTTTGAGGAGTAGCACTAATGGGAAAAATACTACCGTATTTTTCACTCTATAGGACGCACCCGACCATAGGACGCACCTTGTTTTAGAGGGGGAGAACAAGGGGAAAAAAATTCTCCCCCTCTCTGCGCAGCGCCCCTTCAGCGAAGCGGCAGGAGAAATGAAGCCCCTTCCGTTTCTCCTCCCGCTTAGCTGAAGGGGCACCTACCCTTCAGCGAAAGGAACCCAAAGCCTCTGGAGTGCGGCGCGAGCGCTCCCGCTGCGCTTCGGAGGCTTCGCATTGCTATCGCTGAAGCCAGGGAGCCTGCATTCGCTCCATAAAACGCACACACATTTCCCCTTAATTTTTGGAGGGGAAAATGTGCGTCTTATGGAGCGAAAAATATGGTTAAGATACAGGGTAGGGATTTTGAAGTATAAGAACTCTTGGAGAGTGTGAGGTTATATATAGTAATAAGAGGACAAGCTCTGAACAGTTTTATTGGGATCAGATGGGGTTCCCCAATGCAGAGTGACCAACCCCAGAAACTTTAACATATTCTTCACACCATCCAGATTAGGATATTTTAAAGTTAGAATCAGTCACTTGACTGGTGAAATATAAAAATTAACATTATAATACAGAAGAGAGAAGTTTGATGTTAATAGTCATTGCATGTTCAGTTATTCATTTAGCTGAGCTATTTTAAAGCCAAACACATGACATATAAAATCAACTAGTAACAATTTAATTGTTGTAAATGTTCAGGGATTAATCTTAAAAGACATGAACATTATTCAAAACAGAACAGCTATAGAAGAAGAAATGAAAATATTTTGGAAAAGGAAGTTCAGATTTTACTGTGGATTGGAATAACATTTGGGATGTGGATCATGCTAGCTTATAGAATGTTATTTCATAAGCTAGTTATTGGGATCTATCCCAAATGGTATTCAGTCCCCAGTAAAAAAGATAATTTTTTAAAGTATTTCCGAGCAGCTCACTTACTTTTGTTTACATATGGGACTCAGCCATTTTAGCGAAACCTTTTTGAACTCCTTGATGCATAAAACAAATACATTATTATCAGAGCTTCCAATGACTTTATTCTTTACATTTTCCAAGGAAATAGTTGTACATAGAGGGCTCAGCAGGGATCTGCAATCCCACAAATAGGTTTATTTAACATCTTACAGGTTATACATTTTATTCAGTTTGGAAAGTGGTTTTACTTCAATAAAGCATTCCCTAGCTGGAACCCTGTGCATTAAGAAGCAGCACAAAGGCATGTTGGGGATGGTGTGTGTTGCAGATAGTGTAATGCAAGCATGCCAAGTATACCTTTGCTCATTCATACACTTGAATTTGTTTTGCTGCATATAGCTGTCATCAATACCCTAAGAAGGCATTTTGAGCAGATGGTTAGTGACAGGATTAGCTTTCTCGTCTGGATGTTTAATGGGATCTAAGAATGTAATGTGAGGTTCTTTCATTTAGTATGTCTTACCCAGCAACTGTACCGTGTTAAGTTTGATCATGTTGCTCAATATTATGCATCTACTCCCCCCCCCATCCCAATGTATCACTCTAAATGTTAACCTGGAAAAAAATGAACATTTTACCAAAAAGTTTATCTAACCTCAGAATGTCGCTCCAGTCACAACAATACACTTCAAAACTGTAGTTTTTTTTAAAAATGTAGTTCTAAACACAATTACAAGGGAGTAATTCCTGTTGAATCCAGTAAAGTACACTTCCAGTTAAACATGCTTAGACTTGTCCTGCCCTTGTAATAGAACTTGAAAACAGTGTTTATTGGGATATGAAAATTCAGAGATTCTATAGTAAAAGTTGTTGTCAGCTACAGAATACAAGGAAGATAATCATTGGACCCTCCCACCAGGATTAGAGCCAAAACAAGGCCACTAAAAAACAAGAGGGAGGCGTCTGCATGAAAGATTGCTTGTCAGTAAAAAGAAAACAGGAACAGGGTCGTGGTGACAGCGTGAAGAAATTAGTTGCCCTATTTGTGTCCCTTTCAACTTCCAGTATGCGGTACTGTTAGAAGGGTTGTTCCGGCACCCAGAACAGGAGCACTTGTCTTATTCTTTCTAATGGTAAACTCTGTTGGTCAAGCATCTGTTCTTAAGCAAAACAGGGTATTATAAAAATACAGTAGTGGTTCTACATACCTGAGGGTCTCCTTCAGTACACAGAAATATTAACAGAGAAGGTATGAGATTAACCCCCCCCCCGCAAGTTAGCCTGAGAAGGACAGCTTCCAGGATTTATGGACTGTTGAAGGCAACAGCATATAGGAAAATATTCTAAGTCGGCTCACCCCATTATCTATAAATGGAGCTTCTGGGTTCTTCTATTTATTTCATAAAATGTGTACACTACCTAATTATAACCTGCTCTAATGTGTGTGTGTGTTTTTAATATGTGAATAAAACATTTAAATTATCAATAAAAAAACAGCTCTGTAAATCATTCAAAATATAAAATAAACAGTAAACTTAAAGAGACACTTCTTTCCTGAGATGAAAGTGATTCTATGGATGACTTGCAGAAATCCAGAATTTTAGCATAGCTGTGATGGGCCAGAAGCATGAGCAGCCAGAAACATGCAGAGAAGATGCAAGTATGTTCATGGAGCACAAAGCTTCTTCCTGCATTTGAATGCTGGATTTAGATTGGGAGAAGTCTAAGAAAATAATTTAAGTAGATTGACCTTTCCAAGTCTAACCCGAGGTACAGTACAGTGGTACCTTGGGTTACAGACACTTCAGGTTACATGATTTTGGGTTGCACACCACGCCAAACCTGGTTACTTCCAAGTTTTGGCACTCGCGCATGCGCAGAATCACAAAAATCATGCTTTGCGCAGAAGCGCCAAATCGCAACCCACACATGTGCAGATGCAGCACTGCGGGTTGAACGTGCCTCCCACACAGATCACGTTCGCAACCCGAGGTTCCACTACATTTTATCAGGAAGATTTTTGGCTGAAAATCCAAATCAACCTCAGCCCTACATCTAACCTACACTGTTAACAGAATAAACTATAGGAATGTTGTAAATTTATCCCTGTCGCAGCCACAGGCCCCTCAACCTACAATATGCTCTAGAACAGGGGTGTCTAACTGGTCGACCGCGATTGACAGGTCGATCCCCAGATGACCTTGGTCAATTGCAGGATCCTTTCTGCTCGCATTGTTTAGAATCATGTCTCTGCCCCCATCTGTCTTTCCCTGCGTCACGTTTAATGGGTGTTCCTTTGTTGTCTGCTGTAGCGCTGCGTTCCCCTGTTCGCAACTGTGTTTTTAGTGAGCGATTTATTGCAGTTCTTCACACTTACTGTCCAAAAAACCTCAACAACTTTGATTTTCTACCCTAAAAAAAAGAAAGCTCAACAACTTTGAGCTGCGCCCCTAAAAAAAGCTTAGCAACTCTGAACCCCACCCCCAAAATGGGTAGATCACTGCCCGTCCCCCGGAAGTAGATCCCAGTCTCTTGGGAGTTGGATGTCCCTGCTCTAGATGATTGCTTAATAATTAAAGAGCTCTTGCTTCTTTGGATAAGCAACCCCTAATTTAACTATTAGTTAAGCAGAATATAGTTGGTTTCAGCAATGATTAACTGAATGAAAATGATACTATTCTGCAATGACTGACTAAGCCTTTCAGCCTGATTCCTAAAAGTGTTTTAGGCGTCTTTCATCACACCTAAATCAGTGGTGTCCCGTGGGTGAGTGTGTTTTAAAGAAATGAGCAGTAACTGCAGGCTGCTACAATGGGGTTGGCACAGAAATGTTGCCTTATGATTCTGGCTCAGGAAACACTCTTGGATGTGGTGCTGGGCAGAATCAAAGAAAGTCTAGATGTCATGGCATCATCTGAGCCACAGTTTTGTCCTGCTTATTGTATTCTGTTCTGCTATAGGTGTGTTTCTGCCTGTTGGCTCGCTGATAAAGTTAATAGTCCTTTTCAGGGACTCAACCTTAAAATATCTTCCATTAACTGAACATGTATTGCTGGATTTTTATAGCTGTTTAAACTGGCAGCTTCAATGCAGCCATGCAGAACTGTAAAAACATTTCAAGCAGACTCTCTGAGACAACATGGTTTTACTAAAGGCTACAGAGTAATGACTGTAAAAGTAAAAGGAGTTGAGTATCTCTTGTTCCAGAAGGAAAACCCAAAAGCCAATTCTATAAAATCAGAGTTTCATAATAAATTCAGCAATCCTTGTTGTAGCAGGGATGGATCCTTTTTGCTTCTTCCCCACTGTGGCTGGGTTAAGGTTTTCTGTAGTAGGTCTTATCGCTTAATGCATCAAGCAGCACCGCTTTACAAGACCTAATTATATCAGCTGCCTATTTGGGCAGCATTGCAAATCTTTCAGCCAGCTACTGTAGTTGTGCCTTTAATGTGTAAGCATTAGCACAATGATTGGGAATGTTTTCTGGGTGGAGGCACATGCTACCATGATAGACAGCTTTTGGGGACTGCATTCCAGAGCCACACATAGTCACACATACTTAACACATACAGTATACACACAAAAAAACTATTAGCCATGGAAACAAAGGCATATGTTTAAGTCTTAGTAACTCCACTTGAATTTTACATTCCATTTTCCCTATAAACATTTTAAAAAAGCAAAGTTCATTTAAACAACAGCACTCCTACACCCTTTATTGGCCTGACTATTCCAAAGGTAAGAAGAGCTCAGTAATCCTAGCAGAGGAATGCAGATAACATCAATGCACAGCTGAACTGCAGGCCCTGCCTGACAGCTATTCAAAGTCTCAAACTTCAAAATACAATTCCCTCTCAAAAATGACATGCACGCAGATGCAAAATGCAGGGGCTCTCTTTTTTTGCACATTTGTAAGGATCAGATGTCTGTCTCCCTTCTGAGACATTTCCCCCTCTACTTTCATCTTGCAGCAGATCCTTGCAGAGAAAGGAGCTGCAGTTGCACAATTTGCAGAGCATCAAAGCCGTTTCCCACTCAGCTGCTCACTGCAGAACAGCTGATAGGCAGGAGGGGATCCCGAGGGCCTCATGAAATGGCCAGGGGTTCCCCACCCCAGTCTTAGCAGGTGACTGCTTACAGGTGATTTTGTTTGCTTGTGGTGGTCTGGCCAGTTGTCAATCAGTGCTGAATGCTGGCTATCTTATCAATATCATATTCTTATTTCATGGCCATAATAGGCAACTCAAATTCTTGAGGTTTATTTTAGAACAGTAAGTAGCAACTCTTGGTCACTTCTGACAATTGAGAATGTACTCCAGGTGGAGAGGGGCTTAAAAGTGATAAGAAGGGGGACGGTGGTGGTTCCCTGTCATCTGCATCTGTTGCCCACCCTATTTTACTGACTTTGGGGAGGATCCACTGTCCCCATTTTGAAGGAAAGAAAAGGACCTGCAAAGACTATGTTGAGAGCACAGTGTTATGCATGGGCCATGAAGTTCTCTACAGGTTTCTAAATCCAGACCTTTGAAACTAAAGCACTGAGACCTTGAATTGGAAAGCAGACAGTATACTTGAGGCTAAAACTGGAAGTGAATGTTCCCTGTGGTTCATAAGAAATTAAGAAGAGCCTGCTGCATCTTACCAAAGTCCCTTCTAGTTCAGCATCCTGCGCTCACAATGGCCAACCAGATGTCTACAGCAGGACTTGAACACAAGAAGATTCACCCTACTTGTGATTCCCAGTAACTGGCATTTAGAGGTCTACTGCCTCTGATTGTCAGTAGGACACAACCATCATGACTAGTAGCCACTAACATGCCATTTTATTACAGGGAAGTGTCTCGTTCCTTCTTGGACAGTAAGCCGCCAAATTCTGCCTTTGCAGAACACATTTCAGGATGTACTGTAATTAAATGGGAAGTTACTAAGGCAGTGACAGGCCATGTATTTGTTGCGCAGGAGGGGCTACAGTTAGCCTTCCAGCAGCCAGAGTTTAAAAAGGCACTCCGAGCCAATGCTCAGTTCTGTTCATTAAGCAGTAGAGCAGGTGTGAGGAACCTTTGGTCCTCCAGATGTTACTGAACTACAATTCCCATCAGGCCTAGCAAACACAGCCAATGACCAGGGATCAAGAGAGTTGTAGTTCAGCAACATCCGGAGGGCCAAAGATTCCCCAAAAATGCAGTAAAGTAAAGCAGGGTCAAAAACCACTCCCAACCTAGAGATCTACTCCTTTCAGGGGAGCAGCACAATTAATTCTCACTCTCCTAACTTTTGGTTCCTGATTTACCGTCAACGTCTCTGTCATGTCTAGATTAAGCTTCAGTTTCCTTCTTGCTAGGCTACTTACCGGTAAATTGAATCACCTATTTCTGTATTGTGCTTATTATACAACACTCTGTGTCTACACTTGAATTACAGCTTGTAGTGTATAAAATAAATTGCTTGCGGGTGGTAGATGGTAACCTATTCCTCAGTAAAACCATTTCCCCCCAGGGCTTTTCCACATCTTGTGCCACACCATGTTTTTAGCCAGAACCCTTCAATATCCTGACTTCTTCTTCTTCTTCTTCTTCTTCTTCTTCTTCTTCTTCTTCTTCTTCTTCTTCTATCTACTTAGTGCACAGAAATGTGGGACAGGTGCTTTGAAAAAATTGGACACCAGAATACAAATAAGGCATCCTCATTTTTATTAAATGAGGAAAGCAAACTTCCTGATTTCAGAAGTGGATGCCATAATGTGTTTTAAAGTTCTATCTATGTACAGTGGTACCTCAGGTTAAGAACTTAATTCGTTCCGGAGGTCCGTTCTTAACCTGAAACTGTTTTTAATCTGAAGCACCACTTTAGCTAATGGGGACTCCTGCTGCTGCAGCGCAATTTCAGTTCTCATCCTGAACCAAAGTTCTTAACCTGAGGTACTATTTCTGGGTTAGCAGAGTCTGTAACCTGAAGCGTCTGTAACCTGAGGTACCACTGTATAGGGTGTATTTTCCCCCCAGTGGTTATGACCATGATGGCTGAAACACAACAAACAATAAACAAACAAACAGCACTGGATGCATGATTTTCAAGTGACTGAACACTGATTCTGAACATCTAGTACTGCCAGTACCATTGCATTTCATACCACCACAGTGGTATGAAATTGCTTGGCAGAAAAGAACCCTCAAGGTGGGTCATATAAATAGGCAGCACTTATAGTACATCAGTAGCTAAAGCGCTAGAGGTGTTGGGGCAGATCTGCTTCAGGAGCCTATTCTCATTTACCTGGGGGGAAGCACCATTGCACTCAGTGGCATTTAGTTCTCACTCTGCATGCTTAGAATTGTGCACCAAAGTGCTCTGAAGCTTATTCCATCAGAGGTGTCTTTTATGGTATGTTTCCAGTCAGCGCCGTTTCGGATTCAAGAGGCCTGCTCCTTAATTTAAACAAACTCTCACTAAATATGCACTTGACACTTCTTTCCTGCCTCTCAAGTGCAGGTATTGTAGGCCTGTCGATCCAGCAGTTACGCAGTAACTTTCAAAATTGTATGGAACAGTTTTTAAAACAACAACAACATTTTACAAATGCATATTATTCATCATCCATCGTTTGGAAAAATATTGCCCTGAACAGATTAATTAAAAATCACAGCATTATTGCTAAATACAATACTGAAAATGGTTACATGTCAGCTCTCATCTATTGAAATCAATTTGTAGTAACAAAAGCAGAGTTGGGAAATTGTTTGATGGTTGTGACATTTCTGCTCCCCTGTTTATTTCCATTTCTTGATAGAGTGTTCTCTCTCTCTTCTTGCAGGTTAGAAATCACATAACACCACTCAAACATCAGAACCATTTCTGCATATTTGTATGGCATTTTTAGGACTGGAAAGTTCTTTGTCTGTCCCTCAGTATAATTAGCAGGGCCTGATTTCTGCTCAAAAAGATCATTTTGCCTTTCGTTGTGCGCAACTGTCTTATTAGAGTCATCTTGGCTTTCCATATTAAAGTTGTCATGTAAAACACTGAACGTTCAGCACCCCCTCTATTTCCGAGGTTTTGAGAAAGATGAGCGAGAATCCTCATGTTAGTCCACACAGCACTGACCTTGGACCAGAAGGTAGTGTCAACAGGCTTGGAGGAACCTCAAAGTATGCAGAAATAATAATAAAAAAAACTATATGGGGGGAAGCATAAAGTGAGACTCCCGAAACAGCCCAGTGAGGACTGAGTATGCCCTGGCTACAGAGTGTTGACTGCTTGGGGAATTGGGTGGGAGATGGAACGCAAGGGAGTATCATGCGAGAGGGCATGGCTGGCTGGAACCCAAAATGGAGCACTCCATCTTGCAACATTTTGTCATAGATCCCCCTTTTAAAAAATTAGTTTTTTGTTTTGTTCAGTCTGCAGGGAAATAAATCTGAGTCTGAGCTACTATACGTCTTTCTGGCAGGTTGCATCTCAGTCCTAACACTGTCTTTCTGTGGCACATTACATGATCTGTGTTCACAGATCTGCTTTTTCTGTTATGCGAAATGGTAAGAATAATATGGAAATGACATGTCAGCTTAATTCAGGTAACCAAGTAAGATCTATGTTTCCTCCTGCTGACAGTAAGCAGATATACACTAATTAAAGGGCCAGTGTCAGAGAAGGATCTTAAAAAGCAGAGACATCACCTTGCCAACAAAGGTCCATATAGTTAAAGCTATGGTTTTCCCAGTAGTGATGTATGGAAGTGAGAGCTGGACCATAAAGAAGGCTGATCGCTGAAGAATTTATGCTTTTGAATTATGGTGCTGGAGGAGACTCTTGAGAGTCCCATGGACTGCAAGAAGATCAAACCTATCCATCCTTAAGGAAATCAGCCCTGAGTGCTCACTGGAAGGACAGATCCTGAAGCTGAGGCTCCAGTACTTTGGCCACCTCATGAGAAGACTCCCTGGAAAAGACCCTGATGTTGGGAAAGATGGAGGGCACAAGGAGAAGGGGACGACAGAGGACGAGATGGTTGGACAGTGTTCTCGAAGCTACCAGCATGAGTTTGACCAAACTGCGGGAGGCAGTGGAAAACAGGAGTGCATGGCATGCTCTGGTCCATGGGGTCACGAAGAGTCGGACACGACGAAATGACTAAACAACAACAAAAATCAGAGAAGCCTCTTTAAAATAAAGCTAGGGTGGGGGGCAAGAATCTTTGCTGACTGAACTAAATGAAACTTACCATACTTTTGAGTATGCATATTTAAGATCCTGCAAGTATTGCAGGAGTGTTGTGAGGCACATAGTGTTATATTTAGTGTCATGTGGAAATCCCATTTTAGTTCCACTTCCAGCTAATTTCAGAAGAACTTTGGCCCTAGTGTGTGTGTGGGGGGGGGGAATCCCCAAAACATTCCTTAGCTAGCGTACCACAGTGTGAAATTATATGTAGTTTTCAAATAAGTAATTACATTCTATCTGATCTGGTTTTGGTCTCATAACAAATTATTTACTCTGAAATCTTTAGCAAACCACAGTGAATCCACATGTCTGAATCTTCGCTATACCCAGCAGATTAGTCTGGGATGGTTGCCCATGAAGGGGGAGCATCCAGGGACCCTTGCCCCAGGCCTCAGAGGGCTAAGCTGGCTGAGGGCCCCACTAGGACTTAGAGGGCTAAGCTGGCTGAGGGCCCCACTAGGACTTAGAGGGCTAAGCTGGCTGAGGGCCCCACTAGGACTTGCGCTGCCTTGCCAAGAACAAGACTCTGGTCCTGGGCCTCAGAGAAGCTCTGCATGGGCCTGGGTTGCAAGGACAGTTCTTCTATACCAGGGACGTCCAACTGCCAAGAGACTGCAATCTACTCACAGAATAAAAAACTGGCAGTGTTTCAGGTCAAAGTTGTTGAGCTTTTTTCAGGAAGCACAATCCTGTTCCTGTTTTTGGAGGGTTCGGGTCAAACTTGTTGAGCATTTTTAAGAGAGCGAAGTCCCATTTTGGGGGGGGGGTTTCCAGACAAACATGTTGAGCTTTTTTTAGGGAGGGGAAAGGGGGAAAGTTGCTCACCAAAAGATCGCTAAGGAAACAATCTACCTCACAGCGAAAACTCCAAAAAGGAAGAGGAGCCTGCGGTTGACCAAGGTCTGACAGAACCTCCCGGGATCGACCTGCCAGACATCCCTGTTCTATACAAATAATTTAGAAATAACTTATACTGCCTGCGTTTCCTTGCTGCTGTATGGAAAAGCACATGAATCTGACCTTTGAATAGTTTATAAGCAAACAAAATGTGTGGTCTTTTTCTATGCGAAGAGAAGTAGGGAACTTTGCAAGCAACTTAGTAAGGGGTATTTTAAACGTCTAACAGCCTATATTTCCACGCTTTATCATCTGCATATTTTGTGGTTTTATATCTATTGGGGTTCTCTAATCAAAGAGTACTTGCCCCAAACCTGGGTTAATACTGAAAGCTGATCAGATTCCTTTAAAATCTGCTTTAATTATCTTTCACATCATGCTAAAGTTCTCTGAACCGAAACCCAGATGTTATTATCTCATGTCAAAATTGGTGTAGCCAAAATTTCGGAGTAGGCATGGCCCAAGTGTAAAAGTGGATGTGGCCAATTTGTGTTGGGTAGGGGTTGAGTATGTAGCTTACTGTGTTTTTAAAGGGCTCTGTTAGTGTTCCCACATACTAAGATAGAAGATGCACTGGATTTAAAAAAAGGATGCAGTTCTGGGAATAAAGATCCCCAAATTTACGATTTGAGTGCTGTGATTTCCCTGCAATACGTGCTAGCTTGAGGAAATATAATTGGGATTGCATGTAACACTCTGCAATTAATAATGCACTGGGAAACAGCATTTGGAAAGTCCCGCTATCTTGACAGTTAAGTGCTAAAGCCATCCATGAGCTAAAAGCATATTTAAAATAGTTTTTGAAAATTCTTGCTAATATTGGCTTAGATGTATTATTTGATGTGTCATAGGGTGTGTTGGAAGTTTTGCTCAGTGTTACTCACATAATGTTAGCTGAATCCAAAGTGATTGTGAAATGTTTTGGCTTCCTCGTTTCACGTCATAGGAGAAAGATTATGATCAGCGTGCGTGTTAAAGATGGTTGAGCGGAAGGTCTGGTCTGGGACATGGTTAGAAAATATGGATCTGCATGTGACAGTCAGTGCTAACAAGCCAATTCCAAAAATGGTTACTCTGAAGTAAGTGCTGCTGAGCTCAGTGCGACTCCTTTGTGTGGCTAGAACTGAAGCCATTTTGCCTGCTGTGTTAAGGTTTGCTTAGCAGCCAGGTTTAGCTGAGGGGTGGGGAACCTTTGTCTTCCCAGATGTTGTCAGGCTTCAGCTCTCTTCATCCCTGACCACCGGCCATGCTGGCTGCAACTAAAGGTTGCCCATCCCTGTGCTAGCTGATAGGCTGAAACCAGAAGCGTGGCAACTCTATTTCCAAGGATCCCTAAGAGTTGCAGGTTGGATTCACCTGCACAAGGACTTGCACTTGTGCAATGGGACTTGGCCTCCTCCCCCCCCCCACCCGCAAACCGCCTGAAATGAACTGAGTGGGGTGTATCAGGAGAACCTGTAGAGCAGTGCACTGAAGGAGGAGTGGGGAGGGGATCTTTCCAAACTAAAATGCTTGCATGGTCAAAAGGTATATCATAGTGTGACGCTGAATTCTACCCTGCATCTCTGAAGACGGTTTGTGTGGGTTTCTCCTTGTCTCTAATTAGCACAAAAAGCAATTCATTTTATTTCTTATGTTGTATTTTATTGTGTTACAATATAAGAAATAAAAGAAGCAGCGCAATACAATTAAAGTCAGTATGACTATTTAATGCCATGGGTGCGCCATCTCCAACTACAAATCCACAGATGCCACAGACCACCTGAATGAAGCTTGCAGACCACAGTTTGAGGATGCCCTCAAGTATTAAAGTATTGTTAAGTGTCCCCTACTTAATTTGTCTTCAGCTGGTTGGTTTGGATCAGCAATTGGGTTGCAACCTGACCCTAGAGAGTGTGGCAGCAGCACTACCACCATACAGACATATGGTAATAAAAACTGAGAAGGTGGATCCTGGGTCTAAAAAAGGTTGAAGACTACTGTCCTGGGTTTTAGAGGGCTATTGTCAGTTTGATATCTGAAACGAATGAATGTAATTAATTACCGGTAAATACTGCCATTCACAAAGCAAAGGCTCTAGTTTCCTTGAACAAATTACTATGTCTTCTTAGGGCTGCATGCCTCCCCTCAAAACAGGGCTGCAAACCTGTATGGATCACTGAAGAGAAAGGGGTGTGTGTGTGTGCCTTTTTTATTTTTTACGGAGAAAGCTTCACCACATGGTATTTAGATGCAATGGCAACTGTTCACCACTAGAGGCTACTGTGTTCCTTTTAACAATACAAAATGTCTCAAGTTTTTTGGGCATTGTGGTTTGTTGCTATTTGTTTGGACACAAAGAAACCTTAATATATTTTATCACAAAGATGGGAGCTTTGAATTTAAGCCTTCAAACTGTATGTGTGTGTAGCTGAGGCATAGTCACTTTTTGCGTACCTGGTATCATTGCAACATGAATTGTTTCCTTTCCCTTTCTTTTCCTATAGTACATATGTTTTGATGCCCTTACGGTGGTACCTCGGGTTAAGTACTTAATTCGTTTTGGAAGTCCGTTCTTAACCTGAAACTGTTCTTAACCTGAAGCACCACTTTAGCTAATGGGGCCTTCTGCTGCTGCCGCCGGAGCACGATTTCTGTTCTCATCCTGAAGCAAAGTTCTTAACCTGAGGTACTATTTCTGGATTAGTGGAGTCTGTAACCTGAAGCGTATATAACCTGAAGCGTATGTAACCCGAGGTACCACTGTACTAAGTATCTTTGAATGGAAAGCTGATTTATCAATGGAAAAATCAACTAAATCATTTCTTTCTGCATCATTGCTGGGGGAAGCCCACCAAGAGCAATGATACCTTAGCTGAGTGATCTCTTCCAAAGATTACTCACATACATTGTTGAGAACTTGTCTTTTGAACTTGGAACATGTCCCAGTTTTTATCTTCTTCCACTTGCGATGGTGTGCGACTGTGTAGAATTATGTGACACAGGGTGGGTGGAAGGCTGTGCTAAGGCATTAAAAGTTTTATAGGACTTAAGTGTTCATTCTGCAAGGCCTTTTGTTTTGTGAGAGGTGTGCAAACAAATGAGTTTCAGTTTATCCAGCTGGTGATGTCTTAAAATACCTTTTAGTTGGTTTCAAGCAGATTAGAATCAGAGGACTTCTAAAGGATAGTCTGCAGCTCTATGAGAAAGCACGGGAAGTCTCCGGTTCAAAGATCTCCACGTAGGACTGGGAAATACTAGCAGAGCTACTACTAATTATTGTAGACCACAGGGGAGAAGACTTCAAGCTCTCAGGATCTACCTTCTTTTTTTACCAGAACCCAGTGATCCACCAAATAGAGCTAGCTACAAAAGACGCACAGTTGTACCTTGGATCCCGAACACCTTTGTACTTGGACGGTTTGGCTTCCGAATGCTGCAAACCCAGAAGTGGGTGTTCCGGTTTGGGAAAGTCAAACGTCCGACGGGGCTTCCGCTGCTTCTGGTTGGCTGCAGGAGCTTTCTGCAGCCAATCAGAGGCTGCGCTTTGGTTTCCGAACATTTTAGAAGTCGAATGGACTTCTGAAACGGATTCTGTTTGACTTCCAAGGTACGACTGTAGATTAGAATAAAGACTTCTGAGCTCAGACATTTGTTCTGGCTACCAGAACTGAATTTAGTTCATAGTCTTGGTTACTACACACTTGCTTTGATTCAGCAGTATTTGCAGGGGGGCATTAGTTTTTGCCCCGCCCTTCAACCTGAATATTTATGGGGCAGTTCACAATATTCCAAGAAAGCACTTCATAAAATTTATCTCAGTCCAGCCCTAAGATAAAAACGTAAAGCCAGTTTACAGCAACCCAGCAAGGAGAAACGCTTTTTCCCTACATCAGCCTCAACATAGTTTCAGTGTAACATGGGGGGGGGGGATAATTTAGAGGACGATCACATTTCCAAGGAGTAGGGAATTCTGCATCTGGGATGCCATAGCAGAGAAGGTCTTGCCCCATTTGGGTGCATAGCAAACTGCAGATACTGATGGAACCACGAGCAAGGCTTCAAGGTGCAGGTTGGCAGATAATGGAAAAAGGAGTTCATTCAAATACTCGGGTTCCAAGCTGTGCAGACAATTGTCAGCCGCTTAAAATGGGCCTAGTAGTAAACAGGCACCCAGTTCACCTCTTTGTGGATGGGTGCAATGTGGTACCATTTTGCAGAGCTAGTCAATAGCTTGGTAGCTGCATCATGCACTAGCTGCAACTTTTGGACCATCTTCAAGGACTGCTCCACATAGAACACATTGCAATAGTCTAAACCTGAGGTTACTAGAGGCTGTATCACTGCAGCTAGGCTATGCTGACCCAGAAGAGTCTGTGACTGGCAAACCAGCTGGAACTGGATGTAAGGACTCCTTGCTACAGAGACTACCTGGGCCTCATACAACACTGATGGGCCAGTAGAACCCCAAGACTATGACATTCCTCCAGGAGGGCAGACATGGCTTAAGCGTTAGTGGTAAGCTAAAATCCATTGTGGAGCTAGTCCACTGTATAGAGATCCATTAGTTTCAGCTTAAAGCCAGTCCAGTCTTATATTGATGATGAAGGTCATGGGTCAAAAGTGGATGGCTTTTGTGACTCGCTGATGTAACCTTGGAAAGATTTAAGCAGCCATTTGCGTAATGCAGAACGATATCTTCCTGAAGAAGACTGTTTGAGTTCCACATTTCCATAGCAACCTAGGACATAATAAAACAAGCAGATGTTAGGGAGGGTTTCAAAGTTAAAAGTTCCAAAATAATAATAATAATTGCATCAATCAGACAGGCTAATCGTAATGGCAAGACAAATACATATTTGGAGAGGCTTAAGATGCTTAAAGGATATGAGAATTTGAGCATTTCTGGGAGCTAGTCATTTAGTTTGGCATACTTTTTTCCTTCTACTTATTTTAATTTCACCTTGTTCTCTCTTTTTCATTTTTCCATATCCTTTTTACTCTCATATCCATTGTGCAATCCATAAACTAGCTAAACTGGAATAGCTGGATCTAAAGCCAGCTATGAAGGCTGTATTATCTCTCATGGTCAGAGGCAATATGCCTCTGAATGCCAATTGCTGGGAATCATGTCAGGAAAGTGCTGTTAAACTCAGTTCCTGTTTACAGGCTTCCCATAGGCATCTGGTTGGCTGCTGTGAGAACAGAATGCTGGACCACACAGAACTATGGCCTGATCAAACAGAATTCTGCCTAAGTTCTTAAACAGTTTGACTGCATTCCCCTTGGTCCAGTAGTTTTCTGTGTTTGTGTGCACATGAAGGTGCCAACCATCATACCAATGGTGAAGGAAGGTCCCCACCCACAAAGGACTGCCCACTGAATAGGATTAATGAGTAGTCAAGAAGGCTATTTCCATACTCCAACTGACAGAGGGAGGAGCCGCTAGCACCTAACATAGTGGGAAGGAGCCAAATCATGCCACTGTGAACTATTGTGCCAAACCACCCTTCATCCAAAAATCACAGGGCGGATTACAAGTTTTATAAAATTATATGTTTATTAAATTTATTGCTGGCACTAAAAAGGTCCTCGATCAATTTACAACCAAAGTAAAAAAGAAGCAATAATAAACACCATTAACACAGATTTAACAATATAATATGTCGCGCTGTAGCACAAGAATACAAAAACGACTTTGGTGCTGAAACAATGACAAGGCTGGTGTCATGCAAGCCTCTGTGGAGAAAGCATTCCTGTTGCTGCCACCCTCTGGACTTCTCTTGAAGGTGACATGTAGAGAAGAGCCACAGGTGATCTCAGGGTTCAGGCAAACTAGTGTGGGAAAGGCAGTCTTAAGTACAGTAGTCTTGTTAATGGACCGCATGGAGGGTGGCGCCGGGAGGACTCCATCTCAACCTGCCTTGTCCATCCTTACCCCTCCTTGGTGCTCTTCTGCTTTCCTCACCTGTGGCCCAGTGCTAGGCAGGGACTTGTCAAGCTGGTTCCTGTCCCTTCTATCCCCTCACATCTGAGGCTGTTTTCCAGTGTGGTTCTGTTACAGTCAAAACAGCAGAGAGTCTTGTAGAACCCTAAGGGTGAACATTTTTATTACAAAATATAAAGTTATGTGGACAACACTCCACTATTTGTTTATGTCTGCCATGAAGAGCCCTGCTGGATCATGCCAAAGACCCATCTTGTCTGTCACCCTGTTCTCACGCTGGCCAATCAGATGCTTCTGAGAAGCCCACGAGGATGACCTCTCCCACCCTTGTTCCCACTGACAGATATTGTCTCTGATCCCGGACCTGAAGGCAGTGAATATTTAATAACCAGCATGATTAGTAGCCACAGAAAACCTCACCCTCTAGGACACGAGTGTCAAACACAAGGCCCGCGGGCCGAATCTGGCCCGCCAGACCTCGTCATGTGTCCCGTGTAGCGGTTGCCGGCCGCCAGCTTTCACCTTTTATTCTCGCTTTTTTTTTTGACACAAGAAAGCCGCCTCTTCAGCGCATGCGCAGCAGCCTACAAGCCAGAGAACGTCTGCCCTCTAGTGGCACCGGCCGTTCTACACAGGAAACCTCCACTTTACATGCATTCAGGAAACCTCCACTTGTTTTTATATTGAGCGCATGCCATAGTCCTACAGATACAACCGGCCCTTTGAGGGTGACCAAACTGCTGATGCGGCCCTTGATGAATTTGAGTTTGACACCCCTGCTCTAGGAATTTGTTTAATCTCATATTAAACCCATCTAGGTTGTGGTCCTAACTTATTTGCTTTCCTTCCCCAGCCATTACTGAGTGCATGGATCGAATGTTGCTATTGATACCAAACACAGATCTTCTATTCCCATATTATCCAGGTGTGTGGCGGGGTGGGGGGAAGGAACAGGGCAATGCCATACTCATACAATTGCAGCCTGGAATGGCACAGTCCAAGAAAAGCTTTTAAACAGAACAAACTTTTTTTTTTAGGAATAGAGAGGACTAAAGTTAATCATAAGTGGGCATGAAATTAATAAACCCAATGTGAAAACTGCATGCTCCTTGACGAGTTCAGAGCTCAACCTACTGAATGCAGGGTGATACAGTAACACTAAATAATCAAAGACTTCGTCCCCACTTTGTTTGCCTGCAAAGGTATTCCTTCTATTTTCAAAGGAAGGCTTTTTATACCTAGCCTTCTGAAAAAGTTAAGACATTGAAAGACCCCATGATAATTCTGTAGACATTTGGAACCCATATGGGGCATATAGACTGAAGACTTGTTGGCATGTGGACTCTGAATATCAGGGGTCGCCTTGCCCAGGAAATATACCATATCCATATCTGATGGCCAAAGTCTTTATTTGCCCAATACTGATACTCCTAGGCCAAGGTAGCTGTTTGCCAGTGTGTACCTGGTTTCAGTTAAGCAAATAGCTTGCCTGGTGTAGAGATGAGGGGAACACTAAGCTCAGTTGGGACCATAGCTTGGGAGGAATGGGTTTTTAACCCTTTGCTGTCCTCATGGTCCCAGCCGGAATCCTGACTCCCACCATGCCATGCCTCTCGTTCACAAAGGGAGAGAAGTTCCCGTTCATGCCATGTTTTTTCTAGACCAGTGTGTACTCCTTTTCCAGCTAATAAGATTACCCTCCTGTTACAGCAACACATATAAATTATGACCACACACACACTTAAATCCCCCCTGCTTCCTTCCCCCAAGCCATCTGTACAGCGTTAGGGGAGGTGGGAAGAGAGAGGGAACGAAAAAAAATGGAAATAATACTGAATAGACTCTTTCAGAAGTCTTGAAATCCAGAAAAATGCTTCTGGCAGAGAGGTGCCGAAGAGATGCAAAAGAAATTTACGAGGCTGAGGATGATTCTTTTTGAACACAAACTAGACATGTCCTTGTACAAACACAAACTCGTAGAGAGTTTGTCTCATTTTCTCAGGCACATAATGATTTATTTACAGGCAGCCAACTACTTAACATTGGCGTGTCCTGCCACCCAGTTGATTTTTCTTATCATGTCATGGATGTATTAAAATGTTTTTCCAGCCTCAGTGGAAGGGATTGCTTGGAGGCGCTTAACCAAGATCCACTTTCCTTGACTGACCAAACACAGACAAACCACTTGGTGTTATAAAAATATTTGTGTCCTTTACTGCAGTCTATATGAAACCCTGTTAAAAATTACAGGGGAGGGGAATAACTTCGCATCTGTAGATAATGAGTTGGCACCCAAGTCCTAAAGGTAGAATATTTGTGTGGGAGAGTGAGAGGGTAGCGTCACATCTCTGCAAGGTCAGCAGCTCTGCTTTATGTTTTAGGTGCGCCATATATAGTTATACTATTTGCCGTTGTATAATTTAATATTACTGATGGGTTGTAGTAACCTGATATGAGTTGTCTTGTGAGTTCTGCCACTTAACGTGTCAAACTTGCATAAACGAGAAAGGGAAAAGGCTCAAAGCAAAATCTTAAGAGCATTCCATAGCCTGCTGGATCAGGCCAATGGCCCGTCTAGTCTAGCATCCTTTTCTCACAGTGGCCAACCAGATGCCTGTGGGAAACCCACAAGCAAGACCTGAGCACAGCACCTTCTCCTTTCCTGTGGTTCCCAGTAACTAGTATTCAGAAGCATTTCTGCCTCCAACTGGGGTGGCAGAGTATAGCTTCATGTCTACTAGTCGTCGATTGCCCTCGCCTCCACAATGTGTCTAATCTGCTTTTACAGTCATCTAGGTTGCTGGCTATCACTGCCTCCTGTGGAAGTGAGTTCTATAGTTTACGCTCTACATAAAGAAATACCGTATTTTTTTGCTGCATAAGACACACTTTTTTCTTCCTAAAAAGTAAGGGGAGATGTCTGTGCGTCTTATGGAGCAAATGTGTGGCCCCTGGAGCTGAATTGCCCAGGGGCAAAAAGCAGATCGTGCTTTCTTTTTTTTAAGGAAGAGGGAAGGGGGTGTTGAAACAAAGCCGCTGAGCAGCAAGCGATCAGGAGGGGAGATAAGGGACTCTAGCAATAAAGGAGGCTGCCTGGGAGGGGGGAGGTAAAGACAGTGAACTTGCAAGGAGAGGAGACAGGAAGATTAAAGCAATGAGGAGAGAAATTAGGAGAAAAGGAGGAGCAAAAAACTGCTCCAGCTAAGGAAAAGACACTAAGGCAAACAAGAGGGAAGCGAGCATTGAAATGAAGCAGCTGATCGGCAAGCGATCGGGGAGGGAGATAAGGGACGCTAGAGATAAAGGAGGCTGTTTGGGAGGGGGGAGGTAAAAACCCATGGATCCTCAGGATTTTTGCATTGGGTCACCCCAATTTCACCATCAGATCACATAGCATGTCCATGGCTACAGTCTGCACCAAAAAAACCCCACGCATCCACTGTTTCATGGGGCTATCTGCTCTGTTTATTTTATGAGATTCCCCATAAGCTGACATTGTTTCCAAGGCTTTAATCCTATGCATCCTTGGATTAAATGCTGCTCACCAGACAGAAATTGGTCTGTGCTTTGTATCCAGGGAAACATTTGACTCACACACTCAAAAGTTCAGGAGTGAAAGGAAACAGAAGGGGCAGGGCAACCATGTTCCCCCTTTTGCCCTGCCAGACCTCTTCTGTGTCACTTGGTTTGTGCTTATGCCAACTTTTCTCAAAAGGTCGGGTGGGCCCTTGTGCATCATTGACAAAGAGGAACTGCATTGCTCAAAAGAGGACAAAGGGGAGGTCATATCTACATGCAACAAGTCCATATGGGGAGATGCACATTTATAAATAATTACTATAATTTAAATAGAAATACAGTACATCACACCACCTTGGGGAAGACAGGCCAGGTGAGCTGTGTACCTGGTTAGTCTGCTGCTGATGGGCTCAAAGCCCTGCTTTCTCCCTTTTATTGGTTCTTTATCAGACATCCAGCCCCCCTAATAGACGACTGTCCTCTGAGAAGTGAGTCACATGGTCACTCTATGAGAGCCTAGGAAAGGGGAGAGAAATGAGTGGCAAAATGGTCCAGGTAGTACCCCTCTCTCTCCCCACCCCTGTCCCCATTTCTGCTTTCATCTCGTTCACTCAAGGCTTGTGTTACTGTTGTTTTCCTTTGGAGACTATGGATAGAGAGAGATAAACCCTGGATAAGTGGGTGAGAAGGCACAAATGCCACACTTGGAATTGTATTGCTTAGTATTAAGGGGATTATATTACAACAGTTCTGATAGTGTCTCTAGTCCTATTACAGAAGGGCCCTTTTTGTAGTGGCACCCTAGTTATGAAACAGGCTTCCTAGAAAGGTTCCTCTGGCATGATCTTTATGGCCTGTTCACTGATCATTCTATTCACCCAGGTCTTTTATACTCTGGGCATTCGTTTTTAGCTGTGTTTCAATTTTGTAGTTTTTTATAGCTATTTTTTGTGTGTACTGTGTGATAATTGTGTGTGCGCGCGCGCATTTGCTTTGTGAGCCACCCAAAGAACTCTCGTTAGTGGCTATATAAATGCAGAAAATAGATATATAAGACAACCTATTCCAACGTTCTCTAATTGTCTTGAATTTGCATGGAAAATGGAATATAATATTGCAACTCTCTTGGTTTAAAAAATTGTAAAATATGTTTTTGCTTTTTTAAAAAATGGAACTTAGTGAGACTTACTTCTGAGTAACCATTCATAGCTTTGGCCTATGAGTGTGTTCATTATTAATACATTGGTTTTAATATCACGTATCTCCATGTATCTTTGACACTATTAGATTGTTTTTAACTGATTTCCATATTATGTGTTGTAAATCACCTTGGGACTTTATGGTGTTTGAAAAATGAAAATAAGAACAACTATTATTACAGCTGAGGCTCCAATACTTTGGCCACCTCATGAGAAGAGAAGACTCCCTGGAAAAGACCCTGATGTTGGGAAAGATGGAGGGCACAAGGAGAAGGGGACGACAGAGGATGAGATGGTTGGATGGTGTTCTTGAAGCTACCAGCATGAGTTTGATCAAACTGCGGGAGGCAGTGGAGGACAGAAGTGCCTGGCGTGCTCTGGTCCATGGGGTCACGAAGAGTCGGACACGACTAAACGACTAAACAACAACAAATTATTACAGTATATCCCTACCATACCACTTGAAACTATTGCTGCCTTAGAGCTGGAATTTTGTGCTAAGGTTTCTTATGTTATTGATTAAGGTTTATGAAAAATCTAATTATCTTGTCTAAACAACAATTCTAAGTCGAAAGGCAAATAGAAAGCTAAAGGCAAATATTTCACTATTTGAGGATTCCATATTGTTCTATTTTAAAAGAATGCAAAGGGACATTTTGTGCTCGGTTGGGAAAGGAATTGTGAGCAAAGAGGCCAAGAGATATTTGATGCCAAAGAGGGGCTGAATTTTACATTTTGATTTGAATTAAATATACTGTACAGTTCTTGGGCTGCAGGTCTCTAGTTTGTTCTTTGGGGCACATCAGCCTCGTGCACTAGGTTTTCCCTGTCTCAATTTCACCCTGGAACAAGGAGAACCCCAGTTGGAGTGGGGGTAACCTCTAGTGGAGCAAACCTCAGAACATGGGCAGCACTTCAGATGTTGTAGACTACAATCCCCATCAATCTCAGCCAGCAGGGCTACTGGTCAGGGGTGGTGGGAGTTGTAGCCTATGACACCCAGAAGGCATCACATTGGCAACCCCTGCCTTAATTGAAGAAGAAACTTCCCAGCCACGAAGGTAGCAGCAGAGAAGGAGAGCACAATACTGCTAGTGCTACAGCTCCAAAATATTCATTCAGCCAGGAGCTGAAGCAACAGCCTACTTGTGAGTAAGCGTGCAGTTGTGGCTATGAATGGGAGAATGGGAAACAGTGTGGCTTGACCTATAAGAAGCAGAAGAGGCCATGGGATTTCTGGGATTTCTCTTGGCCACAGACAGCCTGGTGTTGGAGAGCAAAAGAAGAATGTGTGAGAAGCAACCACCTTCTTCTGCTGAGGGCTGCTGGTTGGGGAAATCACCAAGGAGGGACCTATCTCGGTATTTCAGTGGTATGAGTTTTGTGAAATGAGTATAAAGAGGAACTCTAAAAGAACATGCAGAGATGACAGGATTCCAAACAGAATTAATATGGGATGTAGTTAATTGTGGAAGGAAAATTGGATTCTGAGTATATAGCGACAGTGGAAATGCAATTTTGATTTCAAAATGTATTCTAAGATCCATTGCCAAGCATGAGTCCTTAGTCACATTACGAGAAGCAATGGGTGTTTCTTCTTTCAAAAAGGAACAAATTCCCTCATTATAAATTGCTGGCTGTCAGAAAGACGCATCTGGCTCATATTACTGAGTTTGCGTTCACTGTTGACTTCGCAGAGGTACCTCTTGCAGTATGAACCATTCACTGCCTGGTCTAAATAACACAAAGCATCAAGGGCCAGGGCCCACATTGACCCAACAAATGCCGTTTTTATAAGCTATAGAATTTTGAGGGTTATGATGACAGAACCTTATTTTTGCTGCTCACCTTAAATATAGGAGCACTCTTGTTATATATTGCAAGTTTGTACCCCCCTTCCTTTAAGGTTCTCAAATTCTCCCTTCACCCCATTTTCCCTCTTAAAATCCTTGTGAGAGAGCTTAAGCCAACAGATATTGATTGGCCCAAGGCCACCCAGTGAACACAGTGGCTGAGTGAGGCTTTGAACCTAAGCCTGTCCTCTCTTGGTCCGACAACTTACTCAATATGCCACACTACATGTAAATCACTTTGAGAAACACCGGCTTACCGAAATAAACTGTAAAATAAATAGGGAGCACAATCCACAGCTAGTGCATTGTTCACTGAGAGCGATCCATGGCAATTGTAAAATAAGTGGCTAAAAGATTGTGGGATTTCCAGGGCAGTTAGTGATTTTTAAGAAATCTTTGCTGGCTTTTATCCCCAGAGCCTCACAAACAAGAACATAACATTAGATAGCAAGAAAAGCCTGCTGGATCAGGCCAATGGCCCATCTACGCCAGCATCCTGGCCAAACAGATGCCTGTGATTAACTCACAAGCAGGATCCGAGCACAAGAGCCTTCTCCCTTCCTGAGGTTTACAGCAACCGGTATTCAGATATATAAATACCTCCAAATGTGGAGGCAGAGCCTAACCACCAAAGCTAGTAGTCATTGAGAGCCTTATCCCCTGCGAATTTGTCCTCTTTCATAGCCATGCAAGGTGCATCACTGCCTCCTGTGGAAGTGAGTTCCATAGTTTAACTATGCACTGTGTAAAGAAGTACAGTAGTACTTTCTTTTATCCATCCTGAATCTTCCAACATTCAGCTCCAGTGGATGTTCCTGTGTTAGAAGAGAGGGAGAAAAACTTTTCTCAGGCAACTTCCTCCACATCATGCATACTTTTATAAACTTATATCATGCCACCTCTTCCTCACATTTCCCCAAGTGCTGCAATCCCCAAGTGCTGCAACCTTTCCTCATAGAGGAGCTCTTCCATCCCCTTGACCATTTAGATTGCCCTTTTCTGAATCTGTTCCAACTCTACAATATCCTGTACAATATCCAAGATGCTGAATTTTTGTAGAGCTATACAACCCTGAAACAAGGTCCTCCTCATAACACAAAAATAACCTACACAGGCATCTGCTGACAGATAACATTCAGAGGAACAGAATCAGAAAATACTGTCTACTGAAAAAACCCTTGCCTAAATATTTTTCCATGGCAGTTTTCCTGATATTTCAGCTGCTTGCGAAAGGAGTGCTGCTGCTTAAAACACATCGTAGTTCCATGGGGTCTCTATCCTCATGCTGACCATTCATGGAAAGGGGTGGGGTGGTCTTGGCAGAGTGGGGGGGGAGGCATCTCAAAAAATAAAAAATGAGATCCTCACAGTTCAGTAATTATTTATATGTCCTTAATGTTGTTAGCTGTACCAGACACCAGAGCAGCAGGCCAAACAGATGAGTATGATTTCTCCTCCCCTCAAACTGGATTGGTTAAAAAACCATTTCATTCACAGATGGAATTTATCTGTGGAGACCGAGATGGCGACTTTGCCTGCGTAAATTGTGTGCTCTTTTGGGACTTAAGTCTTCAGGCCACTGGAGTTCATTCGAATCTGCGGTGTTTAATCCTAGTGGGCCATAGATCAAACTCTAAATGGAGGAGTTTCTGTCATGACGTGAAGTAAGTTTCAGTGTCCTTGGCACAGACCCTCCTGCCTTGTATGTTTCTTGGCTTAGTTTAAGCAGACAAGTGTGTATGAAACATGAGTAAGAGCTACTGACAGCTCTCGCTAGAGAATTATCCTTCCTTGCCTTCACCCCACCCAATGTCTCCTTTCAGCACATCCATGTAACTCAGTTCCTTTTCTGTGGAGTCTTTCGCAACTCTGTAATAAAAGCAGAACCTTCACAGTCTGGTTCTTTTTTGCCATCCTTCTCATATAAAAATATTATTTACACATAAAGCAGAAAGGAAAGGGTAAAAATCATTTATTAGATTTATATGCCATGCTTCTTCCCTCATGGAACTTAATATATAGGATTCTCAAGTGAAAATGGCTTCTTAACTTTTGCTCCAGTGATCTAGTGGTAGTCATCTGAAAGTGACCAGCGGTCCTGGGGAGATTTATTTAAATCAAAGCACAGAAATGAGGAAGTTATACAAACCCAGCAGTAACTGAAATATAAGATTAAAAAGGATGTACGAATCAATTTCTAAATGAAAACAATATTGCACTGGTAGATAAAAATAACGGAATAGCTACCAATTAACCATGTATGTTACTAAGCTCCAGATTGAATCTTCTGAGAACTTCCACCAGTTCAAACTAGTTAAATAGGTTCAGGTAAAAGTAGAGAGGAATGGAAATTAAAATTGGAATCATAAATCCTAAGCCTCACAAGGGAATAAACAAAATGTAGACATAATACTGTTTTAGGGTAAAGAAACCCCTGTAAAAACTGTGTCTGTTCAAAACTGTGCATGAGCCAAACATCCAGACCACAAAAGGCTCCGTGCAAATGGAGAAGAGTGAAAACTGAAGGAGGGACATGTTCAAAGCAAGAAATCCCTTCTCTCAAAAAGAAGGCAGTAACGCTCCAAAGGTCTTAGAACAAACAAAACTCAAAATCCTATTATGAGTGCGGTTATTGGGTTGGTTTTTGCTTTAGTTTTATTATGTTCTCATTTTGTATTTTTATGCTGGATGGTCTTCGGAGGAAGGGCAGTATGCAATTTTAATAATAATAATTACATTTATTTTATTTTTTTGTAATTCTTCTGCTCATCTGCTCTAGCCAGTGCTTGGCTTTTATTATCTATTTTGTCCATCAATTCCAGGGACAGGGAACTGCCAAGATTTGTGCCAGATCCAGCCTTTGGCCTGTGGTCTGAGTTCCCAACTTCTCTCCCCAGCGCCAACCCCTCACCAACCTTAAAAACCTCTCCATTCTGGTGCTTGTGCTGCTGACTGGAGCTCAGTCCTCCCCCTGCCCCTTCCTGCCTTGATTACCAAGTGCCTATTCCAACACTTATGCTTGGTTTTAGCAATCTGCTGCACCCCGAACCATCTCGGTTTCACTGATGTCTCCACAGTTTCTATGTGTACATTGGAACCTCAGATTCTCTGGCACCTCCCCTTGGTGCCAGCAGTCATACACAGATTCTAGCCCGGAGACAATAACTTTGTGCAAAAGTTAGAATGGAACAAAATTTAGCACTCGGTAGTCCTGGATTTGAAAGCAGGTCCTGCAACACTTCCCATCAAATCTTTTTTGCATAAAACAAGTGTTCTCTGCCATGCACTATGAGCCACAATTGTTCGTGCTTGTGGTTGATTCTTCCTTTGAAGCAATGCCTCAAGAATGCAGACTGAAGAGGGGAAGAAGGGTGTATGCGTTAACGTCTTTCCCATGTGGTTTTGTTTCTGTGCTTCACACCTACTGAGCTTTGTTTGGTTCCTCGGTCATAGACCCTTTAAAATGGAACATGCCGCCAACATGGCAGAGATGCATTTAAGCAGTATAAGCTACAAACCATGACTACTAAGGCAGGGTGGAATGTGTGTGATGTGAGGCCTCCTGGTTTCCAAAACAAGTGCTTTGCTGCCAGCCATTCATAATATGCCAGCTAAGCTGCTAAGAGTGCTTACCTAAAGTGGCGGTGGAGTTACGAGCACACTTGATGACACAGCCTTTAGTCAACCATTTGAACCAGCCATGCCTATTTACTCATGTAGCATAATGTCTTGGTCTAGTTTTTTATATCACCACATCCAAAATCAAACATACACCGCAATATTTTCAGCTGCACATCCACCTGTTTATGTCCTGACTGTTATCGGCTCCTTGCTGCAGATGTATTAGATGCACAACAGCTTTTTAAAAGAAACTTTGAATCCCAGATGACTTAAGCCAACTACTACTACTACCAGGAAGAACACTGGAGCCAGAAGTTGACATAAGACAAGACCTGGTTCACCTGAACCAATATGGCAAAATTAAATATTTAAATGAAATGGCAAATAGGTCTCTCTGTCTCTCTATTATTTTTAGTTGACTGTTTTGGTATCTGTATGGACCTTCCAGTAACTTCCATGCACCCCAATGCACCCCAAAGCCCTGGCTTTACACTCCATAATGTGGCCATCTTTGATAGTTTTTGATTATTTCCTTTGAGCTATTTAAATGGGGCAGTCGACCCCCTAGGCTTACATCTTGATCTTCTTCATAGATCCAGTGAAGTAAAATGGGTTTAGTAATGTCCTTGTTCAAACATAGTCTGCGACCGTTTGTAATGGTCTGTGATTATGGTCAGACATTTCTTTCTGAGCAATTTCAAAGTGTGTGAGACAGAGTGAAAGAGAGAGAAGGGGAGGGCTTCAGGAAGTTCAGCATCTGGAAGCAATTGGCCTCTCATTATGCAGTCATTCTATACTGATCTGGAATCTGAAGACAAAAGGGGGTGGGAATCGGAGTGAGCTACCAGAATTTTGTTTATTATTATTCCTCTTTCGAAGCTTCTCTGAAAAAAGAACCTTACAGCCACAAATCACATCCTTCCAGTGGCGTAGCGCGGGGCAAGGCAAGTAATTTGCGCCCCCTAACCCGTGGATTTGCGCCCCTAACCCTAACCCCCAGATGTTGCGCCCGGTGCGGCCGGCCCCCCCTGCACCCCCCACGCTACGCCACTGCATCCTTCAGCATAAAATGTCAATTGACCACAGTAGTGCAAGCACTGGCTTTGTGGGCCTTTGAAAATAGATTTGAGAAAATGTAAATGAAGTTGTTCTAGGGCACGTAGACCAACCTCCTGCTCAATACAGGATCTGCAAGGCAGGGTGAGGATACAGCATCTCTATCTGGACACCTCCAGAAAAGGAGAGCCCACCACTTTTCAAGACAGGCTGCTCCACTGTTCAACAGCTCTTACCAATCAGAAAGCTCTTTTAATATGTAGCTGAAATCTGCTTTACTGCAATCCCCCTTATTGGTTCTAATTCTGCCTTTGGAGCCAAGTCTACTATTGCATCTTATGCATGATAGTCCTTCTGAGAAGCGCAAGAGGAGGGAAAGATGGTGCTTCACCTTTCCCTGACACTAATATTCCTTCTTACAAGGGCCCGCTCAAGGTCAAAAAGATATGAGCACAAGCCATTAATGATATTGTTTGTTTGTTGACCACATTTGGTGTAAGCACCCAGAGAAAGGCTTCCAAAGATGATCTTAAAGTAGGAAAAGGCATTCCTTTAAATAAAGTCCTCCAGACAAAACAGACAAAAAATGAACGGGGGCGATTGCAGTGTGTTTCAGCTATACTCTTTTGTTCACAATTTGTAGCCACCTGAAGTATAATTTGGGGCATTAAGTGGATCTTGCAAAAACCTGGACAGCTTGCACTCCTGATGCAGTATGTAAGGTGGAGGGGCTGCCCTTTATATGATACGCTGGATTCCTGTATATCAGCACACTGAGCTCTGCAAACCCTGCTTCAGATGTTGCAATATCTTGGCTCCCGGACTGTTCCTTGTTTGTTTTTCTTTCTAAGCATCATACATTTATGTGTGCCCAAGATAATGATCATGAACAAGAATTTGCATAGTCTCAAATGCTAAGATGGCGTGGAATCAAAATAAGAGCCCCCAGTGAACTAGAGTCCTTTCCCACTTGCTTCTGTTTTCAGTTAACCCCTTCACTCTGAGAGCGAGTGTGGTTAAGAGCGGAAGACTCATATTCTGGGGAACCAGGTTCGCGTCTCCGCTCCTCCACATGCAGCTGCTGGGTGACCTTGGGCTAGTCACACTTCTTTGAAGTCTCTCAGCCTCACTCCCCTCACAGAGTGTTTGTTGTGGGGGAGGAAGGGAAAGGAGAATGTTAGCCACTTTGAGACTCCTTCGGGTAGTGATAAAGCGGGATAGCAAATCCAAACTCCTCCCCTTCTTCTTCTTCTTCTTCTTCTTCTTCTTCTTCTTCTTCTTCTTCTTCACAGTTTACACAAATAAAAACACTGAAGTGAGTTATGGATTTGTTGTTTCAGGATGATGGATTCCGTAAACAAGCCCTGCCTGGGGAATGGGTTTTAAAATATGAATGAAGAAACACCTTAGAGGTAGAAACTTTTTTAAAAGTGTCACTTATCCCAGGGCCTTTTCACCCATCAAATGAGAAATGTCTTCACTATATGTTTTCCTGGAAGAAGATGATTATCCATTAACAGCAGGCAAGGAGGGTTTGTGGCACTTACCTGGCCTCCTGTAACAGTTGTCACCGTGACTCACCACACGTGAGAGGCGGAAGGAGATAAGTCCTGCTGCCTCTCCCTTTCAGAAGTTTTTGTGATTATCTGGAACAGTGGTTCCAAATTGGTGGTCCATGGACCAAAAGGGTTATGTGCAACCCACCCAGGGGGTCCATGGCACATACCCATCAATGTCCGGGAGATCCCATCTTAGGGGGCTGTGCTCTTGAATGAATGCATGGTACACAAAAGCATGTTATATTGATGCGTGTCTTGTGTGAGACAGCAACACCCAAAAACATGTGTTTGGGGGCACTGTGCTTTTGTGTGAATCAGAGGACAGACGACAGAGGACAACATGGTTGGACAGTGTTCTCGAAGCTACAAACATGAGTCTGACCAAACTGCGGGAGGCAGTGGGAGACAGGAGTGCCTGGCGTGCTCTGGTCCATGGGGCCACGAAGAGTCGGACACGAATAAATGACTAAACAACAACACCCTACTGGGTCTCCTTGGTCTCTCAGTGGTTTTCTGGGCTGCCTTGCTGGACAGGCTCTGGGAGTGAGGCGCTGCAGCTCCAAGCATTCCTGAAGCACAGGTCCCAGAAAGTTTTACTAGGAGCCTGCGGACCTGCCCCTTGGCTTTTTGGCATGGGTTGTTCCACAGTTTCATCTTGTATCCTATGCCATTTGCAGCTACACAAAACTTTTGGGTGAGGCTGTCCAGAGATTTGGGTGGAGATATCATCAGAAATGCTGATGATTTCATGATAGCCATGTCTTTCCATCTGATGCCAAGGAGCAGGCAATGGAAGTTCTGAACCAGTGTCTGAGGCCAGTGATGGACTGGATGTAAGTGAACAAGCTGAAGCTTGATCCAGACATGACAGAGGTACTGTTGGCTGGGGGGTTCTTTTGATTTGGGACTGGGAGTGAAACCCCATCTGACTTATAGCATAGGGATGCTTCCAGACCCGTAACTGTAAAAGTAGCAGTAATGACACAATCTCATCAAGTAAGTTAAGAAGAAATGACCAGTTGGACTCCTATAGCAACATACATTAAAAGCAAGCTGGGTATTGCTAATATAGGATCACACTGCATGCTTCTATGTAATGTTAATATTCTGAAATGTAAAATAGAGATTATGTATTTGAAATTTAAACATTTTTTCTTGACATATGTATTGTCTATTACTATCGTGTCTCATATCTGATCTTGATATATAATTAATGTTTGACTGTACACTGAAGATTGTGATCTTTGTGATAATGGAAGCTTATAAATAAAAATTAAATTTTAAAAAATGTAAATGCAAATAACAGTAACCAAAATTAAAATCAGACAAGAAAATATAATGCACTCACTCCAGCTGTTTTTACTCTGCTCCATCTACTTTCATCCTTTACCACACCTCTCGCTTTTAGAGTCCTTTTCCATCCCCCATTCAGTCTTCTTCCCAATCTTTGATATTCCAAGCTGAACATACTACATTTTAAAATGTAAACTGGGGAGGGAAGGTGTTTCAGAAATTTACATTTTTAATAAAGCCATCAACTAGTTGTGATATGCTATATCTACAACAACTAGATTTGATATATCCAAGGGTTAATGTGGTGTGACTAAAAGCAATTTAAATGGAAGCAATTTGTTTCCATGAGCTGACATAGTTTTCAGCTGAAAATGGGTGTATCTCAGTGTAAGATTTTCACCCTTGATACACGAACATGTTTGCTAGCTTTAGGCACAGGGATAAATTGGAATAATCCAGGTCTCACGAAAGATGAGAGCAATGTGTGACTTCTAACTCATACAAACAGGGATGGGGGTTATGCTAATTTTTAAAAATAGTAATAATTAAGAATGATACAGCTCTAAAAAAAGAGATGATTAACTAAAGGTTACCACTGTCCTTCACACATCACATTATTTCATGCTGTCTTATCAGCCTATGGGGAAAGTGTCTTGGGGAAAACTACTTCCCTTTTTATGGAATCTTGTTTTTATGATGTACATTGGATATGTGATTGAAAAACTTTAAATTGAAAAACCAGATAAATAAATCTACAAAAAAGGTGCCCATCCAATCTTTGCTTAGAAACTCCTAATGAAGCACAACCCACCACCTTCTGAGACAGTAATAATAATTAATAATAATAATTTTCCCCAGCCACTCTGGGTGGCTTACAGCTTATGTTGAAATATAATAAGACATCAAACATCAAAAACTTCATGATACAGGGCTGCCTTTAGATGTATCCAAGTTCTCTCTTGTGTCAAACACCTTGTACCAAAGTTCTGTATGTGCTTGGGTCATGGACCTGAGATCTTCTGCAGCATATTTTAAGTCCTCTCCTTACCCTAACATCCAACTGGCGGCAAATAAATTGGAACAGACTGGAGGGATTGTTACCAGGTAGCTAACTGCTTTTGCAGCAGCAGATTATTTTAGGCCCATTGTTCAGCAATGCATTTTAGTTTAACTGTTGGAATTTGGTTGTGTTTTTTTTTAATTGTTAAACCATATGGTTGAAACCAAACAAAAAGGGTAACTTACTTAAAGTGACACACTATTGGAGGTTCTTAATCAGATTTTAGCATTTGTCTAGATCCCTTTGTTGAAATGCTGGAGAATATTGAGCAACGTCAAACCACATGGAAACTTGCCACATCATCCTAGGATGAGCAAGTGTGGCTTTTGTGTGTGCGTGTGTGCGTGTGGCTGTGACTCTGTTCTGGTCTATCAAATCTGCTGAGTCTTAATTTGCAACTTCTGCAGCTCCAGTGCAAAGATGTTTGGGCAGCCATAGTCAAGTATTTTTCCATTCCAGCAGAACACATGGTAGGGGATAGAGAGGAAATCCTGTCTGTAACCCTGGAGAGCTACTGCCAGTCAGCATTGAGAGCCAGTGTGGTGTAGTGGTTAAGAGCAGTAGTCTCGTAATCTGGTGGACTGGGTTCACGTTTCCGCTCCTCCACATGCAGCTGCTGGGTGACCTTGGGCCAGTCACACTTCATTGAAGTCTCTCAGCCCCACTCACCTCACCGAGTGTTTGTTGTGGGGGAGGAAGGGAAAGGAGAATGTTAGCCGCTTTGAGACTCCTTAAAGGGAATGAAAGGCGGGATATCAAATCCAAACTCTTCTTCTTCTCTTCAAAGATCTAGAGAGAGCCATGGCCTAAGGCAGCTTCCTATGTTCCTTTGGCCACTAATTTAAATAAATGAAGCTAGTCATTCATGTAAAAGTATACTGAATAAGCCAGGCATGGCCAAACTTGGCCCTCCAGATGTTTTGGGACTACAGTTTCCATCATCCCTGACCACTGGTCCTGTTAGCTAGGGATGATGGGAGTTGTAGTTCCAAAACATCTGGAGGGCCAAGTTTGGCCATGCCTGGAATAAGTAAACTTCTGCTCAAGGTCCCTGTTATGTCACACGTCTGCTTTGGAGACGCTAGCTAAGCCAATATTCACTCTCCTTCCAGTATTTTTTTCACCCCTGAAAGCAGCTGTGCATACATTAGTACTAATCTAAAAGCATTCTCATTTCCCAACCAATCTGAATCATTTAATTTCTTAACCCAAAGAGTTCCTCACTCGGCCTGTCCCTCGTCTGCGTACTGAAGAACATCTTACCAGTGAACATTAAGACCTTCTACAACTCTTGCCTGTAATTAAAACCACACTGGAGCAGAGTCCTTGAGGCTGTCAGGAGTTCAGCCTACACTCGAGTAGGACCCAGCTGGCATGTTTCCTCCCTCCTGGTCAATTGTTCAGGAGCTTCAAAAGCTTTCTTCTGCCCGGACATCACAGTGACCAATGCCAACTGACACCGGGACACTTAGGGATCCGCAGAGTATGCGCAACTTGCGTGACAGACCTCAGCAACTCAGCATTTTGGCTAATCTACTTTATTTACATATAAACACACATGGAGCACTGCAACATGGCTCCCTCTCTCGCTAGCATCAGACAGCAAAGAGAAAAAGAACAAAGGACAATAGTCCCACTTCATGGAACACAGTAACACGAACATCCTGTCTTCGTCACTTCCCACTCTGTGGAGTCAAAACATATCATGTCATGTGAAAGACAACAATCCTATGACTGCAACCATGGAGCAGGAATTCTAACAGAGGCTGGGGAAGGGGTATTCATTGGCACAAGAAACCAGGATGACCTCAGCAAGTCATGTTAAGGGTGAAATCGCAAAGCTGTCTTTCTTGAACGAAGGCCAAAGGCTCAGAAACCCCGTTCTTCGGCCAAAAAAGAATAAGAAAGGGTTCTCTTCTTGCTTCTTTGCCTAGGAGAAACAGATAGGGAACAAGCAGAACAAAAATAAAACCCCTCATTATCCTCAGGTTGTAAGGGTGTGTGTTTTGTGTTGTGCTTTTGCGGTAGGAAGGGAATATTATGAGGATGTGTGGCAATGTGGCTGGAAACCCAGCTTCCCTAAGTCCTGAGCATACTAACTACCAGCATCTCTGTGGGACTTGCTTTCAAATTAAACATGCCTTTGGATTGGCCCGCAAGGCTTGGAGCCTGCAACCTGACAGGAAACTCATCCGAATGCTTGCGTCAGACTTTGGGACTTGTAACAACAGCGTTGCTGAAAAGGAATGGAATTAGGTTTGTAGGGAGAAGGGGGAAATAGGAGGGGGGAGGGTCAGCAGTAATTATGGGTCTGCAAACATTCAATTTGCCCTTGACGTGGGAAGAACTGCTCTTTTTGCTGCCATGTACAAGAACTATGAAAAATGTTAACCAAGACAAAGCTGAACAACTAAAGATGAAGTGAGAGCCATATTCTGTGGGAGTAAAAATTGCTGCAAGGACTTTAAAATGAATTAGCCGTTCCGATAACTTTTTCTTTGTTAGTGGTTCACTAGGCAGTTAGAATGCAGCCAGGACGTTTCTGGTTGGCTGATGCCCAATTACGCTATTTTTATTCATTTCACAAAATTTATGTACTGCTTGACAGTAAGAAAGCACTTCAAAGCACTTTACTAAAAGAATAAAACAATACAATTATGAGTAAAAAAAACCGAGTTAAAAGCAACTATTTGTTTTTACGCTAGTGGTGGAAAGAAACAGGGACTCCTCTTCAACTAGATTTTGCCAAGGGCAAGTTTACATGCTCGTTTTGACACAGAAGTATCACAATATTTCCTTCTGGCTACTCATGGCTGCACACGGTTCCTATTAAATGCAGCGCCACATGGTGAAATCAAATCAAGGCCCAACCACATCAAAGGCAAACTTTTGACCTTTCCATTTCACACAACTGAATGATCACCCTTGTGCTTTATGATCCAGTGGCTCAGTCACAAAGTAGACCTTCAAGCATACTGGGCTCTCCGTCCTGTGGCACCAAGCAAGTGGATGTTATGTGAAATGCATTCAGCATGTAGCTGCCATTCCCTCTAATAGCAAACTTGGTTGGTGAAGTGCCTAGCTGCTTAGAATGATGATGATGATGATAGCATCTGTCTGTCTTGAGAGACAATGGAGTGTGCCTCCAGGGGTGAAGCCAAACCATTGTGTTAGCAGCACTGAAGCGACCTCCCTAGGGTGCAAGCCTGGGCAGTGTGTATGGAGGTCCTGGGCTGCCCAGACAAGACCCCTCTCTCTGCCTCGCTGATGTTGTGCTAAGGAAAGCAGAGCAATACGTTTGGCACCAGCTTGGCTGCAGGAGCTGCCAGGAGGCGGCAAACAAGGTGCTATCCAACCAGCTTAGAGACTCCACTCTGGATTTGTGTAGGATTTATTCCTTAGCTTTTTCTTCTCCTGAAAATATCCTACAAGGCAATAGAGGTTTAGGATCAGAGTTTCCTTCTCCTAGATGAGTTACCTTCGCAGGTTGATAAACCCCATCTGCCCCTCACTTCCCCCATACACCACATGCAGAAACCACCTTCTTGACTGTGGGATCTACTATTGGTCTCATCTGCTCAATCCGCCAGAGCCTGTCTTCTCATGCAAGGGTAGTCCCTAACTCACCAAAGGTTTGAGACCCATTGGCTACCTCACTTGGTTTAGCCAGCCAATCGAAGCCATTCCCAGAGTGTAGCCGCAGTCCCATGCTGACAGCTTCTAGGAGCCACAGGTGATAGCTGAGTGCAGGGTGGGGACCAAAGGTGGACAAACCACCCCAGAAGAAGCATGACATTTCCCCCACCAGAGGTACTCCTCCTCCCCTAACACCCCACATAACCCAATAATAATTAAGGCAGTGGTTTCTACATGCAGAGAAAGTAAATTATATGCAGAAATAAATGGAGGAACATACATTTAAAACCCTAAAATGGTCTGACAGAGACCTTCTAGACTATCAGCATGTTGATTGCATTGAGCCCATAGAGCAGGGTGGTCTCATGGGCCCTAGCCAGCATGGCCAATGGTCAGAGATGATGAAAGCTGTAGGCCAACATCTGGAGGGCTGCACATTTCATTGTTGAGTAGGAGGAAAAATTGCCCCCCTGGAGCTATCCAACTTTCCTGTTCCTTCCCGGTTCTTTGTTCCTTCTGCATTCTTCTTCTGGGGAAGTGGGGAAGAAGTGAAGCAATCTCTTCATCCTGGTGAAAGAACTAGCAGAAGATAATCATTGTTTATTTCAAGGAACAGTAGAACAGTAAAAGTTAGTATAACTAAATAAGGAATAGTTCATGTTCCACAGCCTGTGGTCAGCATGCGGCCCCTGAAAGATTACTCTGAGGGAATGTGGCACTTGAAACTCACACCTCAAAAAATGTTCTTTCTGAATCTTTACCTCCAGCAAGAACCAGAACCACAGTCCCCCAAATCCCCATTCCAGAAAGACAACCAAGAAGACTATCAATATTATCAATACTATCAAAAGCTGCTGTGAGGTCCAGCAGAATTGACCAGGGCACCCTCCCCTGCCTGCTTCCCAGATCAAGACCTCAGTTAAGCTAGAGCAACCAAGGCCATTTCTGTCTAAAAACTGTGGCAGAACTCAGCCACTGCTGCAGTTGCCATAGAGCAGGCATGGCCTTCCAGATGATGCTAGACTAGACTCCAGTTCTCATAATCCCTGAATATTGGCTGTGCCGTCTGAGGTTGATGGAGTCCATATGGAGGACCACAGCTTAGGCTCCACTGCTAAGTTATTGGGTGCAACTCAGAAACTCCTGAGGGTGGGAGGACAGATTGTGGCCTTGCCGCAGCAGCATCAACTCCTTCCCATTCTGTATACAAATTGGTTTGGTCCACTATTGAAAGGTGCCTCTGGTTTATTGCTAAGCTCCGGTTTATTGCTAAAGCCTCTATCCCTTCCCAATTCCAGACCTCAGCATTTCTGACTCACTTGCAGAAGGAAAGCTTCACTTCAAAAGACACTGGTTTATGTTTGTGGGATTTTGTTTTAAAGGAGAGCTCTGGCATGGTTGCTTTTCCTATTGTGAAATCTGACTCATCTTTCTGAATCCATGGATTTTTTTTTATTGCCCCTGATTGCATATAACATGAGATTGTACATTCCCTAGAAGTAGTAAACAACTGAGGTAACCACACAGCTACTAGCAATTAAGAGACACTGCAAAGTGGTCACTCAAATGCTTTAAAAAAATACTGAAGGATTTCCTAAGCCAAATGAATTATGGCTAGCTACATTATTCAACAGTGAGCTCCCGTTCTTCGGTCCCAGCTCCTGCCAACCTAGCAGTTCGAAAGCACGTCAATAGCATTTCCGTGCGCTGCTCTGGTTGGCCAAAAGCGGCTTAGTCATGCTGGCCACATGACCCGGAAGCTGTCTATGGACAAATGCCAGCTCCCTCGGCCTATAGAGCGAGATGAGCACTGCAACGCCAGAGTTGTCCACAACTGGACCTAATGGTCAGGGGTACCTTTACCTTTACATTATTCAGAACATACCAATGTCTCTCACAATATAGATTGTGTCTTCTTGGCTTCTTTGGGAATAAAATATTATTTTAATCATCATCCTTAAATCAATTACCTGTGAGTAAGCCCCTTTGAACTCAGTGAGACTTACTTCTTAGCAGACATGTCAAGGATTGTCCTCCTAATGGCTGAATTGCACAGCACTAACCATGTTACCAGGGGCTTCATTTGTTACTAATGCATCATAGAAATGAACTGCCATGCCACAGCAGTAACACAGGAAATAGGTTTATTTATTCAGCTATTAGTCAATTCATAATCTGCCCTTTCATGAAGTATAACAAGGCAGTTTACAACATATAAAATATTGTAAGATCTGTCTATAAAGCATAATTCAAAAATCAATAGAAAGTATGAATTGGTTTAAAGAAAAATGCATATTGTGAAGGCCTGTCTGAACAGCAGAGTTTTCAGAAGTCGTCTGAAGGCAAAGATGATTCATGCCAAACTTCAACAGGTAGGAAGTTCCACAGGGCAGGGCCTGCCACACTAAAAACTCAGTCCCTAGTGAAGGGCAACTGGACTTCAGGGGAGTGAGGAACCACCAGAAGTGCCCCATCGGATGATCTCAGTGACTGAGGAAAAGTATAAAGGATCGGGTGGTCCTTAAGGGCCCAAGTACTTTAAGAGCTTGCCAGTTAATACAAGAACCTTGAACCTGGTGTAGTAGCAAATCAGCAAACAGTGCAACTCTCTCAGCAGGGGAGTAACCTGTTGTGAGTAATCTGTTCCTGTGACCAGTTTGAATGCTGCAATCTGCAGTAGATGCAGCTTCTGGACCAGATACAAGGGCAGCCCCACATAAAGCGTGCTGAAGTAATCAAGTTTTGAGGTTATGAAAGCATGGACCACTGTGGTCAGGCTGTCACAATCTAGAAACCATCATAGTTGGCATACCAGACCCAGCTGGTAAAAACACTTCTGTCCACAGATGTCACTTGGGCAGAGATGGCAGAGAGAGATCAAGGAGTGCCCCCAACAGCAACGTGTCAGCAGCTTAAATTTAAGACAAGGAATAGAACATATTTTATTTATGTGAAATTCCCACCCACTATTTAGGGAGACTTGCAACACTTTAAAATCGCAACACAGTGAACTACAATAAAAAAATAAACAACAGTAAAAATGCACTTAAAACTAGAGCAGATAAAAATGACCATCAGATATAAGATGTAGCAGTCAAAAGCTTGCTGGAATAAAAACGAGCACTGAGCCAAATCCATAAAGGCACATGCCAAGATCTTTATCATGATAATCTGTGGTTGTATTGAAACTTGTCAGGTTCCAGCATATCTCCCTCTACTTCCTCCTGCTGTAAAATTCTCACTTGAATGGCAATATGTATTGCATTCCATAGCAGGTGGTAGCACTGCACTTTCCCAACATTTTCACGCAGGTTTTTGTGCTGAAAAACAAAATTATAACTGAAGAATGACAGGAAAAATACAAATGAGAAAATACCTCTATTGTGGAACTTACGGTAGTTCGGAATTCCATCAAACTAAAGATACTACTATATATCTGATCAGGATGACATAAAGATCTCTGGGAAGCACTTCCCCAATGCTCAAGCCTGGCATCAGGACTTGGCATGGTGAGAAGGGTTGCTGTACATCCACAATTTCCCAGACATATCTAGAATACTGCTGTCTCTAGCAAAAATGAACTGCCATGCAAAAAAAAACCTCAACAACTTTTCTGTCCGGATTTTCACTGTTTGAAATATGGCAACCCTAATGGTGAGGCAAATGATGGGGCCCATAGGCATGCTTTGTTTGATAAAATATGGTTTAATAAATGATGGTTTAACTTTAGCTTAGCACAATGTGCAAACCAGGCCAAGGGGTGGGGTGGGGAGACAGCGGGGAATGGAGTACTGAAGAAAAAGATGGAGAAGGACAAAGCCTACTGTCTGACGGGGATAGAAAGCTTTTTATTCCAGTCCAGTAGCAAAGATGCATGGCGAAACCCCCCCCCCTTTGTTTTGCCATGTATGCCTTCATCTTCACTTGAAAATTGTACCCAGCATTTGTTATCGTTGTATTAATCAAAGAGCAAAGTGGAGGGGTGCTATCAATAGGCAGGGAATTACTAGAATAATCATTTCTGGGGGGTGGTTGTTTGGTAAAAAATAAATGCTGATGTACATCATGTTGGAGCATGGCTTTTCCACAGTGGGGCTAAAAGCAGCTGAACAGCTGCATGAAGCATAAAGACCAGAGAGAAGAGAGGGGTGGACAAGATGTGTCTGCTTACATCTTTAATTCAGAGCAGCACCAAGGAGCTTAATGATCACAAGAGTTCCTTCTCCCGCCTTCTGATGTTTATGCTTGGATGGCAATTTTCACTTCAGCTTGAAAGAAGACGTCTTTCTGCCCCAAATGAGCTGTCAGTAGAAAACACAGCGGCAGTAATGAGTAATTTGAGTTGCAGCTCTTGTTACTGGAAGTAAGGAGTCAATAACACCAGAGCTTTTTTTCAGCCAGAATTCAATTCTGGCACCTCTCAGGTGGGCGCCATTGCCATTCTAAGAGAATGGAGAGTGGGGGGTGTTCGTGGCGAGTTCCGGTACCTATTTTTCTAGAAAAATAGCACGGGGTATATAACATATTAAAATACAACATAATGCAACCAAAATGATCAATGACTAATAAAAACAGCAGTAGTAAAAACACATCCTGAGAACTAAAATAGCATACGTAGAAGACAGGAGTGCCTGGCGTGCTCTGGTCCATGGGGTCATGAAGAGTTGGACACAACTAAACAACAACAACAGTGATAAATAGCAGTGAATTCAAACAAGATGAGATGAAACATCAAGATGGAGAAATGCATCTACTTTAAAAAGAGAGATAGAGAGAATTTCAGTGTGGAATTTTAAATTAAAATCATATTCATATTGTAGGAATACAAATGGTGGCTTATAAGTCCAAGACATGTAAGTGCACACGATGTGAGTTCTTCAAAATTTGTGGAGCTGCGTAAGTTTCAGTATTCATGGAAATATTTCTAGGGTTGCATATCTAGCATACAGTCACAGTTCTGCTCCTTGAGTATGTTTTCATTTATTAAAACATTCCATTTTTTCCTGCCAAGAAATGCTTGTCCTACATGCAGAAAGACACACGCAAAGAGAAAACATAAAAGCATTGTTCCATTTGCAGCATGAGGAAGTGTAGATCCACCACTGCAAGGCTCATAGTGAGATTGCCACGCATTGTGAGGATGGAGATGGGAGGAGCCTCTATTCATTCATGGGCTAGTTCCCTCCTTTTAGCATATTATATCAATAAATTTTCATTTTTGTTGGCGCTCATTCTAAGGAGCAAACTTCTTAATTAGCACTAACACAAAGTATCAACTAAATTTAGTCAGTTAAATTAGTAATACCAGGTTTATTTAACTTGTTTAAATGGCACACCTTCTAGGGAAAGTTCACTGCCATAGTTTTGCCAGTTCAATATAGAAGAAAAATGATCTCATACACATTCCGCTTCATTTGCTTCACTATTACGACGCTGGTTGGGTTTTTTATATATACTCTAGTCTGTGCATTATAAATTGTGTAAACATAATCACCATTCTGTCCATATTTTGCTGCCCTTTCTGCAGCTGGGCTCCGCTTGCAGCCTAACCTTCAGAGAATGCAGCTGGATGTACAGTTCAGAAATCTGGAATTCATTAGTGGGAATTTGCAGATCTCTCCCCCCTCCTTGGGCTTAGTTACAAGAAGTCAAAGCAAACAGGACTGGAATCTCCGAGTGTGGAGGAGTTGCAGAGTTTTCATTTACTGAAAATGAACACACAGAAAAATAAACGTCGTTTTTACTCTCTGATAAGCCTTTCCCCCATAAATTATTTCCAAATGCTAGAGGTTTAGGCTGTGTACACCATCCTGTTTACTCTGCATCCAGTTCGCTCCCACTACTGGTTTAGGAAGTGGTACACTTAAGATGTTTGTCACAACAATCCATATCTATCCTGTTGTTTCTTGTGAAATACTTCATTTTGATGCATTTCCGCCCAAACCAGTTTCTATCTGAATTGAGAAAAGGGATGTCCTAGCTGCATATTAAGCTGGTGATGTGTGCAGAGCAAGAGAAAAGCTCCTGCTACAGTTTTTTTTTTTATTGGTACAGTATTGATCACTGTTAAAGTCCATCTTGAGCTAGGCATGGGCTAGACATTAGCATTAATGCGGAGACTTTCTGCGAGAGGAAAAGTCATTCAGATGTCATGACATTTGTGTTTTCCAGTGGGATTGCAATAGGAACCCAACTTTCTGGACAAGCTTTTTTAGGTGTGTAGCTTGACATTTAGTTTTCATAACAAATGCCCAATAAATGCTGAGCTGATTAATCATTCTGAATTAGATTATGTCACTTGGCTACCATAGTTGGATAGCATTCATTTTTGAATGTTAACTGCGAAAATAGAGAAAAAAAATTAAAAAAATGATTTGTGATTTATTTATTTGCTTTAAAAGACCTGCATGAGTAACAGTAGAATATATGTGGGAGATTCCACTCCCAGCTTTCCTTCTATCAAAATCTCCCTCACATGAGAAGCTTGTACCTTAAGGATCATGCATTTAACCTAACCCTGACACAAATGTGTCCCATACACAGAGAGATTTTGACAATGGGTTGGTTGGCCACGTGCTGGTCCAGTGCTACTTTACAAAGTGTGGTTGCATGGCCAGTTTAGCCAGTAAACAGTAAAGGTAAAGGTCTCCTGACAGTTAAGTCCAGTCGCGAACGACTCTGGGGTTGCGGTGCTCATCTCGCTTTACTGGCCGAGGGAGCCAACAGTTTTTCCAGGTCATGTGGCCAGCATGACTAAGCCACTTCTGGCGAAGCAGAGCAGTGCACAGAAACGCCGTTTACCTTCCTGCCAGAGTGGTATCTATTTATCTACTTGCACTTTGACGTGCTTTCGAACTGCTAGGTGGGCAGGAGCTGGGACCAAGCAACGGGAGCTCACCTCGTCGCAGGGATTCAAATCACAACCTTTTGATCGGCAAGCCCAAGGCTCAGTGGTTTAGACCACAGGGCCACTCACATCCCCTTGTTTAGCCATTAGACGGGACAAATGATAGAATTTTTTTCTAAGGATAGGAAGAGCCGACTGTTTTTCTGAGACTGAAGGCAGTTATGATAGAGCTCTTGTCAAAAGTCCACATGCTCGTTTTGAAAACATCCCACTATTCTAGGTTATGCAGGTGTCAGAATCACTGCAACAACCTGCAATGTTTCTCTGACCAAATGCCACAGTGGGAGCGAGAAAAATGAATGCCAGACGTTGGAAGTTTAGCTTTCTGTCTAGTTGTAAACATAATTATTGCTTATCACCTTCAGGTTTCTCAAAAACTCGAGAGCTCCATCCCCATGATGAGGGAATTGGACACAACAGAGAACAGGGGAAGAATGTGTGATTAATGCAATTAGCCATACTTAGGCTTCGACATGGGAAATGAGTGTTTGTGCCAAAGGCTTCAAGGTAAGTTTTCTGGATGGATTTGAAGAGAGGCAACATTGTGCAAGTGATCTGGGTGGCAGTTCCAAGCAGACAGGAAAGCAAGGAGAAAGGACAGAGTCTTTGGAAAGAGCAGAAGACCTTTGGCGTGCTGAAGGTTTTGATTCATTTTGGCAAAGAGTTCTTAAAATTTGCTAGACCTCAACGTCAAGGATGCTAGAATAATTGATACAGCATTCAAATGCTTGCTGGCTGTTATGGCTGAGTGCTGCCTCTGAGGGGAAAATGCATTTGCCATAAACTAGTATTAAAAAAACAACAACCATATCAAACCAGCAGTAAGGTCCTATTTCTCATGAAGTTGGTCTGAAATAGCTGTTTACATTTGTTCTCTAACAGCACATTATTTGTTCATTGTATATAAATTGTGACACGTCCAAATTTACCAGTCTAAAGAATCTAATTAAGGTGCAGTGTGGGAGAAGCAATTTCTGGTGTGCGTGTTCTCTTGGTATCCCTAGGCTGGATTTGGATTCTGCTGAAGCAAAATCTGGATTGAAAAATGGCTCCCTGGAGTGTCCCTAGAGCTGCACAAAACCAAATCTGTTACCAAGGGACACGGTGTGTGGGTGTGTGGAATTAATGCAGAACTGTGCCATGATCAGGATGGCCACGCAAGGAAAACCATATAAGGTCCTTAATAGTTAATATTTTCATCTGATGCTGAGATAAACTAGTGCTTTTGTGAGTCAGCATGCTCCATCTGGTTTATGGCTACTTTATTCACATCCGGCTTGGAAGTTGCTTTCGGAGGAATTACACTTTTTTTAAAAAAAATAGTCAAAAAGCTATTCATACCATATTAGTTTCAGACTTCATCTTCACAGTAGCAGATGCAGTAAAAAGAGTCTTTCAGAGAGAGAGAGAGAGACATGTGCATACATTGTCTTTAAATAATGAATAGGCAGGATTAAACAATCAGTTGTCATGTCTGTCTACCAAAGTTAGCTTTAAATTAAGGTCATGTTTATATGAACAGGGACAACTTTCAATATTAGATATATCCTTCTCTTCCTATGTGAATGAAGGTAAAATGAAC
This sequence comes from Podarcis raffonei, assembly GCF_027172205.1. Taxonomy (NCBI): domain Eukaryota; kingdom Metazoa; phylum Chordata; class Lepidosauria; order Squamata; family Lacertidae; genus Podarcis; species Podarcis raffonei. Next base: position 62,029,199 of record NC_070603.1, on the reverse strand, counting down.
AATTACTTCAATACCAGAACCATTTGCCAAGATCAAAAACCACAAAGGAGCAATTTCAATAAGATTATGGGTAGGGAGACTAGATTTGTGAGGTGCTGTAGATTTTCAGAAATCCAAAGGACATTCTCTAACTGCTAAATGTTGACTGAGGAATGAAGTCCTTCTGATTCTCTTATTCCTGCGCCTCTGCATGAAGGCCCATCTCTAATCAGATTAAAAGAAGTCAAACCAAGAGCTGGCAACACACATTTCTTTAGAGCAGCCAGGTTGCAGTCTACTGCCTAATCACAATCTCTCTTGTTCCGGTCACCTAGACCCCTTAGTTTTGTTTCTCTGCTCCCTTGGAATAGCACTGGGGTGGAATGTTCACAGGAGGGAAAGTGGCTTCTGATGTATTGTTTAATGATTCAGCCGGATGCAGCCTATTTGGCTTATTAACCCAAGACAGGCACAAGCCAGGCAAATGTCTAAGCCACCCCTTCCCTCCTCTCTTCTCAGCATGCCACAGCTGAAGACCTCCAGGGTTCATTAACAATAGTTTCCTGTTCTGTCAGGAAACCTTGGTACAGAACAAACCAGAATCTGAAACCAACTTTAAACCATCGTTTCTGATCCCGGTTCTGAGATAACATTACAGTGGTACCTCGGGTTAAGAACTTAATTCGTTCTGGAGGTCCGTTCTTAACCTGAAGCTGTTCTTAACCTGAAGCACCACTTTAGGTAATGGGGCCTACTGCTGCCACCGTGCCACTGCTGCACAATTTCTGTTCTCATCCTGAAGCAAAGTTCTTAACCCGAGGTAATATTTCTGGGTTAGCGGAGTCTGTAACCTGAAGCGTCTGTAACCTGAAGCGTCTATAACCCGAGGTACTACTGTACATGTAAACTAGACCACAGTCTCTGGTTCAGGGCTGGCCCGTCCATGAGGCGGACTGAGGCAGCTGCCTCAGGCGGTGGAATCCAAAGGGTGCCATCATGGGCTCCACCGCCACAACTGCCACACTAGTGAGGAAAAGCAGCAGGGGCTTCCAAGATCTGGTGAGACCTTGCGAGAGCCCTGTGAAATATCATGAGAGCCCGTGAGATCTCATGAAACTCACAAGTTTTTGCAGATTTGCAAGATCTTGCCAGAACCTGGAAGACCACCACATTGCAACCCTGGCATGCATAGCTTCATTGGCACAGGGAGGCACTTTCACATTTCCCCTCAGGTGGTGAAATGGGAGGGTCTGTTCCTGCTCTGTTTGCTATTTTATTATAAATGATATGGGTGTTGTGTAATTTTAATTGAGTTGTTGATTTTTCAATTGTACTTAATTAAGCCACTGTGAGAGCAACAGGAATGGTGGGAAAGTGGTGTGTAAATGCATTAATATTAACAACAATAATATTGTGTTTTGATGGCTGAGATTTTCAGCAGTATAAAGCCTGGATTCAAGTTTCTAGGTCTGGGTTTCCAAAACTGATAAACCTCTGAACTCTGTAGTATCTGGTGACAGTGGCAGTTCTTCAACAGCTGCTGAGGTATTAAATTCAGTGATAATCTCTAGTTTTCCTTTAAAGCCTCGCATAGCGATTCAGTGAAGTTTAAACTTATTAAGTATATACAGAGCTGCAGCTGAAATATAGACCTGTCTATATAAAGCATTCAGTGAAAAGGTCCTGGTCATAAAATGGGTTCAGATCAACATTGGTGACTCCTATGTAAGGATTATACAGATAGTTTTGGGATTGTAAATGTTTATCAAACCAGTCAGTAGATTCAGTGGAGGCTGGTCCATTAAGGGAAAGGAGGCACTGCCCCAGCAACCTCAGGAAATCCTCAGTCTGCGGCCAATTACCTGCCTTTTTAACTTACAGGCAGATCAAAGGGTGACACTTGACTGTCAGCTTCCTCCTTCTTAGCATTCCTAGCTCCCTTGGCCTTCTAGAACTCAGCAAGGATGGGGAGGGGGACAAAACTAGAATTTGTTGGTTCTGCCTGTCACTGGCTCTGCCCAATGTTAGGAGCCCTGCCTTCTGCCCTACCAGTCCCAGTGGGCACCAGCCACCACTGAGTGGGCCAGTGAATTGACTGTTTGATCATTAAAAGAATGTCATTGATGCACAGCAAAGCGTGATGTGTATTTAAGTACAGAAACTCTGTCTCCAACCATCGGCACAATCGAGTCAAAGCTAATCGCTTTTGCAGCCCATGAGTTCAATGGGAGAAACAGGCATGTGTTAAATGTACTCCACTGAAATTGAGGCCGTTTTAAATGCGCTCTGCTCTGGCTGAATTATTCCCATTGTTTTGGAGCTGCTTCTTACAGTACATTTTGTACTCCAGTTCTGATACTCCAACACAAAACTCATGTGTCCTTTGCCTCGGTCTTTGAAGTGTACACACACATGCACCAATAATAGCTTCTCCGATCTGAATACCTGTGAGCGGTGGCTGGAGGACTGGGTTCCTGCTTCTGCAATTTGGGAAACAGAAGTATGGTTTATATATACGGGCATCATATAAATTATGTGAGGTAGGTATGTGTGTATGCTTATGCTAGGTCAGACTTCCTGTACCTCGGCCCTCCAGATATTTTTGGCCTACAACTCCCATGATCCCTAGCTAGCAGGACCAGTGGTCAGGGATGCTGGGGATTGTAGTCTCAAAACATCTGGAGGGCCAAGGTTGAAGAAGCCTTTGCTAGGCGCTGCTATTCCTGCTTGGTCCGCTTGCCAACCCTGCCTACTAAGCAACCACTTTGCCAGTCCTTCCTCCCCGACACCTGACCAGTCCCCCTCCTTTTACCTCACCCACCCTCTCGCCTATCCCTTGACCCCTCACCCCACCCCTCTCCTCACAGTTCACCCCTCTCCCTCCACCACAACCCACCCTGAGTCCCCACTTACAGCTCACCCCAACTCCCAACCCCTTTTGAAGGAGAGGAAAGGCACTTCACAGAGCAGCTTGCTAAACTGCTGTATGAAGTGCCTCCCCCACTGTTAAGCCTCGCTGTAACCACATTTAACAGTGGGGAGTGTTCTTCACGAGTGGCTAGCTAAGTGCTAAGTCAAGAACCTCTACCCCCCTCCATTAAACTGTTCCCTTGGGCTGCCTGCCACCAGCACTGCTTCCTGTCTCATCTGCCTGCTGTTTGTCACCCTGCAGTGGAGTTGGTCGTCTATTGGTTGCCACATGACAATAGCTTTATATTTTAATCTTCAAACGGTGCAAGATTCCAGGGGTTCCAGGCGTGCTTCACCCAGGATTCCTGTTTCCTTTTGGGAACGAGGCCCAGTGGAGACTGTGGTGTCTTTATGATCTATGGTTTATTTACACATATATACAACCTGAGCCTGCGCTAGTGGGGTTCACAGCATCAACACCCCGTAAGCATCTTGCTTCTCCCATAGCAGTAACCTTGGATTCAGACAGAAACCAACCACTCCTCTCAGATGCTGCTCTTGAATCTCCTACTCACTGCTTGCTTTCTTCATCATATTACTCATACTCCCTACTCTAAGCTTCTAGCTCACAGTGCTTCTAACTCTCTAAGCTCTGGCTTAGATGCCCTACTCATTTGCCATGTCACACCAGGTCCATTTGATCCTCTGTTCTCTTAATGGCCCATCACCCCAGGCGATTACCTCATCAGGAAACTAGCCTGCCTTTATTGGCTTTTAACACTTATTGATCTGAGGATTAGAGAGGTCTATCACACAGTTTAGCACCCCAAACCTTAATTAGATTCTAACAACTTTGCTGGCTCTGGGGATTATAGCGGTCTGGCTATTTCCCATAATTAGAAGCCATTGATTAAATTCTAACACTTACTGGTACCAGGAGTATAGAAGTGTCTAGCACCCACAAGCTCATAACAGTACATGGCAATACATACACCCACATAGGAATAGGGACACAAGGAAAATTCCCCATAAGAAGTAGCCTATGATGCGGAGATGATAACAAAATTTCTTTAACAACAATTTTTGAAAAATGCATGTATAAAAAACAGTTTCATTGATTTCAGAAAGAAGAATGGAAAGCTAATAGGGACAGGTTTAAAAATGCCTAAAACAAAGAAAGCACAGGATAAACAAACACATGTTTGACATTTTGGAAGGGCAAAATTTGGAGCAGATATTTCCTCATTCCCCCCCACCATCTCCACCCTCTTCTCTCATCTGCCTTTCCCATTCCCTTGTGTATATTGACCAATATCAGTGGCAGGAATCCCACAAAAACACCAAGGAATATCTATGCAACATCTGTAACTTCTGAAGCAGACTGATGTTTGGCTGCATTGTTAGTAAAGGAAGGGAAACATTTAATTATCTGTCTTGACTATGTAAGAAAGAAAAGCTTCAAGCAGACTGAGTATTTAGGAATATGAGGTCAACAGTGATTCCATCAGTATTTTACTCAATTGTTGTTAGCTAGCTAATTAGCAACATGGTTTGAGCTGGAAAAGGCTTGTTCTTGATCCACCCCATGTCTCATAAAATAAACAACTATATAATCCATGATAGAAGGGTGTCAAGCATAGTCTTGAATAGCGTTAGTGATAAAAAGTCACTGTTGGCAGTTTGTGCCATTACCTAACTTTTTCTAGGAATTTTCCTGATATTTAGCGTAAATTGAGGCTTCAAGAGTTGACGCCCATTCCTGTTTGTTTTGTCCCTTTTGCTCATATCCTGTTTTGTCCCTTTTGCTCATATCATACAAAAGTGCTATCATGTGCAAAAAAGAAGAAGTGTGAATTCACATGTGTACTTTTGGAGGGTGGGGATGAGGCCTGCTTTCATCAACAATATGCTCCTACTCTTTTCTGCATTGAATATAAGTTTTGCCCATGGTCTTTAACCTAAACACTTCAACACATAGCCACAGTCTACTGCTCCCACATCAGATCCCTGGGTCTAAGATGCTCAGCTCTCTTTCCCCCTAGAGAAATGCTTTACCATATGAAAACATAGTGAAGGATGTACTCTTGGCTATTACATTTACATAACCCCTTGTGTATTCTGTAGGGAAATACAGGTAAATGATCAGAAATGTCAGGTAAGAAGAAGGGTGAACAGTTGGCCACTGGTGCTCTCAAGCTCTCTTCCAAATAGCTTCCTTTCATCTGGTGCCTTCTTACTACATTACTGGTACAACTATAAATTGGCATGATAAAATAATGGTTTACTAATGAGAAGTAGTTGTTGCATTTCTTTCCCAAGTAAAGGAATTTGAGCTTTCTATCAACATTCATTGGTAAACAACCCTTCATTCCCATCCTCATTCTGTTTAGAAGGCTTTCAGAGATAGGGGATCAAAGTTTCTTTAAAGAGTAGATAACATTGGGTTCTGTCAGTGACGAGCCACAGGTCTCTTACTTCATTATACAAGTAGTGCTAATTATCTAAAGCACAGCAACTATTTGTTTGCCCTGTCACAGAAATATACGGCGTTTAAAACATGGAACAGATGGCTCTTGGATTTATGGATCTACGAATCCATGGATGACTCATTCCAGATGCTAAATAATTTCATGAAATGAAAGTAAGTATTAGGCAAAGGGAGTATGTATTCGGTAAAGCATAGAATTGGTTTATTATGCTTGTTTTCAAAAAGCTATTTACATGTACAACGTGAGTGTAATGGACAGTAGTAATGGAAGAATTACAAAACTGAACAATTATAATAAGGGTGTTTATACATGAGCATATGATTCTCTGTAACATTTGGTGCCATCTTCAGGAGAGGGACTGGCTAAAAAGATCAGATTATCAGGTCTGTGGTTAATGGAGGAGACATTCACAGGATATTTTCTGACAGCAGGATAGAGCGTTTTAAGTGCTAGTTGAATGGTGTTTGAAGTGGTGGCGATTTAGCTGCAAGCAATCTCAAAGGGAACTGATTATATGGGCTCATTTCAATCTAGGTTCAGGCCTGGTTTTGGGACAGATTTGGCCTTGATAATCCTAATGGATGAAAGATGAGGAATGTAACTTTGTTAAACTTGCTGAATCTCTCCCAGCAACTTTTGATCCAGTTGAGCACAGTATTCTCCTAGATAATCTCTCTGGCATGAAATGTGTACTACCAACTTTGGTTGGTATGGCAGCTCTGGTAATTCATGGGCAGGGATAGTCTGTCCACACTGGTTACTATGATCCAATGTATGTAGGGCTGCCCTGGTGCTCGGTTTGGAAGTCGCGCCTAGTGCAGAAATATGTGGATAGTGCATTGAGTGATACATCTAGCCATGCATATATTACAACAGTGGTTAAGGATTTGCGCCTGTTGCCTAGCTGCTACCGAACCAAGTTCAAGATTTTATGATTGATATATAAAGCCCTAAACAGGGCTTTATTCAGGACCAGCAGACCTAGAAGACTGCTTCCCCTACTATAGGCCAATGAAACCTTTATGATCAACCGAGAACATGCGGACCACAGAGCAGCCAGCAGATTGCCACCTGGAAGCCTCTCAGAAATGGATCTTTTCAGTTGTAGCACTGACCCTCTAAATATTCTTTCAGAAGAGATTTAGGAAGTGCCATTTGTTGGGTGCTTCAAATGTTTCCTAAAAGCTGAGATGTTTACCCTGGGCTATTTGGATGGCTGAGAGTGTTATCCTGTTCAGTTGCTGACTGTTTAAAATTATGAATTTCTTACAATATGTTTATCACATTCTGATTGTTACTTCTATTTTATAATACTTTATTTGCTGTAGTTTAAGTATATATATTTTGTAAACTACTTAGGAATTTTTGTCAAAAATGCTAGGCGGTTACATAAATCTCTAAATAGATAAATGAAAACCAGAGTTGAAGCATATCTGTCTCCTGGCTTTGCTTCTTCTCCCTGTGCTTTTGGAAGCCCCTGGTGGCTGAACTCTCTGGTTTTGTCCCTTTCTCCATGCTGTGTGATATACTAGGTTAAAATCCTACCTTAGCACTAATTTGATACATTTTGCATAAAGCTTGTGCAGCACCCGGAGCTTTTGTATTTGATGAAGTTTCTGCAAGGAGTTGTTTTCCTTTCTTTTACATATTTATGAAATTACAAAATTATGCTGAATTTATTGATCTAAATAAAAGCAAAACACCAAGTGAGCGAACATCTGAGCGAAAGCTCTGGTGCTCCTGTTTCCTCATACAGTGGCTAGTTGGGATAGTTTTGCACAAGTATTTCTGGAAGAGTTATTCCATGCATGCTTACTCATTTCTGAGGAAACAGCTCCACTGTGTCAAGTGGCACTTACTCCCAATAAGTGGCTGGGAAAACCCAGCCAGATGGGTGGGGTATAATATTTATTTATTTATTTATTTATTTATTTATTTATTTATTTATTTATTTATTTTTGTGTCCAGAGGACTGAAGCTTCAATGAGGCAATCTGCATACTGGTGAAGTCAGTGGCAAAGTTACTATTGACTGTAAACATTTTGTTTTCTCCAGCTTTTCTGGCATAGTACAAACAATTTTCTAAAGATTTCTCTATACAAGTCAAAAGCACAAATAAGTTTAGTGGCAGCAGGTACTGTAAGTACAAGTTAGGATATGGACTTGAGGCAAGTCAAATACGATGGCAAGCAAAGAAGAGGGATTCCAGAACTCATTGGCCAGCACTGAATCTTTTAATCTATTCCACTGAGGGCCTGCCCATATAGGAGTTTACTGTGTGTTTGAGCAATCCAGATTAGTTGCCTTCAAACAAGACCAGTCTCAATGCTTTGCTCTGTAAATTTGGATTTACCTTATGAGGGGATAATCTGATAAAATGGGTGAAAATAGGTTCCACTCAGGGTCTCAGGCAATTTATTTCAGTGCTTTAGGGTGGGTAGATAAAATGTCACTTTCTGCAATGGACCTTCCCACATCTACTTCTACCTCAATACATGGGCATCAGGAGTTTAGTCCTTTATATTTTTTTGATCCCTCAGATCTGCACAAAACTAGAAAATCACACAAGCAAATTTACAATTGCCCAGCTCTATGTTTTTGCACACTTTTGGTGTGTGTGAGAGAGTTAAAAGAAAAACCCAAGGTTTCTCTGTGCACATACCCTGTTGGTACTTAAATGGCATAATGGAATCAAGAGATTAGAAGGCAAGGACAAACACAAAAGAGAACAAAAAAGAATTAATGGGAAAGACAAAAGTTGCTCCTCAAATACAGTGGTACCTCAGGTTAAGTACTTAATTCGTTCCGGAGGTCCGTTCTTAACCTGAAGCACCACTTTAGCTAATGGGGCCTCCCGCTGCTGCCGCGCCACCGGAGCCTGATTTCTGTTCTTATCCTGAAGCAAAGTTCTTAACCTGAAGCACTATTTCTGGGTTAGCGGAGTCTGTAACCTGAAGCGTATGTAACCCGAGGTACCACTGTACATATTCAAATATGTGCGGGTGTGCACTATTCCGGTCTAATTCAAATGGGGGAAATGTGGATTAACAGCTAAGTAATGCTCAAACGTGGACAAGCTCTGAGATAGTGAAAAGGAATTAGATACTGTATTCAGATAGACAGTGAAGTGAAAAAGATATGAACTACAAGGAACACAAAAATATGAAAATAAAGCAGATATATTCAGGAAGCAATAGCTTTTATTACATCAAAAAAGGTTAAACAAGAATCTGGCTTTCAAGTAAAAAAATTTAAAAAGAACTCACATTTCCAGCATCAGTTGGTTAACACATTATGCCTCATTTAATCTATTTTTATTCTATCAGACCAATATAGCTACCAAAGACTTTAATTAAGCCTTTAACTACATGCAATTAATGTTTTGTAGGGAAAGCTCTTAAAATAATTTGCATGGTTTTGTATTTTAAGCCATTATGATTCCTTCAAAGTAGGAGGCAGACAGCTGGAGGGGTGAGATGAGGAAGGCCCATGTGTCTTAAGAAATCAAGGATGTGCAATCCCATATTTGGGTAATTAATTAATAAGTGCCATACTGATGTCTATTCAGGCCAGGAGTGGGAATGTCAGGTTATACATTGTGACATGGGAGATTACACTGTAATCCTTCAGTGCCAGGTGCATGGGAGTTGGTTAAGATGAAGCACAGTCAGTTTCTTTATTATTACCTCATAGATTAAGGCTGAAGCCTGTTATGAAAAACACTGGCACTGATGATTGCCTGATTAGCTCCAACACAATAAATGATAAGAGCAACTGAGAGAGAACTAGATAAGAACATAACCTGAGTCCAATTAGCTTCATCTAGTCCAGCACTTAATCCAGGGGTCAGCAACCTTTTTCAGCTGTGGGCTGGTCCACCATCCCTCAGACCATGTGGGGGGCCGGACTACATTTTGGGGTGGGAAATGAACGAATTCCTATGCCCCACAAATAACCCAGAGATGCATTTTAAATAAAAGGACACATTCTACTCATGTAAAAACAAGCTGATACCTGGACCATTCGCGGGCCAGATTGAGAAGGCAATCTGGCCCCCAGGCCTTAGGTTGCCTAGCCCTGACTTAATATTAACAATGGTCCAGGCAGGGAGCCACATACCTCAGGGAATGATCTAATAGCCACTGCATGTTGTTTACCCCAAGAATCCAGAAATCGTAAGTACACTGCCTCTCTTCATGGATGCTCTGTTTGGCTTGGCTTGGCTCACAGCAATCAGTGAACCTGCTATTTATTTGTGTCTAACCTTATTTAAAAGCAATCAAGGGTAGCAGCCACCACTGTTATGTTGCAGTACTGAATTCCTTGTTGGTTATATAATTATTTGCACATTATATAATTATCTGTAAGTTATATAATTACCCATGAGGAAGTAAATCTATACTCAGACCGATGGCTAGTGTGATGAAGTCGGTGGTACTTACAGTCTTCGAGCTTCGTGGTTTTATGCCCTGAATCCCACCTGATGGGAATGTATACTATGCAGTTTAAAATGTGGCAAGCTGCATTTTGGGCTCCCCTACTCATTTGGCTGAGTGGGGCCCTGGGCTTTTGCCCCATAGTCCTGCCCTGACTTGTACCTGCTGGATGAAGCCCACAGAATGACCTTGGACAAATCAGGGTAAAGACAAGATAATTTGAACGGAACTGGTCTGAATACACATTTAGTGCCCTGAACAACAAATGAATCTGAATGCAATGGATATACTTCTGCCTCAATTTTGAATGCCTGTAGTTTTTTCTTCAGACCAAATGGGTATGGGGGGGATCAGGGGGAGTGGGCTGAGCATTCCCACCCCACCAACCTAAGAATACTGCCTGCAATCTAAACAGACTCTGTGTACAAACATGCAAATGGTCTGTTGTGACAGCAGACCAAACATGGATAAGTCAGAAGAGAGGCCTGACACTGTGATTCTGGCTTTTTCTTCTTCTTTGGCATTGGCAATCACTTTTTTAAAGATTTGCCTTGAGAGAGTCTTTAAACCTCTTTTGTTGACCATTTTTGCTTTCCATTTTTAAGTTCTGGCTATGTCCACCCTCACCACCAGATTTAACACATGGAAAGTTTCATCTGCCTTCTATATTACTCTCTACAAATGACGGACCATAGCTTAATCTTTGCATGCAGGGAGCCTCAATCTCAGTTCTTGGCTTCTCCAGACAGAACTGGGAAATCCAGTTCTGTCACTGAATCTGTCACTGAAATCCAGATCCATGGATAGTCAGGACAGACCAGAGGTGAGGCAGAATGTTGATCAGGATGCAAAATGTAGATCTCTGGGTGATTTGCTGCAGAACAGCACAGGCTTTTGACACCCAAGTGTTGAACAGCAGCAGTAACCAAACAACTTTTTCATGCCTAAATTAGGCAGCTGAAATGAAGAAATCACATCAGGTGTGGCCTGTTGTGTGAAAGGACTGTGTCCCCTGTTCATTCTGGCACTGGAAACAAAACCCCTAGGCAGAAAATGTGCTCAAAAGATCAACCCTGCTCCTTAATCCTTTGTCTTTTGCACTCGGCCTTGCTTCGTAAATCTTGGGGTTCTACTCAGAGAACAAAATGGGCCCAAGAAGACTGACTGTGTTAAAGAGCACGGATGAGGCCTCAGCTCAGCTTCCTATGCATAGCTGTCAACGATTGCCTTTTTTTAAAGGGAAATTCCCTTATTCCGAATAGGATTCCTCGCAAGAAAAGGGGAAAGTTGACAGCTATGTTCCTATGCTACTTTCTCAGCCTCACGTATTTTACGGGGTTGTTGTTGTGAGACGAAGACACCCCGGAAGAGACCTGCGTTGTCTATGAAACCCACTAGCAGCGAGTAAGAGGCACGCCCGCCTCCCTCCATCGCTACCGGGCGCCTTCAACTCACTGCAGAGTCGCCACGCCGGTTGAAGGTGCCCTGAGGCTGCTGCAAGCCAGGAGGGAAGCGCCGAGGCCGCGAAGGGTCCGCGCCTGCGCCTCTCGCCCCGTCTGCGCTCGGGCCCACAGGAGAGGGCGACGGCCAGAAGCGGGGACCCCCCCGTCCCCCGCCCCCCACACGGCGCTGAACTCCCTTCTTGCGCGTTCAGCCAATGAACCCGCCGAGGGGGCTGGTCCAAGGCACGTTATAAAAGGGGCCGGCGGAGGAGCGAGGCGTTGCTGCGCTCGGCGTGCTTTGCTGGTACCCGAAGGGAGACGGCGAGAGGAAAGGAGGGTTTCTTGCGCGAGCGCGGGCGGACGAGCGAGCATCGGCCATGTGCGGTGAGTGAGGGAGCGAGCCCCGGAGGCTGCTTTGTTGCGCTTCTAGATGCGGAGCGCGAGGGAGCCCAGGCATCATGGAAAAGGGCTGCGGGCAGATCCACTCGGAGAGGTGGGGGGGGGACACTTTGCAAAGGGAGACTTGGCATGCCTTGCTGCTGTTCTAACCATACAAAGGGGGCCTTCCATTTTTGCGGGGAGGGGGACCTGTGTAGATTTTGTGGAAGCAGAGCCGTATTATTTTCTAGGGAGTCAGAAAGGGGAATGAACTGAAACCCTGACCTCGCCTCCCCCCAGAAAGAGATGCTTAGCGCTTCCTTTCCCAGTCAAGTCCCCCCCACCCTTCGCCATCCGGATGCTTTTATTGCTGTGCCCTCTGCTTCCTCCGGGTAGCCATTGAGCTGCAAGGCGACCGTAGTAGCATTATGCTCTGCCCTGGCTTCCCTCCTCCGGAGGTTTTGTTTGTTTGCTTATGGAGGAGTTTAACGCTCCATGCTCTTTATGAGAGCAAAGCCGAGCTGTTAAACTTAGCTCTCTCAGCAAAGGGGGACAAGAGGAACTTTCTCTCTCTCTCCCTTTATCTCTCTTTCTCTTCTCTCTCTCCCTCCCCCCCCCCCAATCTTGGTCCTTTAAATGCTCCAGGTACAGTAACTGAAATTACAGAAAGACTTGCAAAATGTATTTTTAATTGACATTAATGTCCTTCCGTGCAAATGTTTCTGAGTAATAGTTTCCCTTGCATTGGTAACAGTTAGCGTCTCCTTCCTACTTGGAAGAAAATCTGAACAAGTCATAAAAAGAGGTTTTCTGGTCGAAGATGCTGACCTGCCCTACATGGTTAAAATGTATTTTGAGGGCTTTCTTTCAATGGGACACTGGCAGACGGCAACATTTGAAATGTTCAGTTCATGCCCCCTTGTAACAAGCAAGTAAAGACGTGGGGAGATCTTGGCGCCACAAAGCAAAGACCAAAGGATTGCCATTTAAAGGCTCATGAAATCACATGGCCAGGAACTTTCCCTTCCTGGATTGCCCTGTGTTCATGGTAAATGGGTCATCTGACTCGGTACAGCTTGGGCACAAGTCACTTTTGTGCATCACTGTTCAACCAGTGCTAGGAAACATGGAATTGCACCTTTCAGACAATAGCCTTCCTTAGTCAAATGTTTTTAAAAAGAATGTTCATTGTATGTGCATCGGTGGTGGCACACGGCCCCTGTTTACAAGAACAGAGCCCTCTGCACATATGGTCTCTTGTATTCATTTACCCTGGGAGGGAGGAGGAGGAGCCTGCTACCATTATGCCCCCCCCCGTCATGCGCATTCATCGAATACACTTTTGAACATCTGAAAATGGCTAAACTGTTGGTGTGATAGCAGCATAAGACTCATAAAAGGGCCTACCATATGCAGAATGGCTATATATGAGCAGATCTCTAAAACTGTGCCTGCAATTCCTTATGATATAATTGCTGTTTCAGAACATCTGAGCAAATGAGAATTGCTTTAGGATAATTACCCTTAAAAGAAACAAAATCCAAGGATGCTGAAGGATATGTTAAGTCAAGTAAAAAGGAATGGAATAAATCGGTATGGAATAAATGCCCGAGCCTATGTCTGAGAATTGGGTTGGACATTATTAATTCCAAAGCTGAAAGGAGATGGCCTGCTTCAGATTTGTACATTCAGAACAGGAAATCACCCACCGTCGCAGTCAAAGCAATGTGTTATCTTTGAAAGGAGGACAAAAAGTGCCTTATTTTATCAGTTTAAGAAGATTCTGTTCCACCTGAATTTCATTAAGCGACTCTTCTGCGCTAAAGAAGATCTTATCAGGAATGACCCATATTACCTGTGGTTAACAATTCAAGATTTTGTAACCAGAAATTGAAATAATACTAAATACTAAAAGCAATGCATCTGTGGTTGTAGAGCAGGAAACAGGGATATTACACTGTTCAACTAAGTTTTAACTAAGGAGTGGTATAGCTGACTCAGTGTGAAGTAACAACAAGTATGTGATTTCAGTGCACTCAGCCTTTCTAACACCCTTCACTGCTGCCATAGCAACCAGGCAATTTTGGTGATGCAAAATGAATATGTAAATAAGAACACTGTTCCAAAAATGTCACTGGAAGTGGGGAGTGAAAGATTCCTGCTTGTAGCTGAAATTCCTTTAAAATACTCTTGGCGAAATAAGCATGGTTATATAAGAAGTTCTAAAAGCATAATTATTTTTCAAAAGAAAAATTCAAAACATATAATACATTAAAATGCCATATATTTTAAAAACTTTTAACAGAGGTTGACAACCTTGTTCAGTCCTGAGAACACAGCTGTAGCTTGCTTGCTTTTGGCGATGTTGCTTCTTCCATTGTATATTATTTATTATTATTATTTATTGAATTCATATGCTGCCCTATACCCACAGGTCTCAGGGCCGTTCACGGGATAAAATCACAATATTAAAAACACAAAATACATAATCAAAATAAAAACAAGAATAACCCAATAACCCCCCTCCCCCCAAAAAATAATAATCAGAGAGGTAAAATATAATTTTAAACAGAGAAAATAAGCACCCATCAGGTATCATCTAGGAGTAGATTAAAATATCAATTTAACTGTCTTTCAAATCAAAACATTTTAGCCATTGGGTCCCCCCGCCCCCATTGTAAACATTCATAGAAGCTCTTTTAGTACAAAGCCAGATTGGACAAGGTGGATTTTTGTGACAATCTCTTGTGGAAGACTTAAACATGAGCTCCATGAAATAAGGGAGAAATGAGAAAAAAGTCTGACTGTGGATCCCTTTTTTAAAGACTTACCTGCAGATTTCCTAAGCCAGCATTTTTACAGGTGGTTCTTTCAAGGCTGACCTTTGCCAACCTTTTGCCATGCTGGCTGGGGCGGATATGGATAGTAGTCCAAAACATGTGGAGGGCACCAGGTTGGTGAAGCCTGATCTTGGAAGATGTTTCTGTGAAGTTTTCAAATGGGGGTTTGAAGGCCCTCCAGCATCTGAAATCCAAGCAGATATGAGAAACCTACGAATGTCCAGGTGTAGGACTCCAACTTTTGCCAGCAGGACCAGCAATTAGGGAACATGGGAGTGGGCTTCAGTATCATCTGGAGGGCTATGGGTTTCGCATCTCTGTTCTGAAGGTACTGCCTCTGAACATGAGGATTCTCTGTAGCAGTAATACTAATGACTGTTGAGAGAATGTGAGTAACGACTTTTTAAAAGCTATTTAACTGGATTAAAGCTTAGGGTTCAGTAACATGCCTGGAAATGGTGCACAGCTGCAACTGAAGTATTGGGGACTAATCAGTTTGTCAAATTAACTCCATGATAATACAAAACTGGATGGGACGCCGGTGGCGCTGTGATCTAAACCACAGAGCCTAGGACTTGCCGATCAGAAGGTCGGCAGTTTGAATCCCTGCGATGGGGTGAGCTCCCATTGCTTGGTCCCTGCTCCGGCCAACCTAGCAGTTCGAAAGCACCCCAGTGCAAGTAGATAAATAGGTACTGCTCTGGCGGGAAGGTAAACGACGTTTCCTGGTTTGCCAGAAGCGGCTTAGTCATGCTGGCCACATGACCCAGAAGCTGTACGCCAGCTCCCTTGGCCAATAAACAAGATGAGCGCCGCAACCCCAGAGTCGGCCATGACTGGACCTAATGATCAGGGGTCCCTTTGCCTTTACTAATACAAAACTGCAGTTCTGAGATTATAGAATGGCAGGAAGACATCAGTACACTTGAAGATGGACTATTTTCTATGAACCACAGAGAGACAAAGTAGCTAGAGTGGGAGCATAATCAAATAGAATTACTGCTGCAGAATACCCTTTCCAGTGTGGAAGATAAATGGTAGGTCTATAATGCTCTAAGGCAGTACATATTTAAAAGCTGAAGGAGTGGAGTGTTGACTCATTCGTCTCAAACTATGAGACACCCCTATCTTGATCCTGGTAAACTTACAAGTTCTGACGTTTCTTGAGGAATTTCCCCACTGGAAAACTCTCAATGACCCTTTCTTTACCCACCAGTTGCATTCCTCAAAGAGGAAGCAAGAATTTCAAAGCCTTGATGAGAGATAAAGGGAACTGTTTTAAACAAAGATGAGCTTGTGCAACTTCTAGCTGACTCTCTGCTTGAAGAAGTGTGCATGCACATGAAAGCTCATACCAATAACGAACTTAGTTGGTCTCTTAAGGTGCTACTGGAAGGAATTTTTATTTTATTTTATTTTATTTTATTTTATTTTGCTGGAACTTCAGTTTATTAAGTGCCAGCACAAAGCATGAAGGCTCTTTCCCTCACCCGCCTTTGTAACTTGAGTCTTTTCCTGTACAGAATTCCTTCTGTGCGATCCTTTAAAAGCAACCTGATTCTTTTCAGTTTTTCTTCAATCAAACCAAATGATTAAGTCAGCTGTAAGTAGGAGTACTTAATGTCATCTGTTATCTCCTGCATGATAAAGACAACAGCATGCCGAAGGCTGTAACATGAAGCTGTGCTTTTGGGAGCTTTGGCTGGGAAGTAGGGTCTAAGAAGAAAATAAGTGGGGATAATGAGGTCAAAAGGGAAATGGTCTAGTTAACAATAACAGGTTTATTGTACAACTCAATAAAACTCAGTAAAACTCAAAACATGGTTCAGTCTGTGGTTGTTTCCTATAGCTCTGTCCACATAAGCTTGTGCCACGTTTTGTTTGTCTCCAAGTTGCTGCAAGACACATCACTGTTTTTGCTATCACCAACGTATACTTGAAAAAATAATCACTCAGTTTCAAGCTCCCCCCCCCTTGCTAATTCTGCCACTCATAAAATGGCATTAGCAATAAATGAAACTTAAAACTGTATTTGCAATTTGTGCTAGAAGCTCAGGCCAAAAACAAACTTACGTTTTGTTTTATTTTAAAAATAATTATGATGGAACAACAACAGATTCTTAAGTTTCAGGAAAGGAAGAGGTCTGGTTTAGATTTTGTAACGTTTGTGACACATTGTAGCAATACTTATTTTTTAAAAAGCAAATACAGTGGTACCTCAGGTTAAGTACTTAATTCGTTCTGGAGGTCCGTACTTAACCTGAAACTGTTCTTAACCTGAAGCACCACTTTAGCTAATGGGGCCTCCTGCTGCTGCCGCGCTGCCGGAGCACAATTTCTGTTCTCATCCTGAAGCAAAGTTCTTAACCCGAGGTATTATTTCTGGGTTAGCAGAGTCTGTAACCTGAAACATCTGTAACTTGAAGCGTATGTAACCCGAGGTACCACAGTACTTATTTTTGCCTCTCTAAAAACTCTATATCAGCTACTGAAGTTCAGGTTCCTGCCTGATCACTACCAAATTCATACTGACTTGCTCCAAAATATAGGCTTTTTCTAAACAGCTCCTAATGCCCTCACAGTGTCCAGCTGAGCAGCACATAAACCCAATTAGAAGAGAGAGGACAATCTGTTTGTGGGAGGAAGTATGTGAGAAGGGGAATGAGTTTAACAAGCAGTAGAGGGTTTGGCTACAGTCTAGCATGGCGTTAAGAGCATGCAAGCCCATTGACATTTAATGGTATTGACTCTGTGCTGGGAATTTTTGGCCTCCTTGTGTGTGAAAGTGAGCAGTTAATAAGTTAATAGAAGGCACAATAGAATGTGTGTGCTTGAAAGGAAAATTTCTTTCCCATGACCCAAAGAATCTGTAATATATTCCTTGGCAGCCCAGGCTCTGCTATCATTTTCAGTGAAGTCTCTAGTGGCTTCTGAGTCTCCTGGTATGCATGAATAGTAGCAGTGCTAGAGTTCAGTATAAACAAGGAACCTTTACCAAACACAGGACACTGGCTGCATTGTGGACAGATCCCTCAAAACAGGCCTTCCCTGAAGTGATAATACACATAAAGACCTGATGCCTCAATGTAGGAAATCTGACAGGTCTTGAAAGATACATGTTGTAAAGCACTGGTTCGGAAAGCAGCAAAAGGGTCATTTCTTTTCTTAAAAATGAGGATATGCAGAAATGTTTAAAACACTTCTCTGGAAAAGTAGCAGAGAATTTGAGCTGAGCACATGGAAAAAATGTTAATAGCCATAAATTTAACAGACTTTCTTGCTGCCTCGGGGCAACTTTTTAATGTTACTATTTGTAAGCAAGAGTTATAATTGATATGTTTTAACAGAAAACCAAACAAAAACACAAGTCTTCAATACATTGGGCTGGGGGTTGTTACGTAAAGGCTTTGTGAAATCCCAGTTATATTCTAAAAAGTTTTCCTTTTCAGGTCTGTTGTAACAATATCTGCTTTGCACATCTTCTTTTGAGAGAACTTTTGCTCCAAAAGTACAAATCCTTCTTGGTGTCAGATAATACATATTTGACATGACATGTATAGCTTCAGATGTGGATACTAAATGATACACAGTTTCTCATTTATACTCATTTGTTTATTTATAATTTCATTTTATGTACAATACCAAAAAGGGGGGGAATTAACCATAACAAAACAGATTACAAACAAGGGAGTATACCCAAGTTTTCAGGTACATAATCAATTATATGCTTGCCCAACTCTTGCCCACATCTGTTGTAACCAATCTGTAAGATATCTCCAAAGGAGTACCAACATTGGAAAGATTGCATACCTGGGATGAAGAATAAAAATGGAAAAGAAAAGTGGGAAAAGATCAGTGAAATTAATACACCTCACATTCTGAAGGGATGTTTGAATAAATTAGGGCTGGGAATTCAGACCAGTTGAAATTATTTTGTCAACTGACTGGTCAGATATTGTCAAATAATTGCCAACTGTTTGTAAAGCATTAATTTTATTTGGCCAAGAAAAAAGGTACAAAGCTGTGGCTTAAGGGAATGCTGTAGGGAAGGGAAATTGGCTTTTAGTTACAGCACCTACCAATCTGAAGTAGCAAAGAGCAGCAAAAAAGGATCCAGCTTTGACCCCCACCTGCCCCCAAAATGCTGCTGGCTATTGGCAGTAGGGTAATGTTGGCGGTTTCTTCTACCTACCCACTGTTTGAGTAGGTGGGCACCTCATCCAAACCCTCTCCAGCATGGCTTATTTAAGGATTGGGATTGTCTGTTAAGCATCAACCTGTTTGATATGATGCTAATTACAAAAACAAGTTAGTTTAACTGTTAAGCATGAAACTGTTCCCTGGCCATGGTAACAAATGACAATACACTATAATATGCAGTAAGTTTCCATCTCAGTTAGTGTTCTTGACTTCATGAAATATTTGACCATGATCAAATAGTAGGTTAATTTATTGGTCAGTTGACAGTAATTTGATCAGTCAGTTGACAAGTGTGCCAGTCATAAAGCAACCCGTTAATTGGTGTCGTAACCTGGGAATGTCACTCAAATAAATTAAATCCTTGATACTGACTAAAATTGTGCAACACTTTATGAATTATTGGATTGGGTTGCCCCATTCTAAAGGTTGTTGCTTAACAAACTTCATCTGAGTAACAAGACAAACTCCCAAACCTTTACAGTGATGGGATTAAGCCTTGTAGGATTTGTCGTAAAATGTAGCCCTTCGAGTTTATAAGACTTTATATGTGCTTCTGAGTATGTTGTGTAAACATATTAAAGTACCAGCTTATCATTCTTCTTTTCAATACCCAACAGGAATCTTTGCGTATCTGAACTACAGGGTGCCTCGGACCAGGAAGGAGATATTTGAAACTCTCATAAAAGGGCTACAGAGACTAGAATACAGGGGATATGACTCTGCAGGTATGTGAACAATCCTGTTGTTCAAAATTTCCATAGCAGTGGCCAAGTTGGTCTCATACTGTAAGAAGAACAAAAGAGTCTTGTGGCACTTTAAATGCTAATAAATTTATTATGGCATAAGCTTTTGTGGACTCTGGTTCAGTTCATCAGATGCATAACATGACATCTTAGCTGGCAGGTGCATAAAGGAGAAGATTTTAAGGTGGGAGTTGAATGGCAATGAGATGCAGATATAGCCATCAATGATAATTAGAGCTTGGCAGAACAATCCAAACATCCTTACATTGGGCTGCTTATTTTATTTAGTAGGTAGAGGTATTCCTCCACCCAGTGCCCTCATGAAATTTTGCTGCTTTTAAATCATTAGGGCTAAGGTACGATGAGCAATACAAATGCTTTACCTCAACACCAGTTGCCTAAACATTCATCTGGCTTTGTTAGCAATTGTATGTGTTAACTTAGACTGTACGATAAGTTGTGTTCTGTATTTCAGGTGTTGCAATTGATGGGAATGATAATGAAGATAAGGAAAGGTACATTAAATTGGTCAAGAAAAGAGGAAAAGTGAAGGCTCTTGATGAGGAGCTGCATAGTGAGTAGAAAGGGGGGATTCAACTAACAAGCCCAACTAACAACCAGCGCAAGGGCTCAGGCTGAAGTTCCCCACCTCTAAGCTAGCATATCAATTGCTCTTCTTTGTGGACTGTGGTGGTTTGTGTATCAGGCATGTCCAAAGTCCATTTCGGGGGGCCTAATCTCGCCCACCGGTCGATTTAATCCGGCCCCTGTGGCAGTATAGTGGTATCTAGGGTTACGAACTTAATTCATTCCGGAGGTCTGTTTTTAACCTGAAACCGTTCTTAACCTGAGGTACCACTTTAGCTAATGAGGCCTCCCTGGTTAGCGGAATCTGTAACCTGAAGTGTTTGTAACCTGAGGTGTTACCTGGGGTAAAATCCTAAGAAAAGCTCAGCAACTTCAATCAATCCTAAAAAAAAAGCTCAACAACTTTTCTCGGCCCTCATGCATCAAATCTGGCCCTCTTTGAAAAAAGTTTGGGCACCCATGGTGTATATGATGTCATCAGAACTCTCTCCTATTGAGAAAAATTCATCATTAGCTACAGTGGAGGAATTACTGGACTTAGCTGAGATGGCGAAATTGACATTTTTAATCTGGGGAAAATCACTGCCAGCATTTACTAAAGATTGGAACCTTCTTACAGACTTTATGCATGAAAAAGAAAAAGAACTTAATGATATCAGGGTTTGAGGATTGAAGATAATAATGTTGGTTTATAGAAGGTGGATTTTCTGGGTGTTATCTTGGAGTGGCTATGTTAAATAATTCTCCCTATCTAGCTGACATATTAAGAACTGGAAGTTCTCTTTTTTACTGTTTTTTTTTCTTTCCCTCTTTTTCCTCCCTTCATCTCCCCCCCCCCCCAATTTCTTCTCTCTAGTTCTGTTAGGTATTTTTATTTAGATTAGCTTTTTAGGCTTGGCGAAAAGGTAGCCGATATTAATCTTTGTATTTTTTTGTGCAAATTTCAAGAAAATCCATTCATTTTAAAAAAGAACTCCCTTCTGTTGGTACTGATGAAATAAATGCAGCCAATATAATATGGACAGCCCAGTATCATGTGGTTTATTGAAAGTATAGAAGCAAATACTTCCACACAGTTTAGAATTTACAAATTGTCTCCCTTTTATAATTAAATAGAAAGTTAAGACTCTGTTAGTTACATATTTTTGTGGCTATAATTTGAGTTAAAAGTTGTTGGGATTGATTTGTGTGTGTATGGGTTTGATTTTGTATACAGAACAAGATGGTCTAGACTTAAAGGCAGACTTCGAG
Organism: Podarcis raffonei; assembly: GCF_027172205.1. Classification (NCBI taxonomy): domain Eukaryota; kingdom Metazoa; phylum Chordata; class Lepidosauria; order Squamata; family Lacertidae; genus Podarcis; species Podarcis raffonei. The sequence continues at coordinate 62,007,943 of NC_070603.1, read as the reverse complement.
ACACATTTTGGTATTGCTCACACTCGCTGGGCAACCCATGGAGCACCAAACGCAGTGAACAGTCACCCACAACGATCAGATAAAAGTAACGGTAGGTACCTTCTAAAACAATCTGGAGTTACACCAGATTAGAAATTCCCAGAAACAACTTTTGAAACCAGTAGACTGAAATGAATTGCTTGTGCGTATTAGATAAGGTTGATGATTACATCAGATATTTTTTCTTCTTACACAAAGGAATGTTGTGGTTTTGCAAAGGTGCAGCTCCAAGGATTCATGAAATTAGGGAATCTGAAGCAGCTGAGGCTAGAATGCCAGGATTCCATTCACAAATCAGACTGGAATTCCTACAAAACCCCTTAACACACTGTGTTTTCGTTACCAAAAATCTAGTGACAGCAGCCCGACAGTCACTGAAAGAGGAAAATAATGTAAAGCACTTTGCTGATTTAAAATGCTATTTAGAAAAGGTTCCAGCTTTAAATCTTTGATTGAATTAAGCTGTTACTGAATAAAGCTCAACTCTTTTTTGTGTGTTTTCCTATTTCTTTCAGAATTTGTCGTTATCCATAATGGGATCATTACAAATTACAAAGACCTAAGGAAGTTTTTGGTAAGCTGAAAACAACTGGATGTCCCAAAATGTGTGTGTGCCATTTCAGCTCTGTGGTCTGGTTAGCTTTTGCTCTATGGCCTTGTTCTCACAATGCGCTAAGCCAAACCTTGGCTTAATGAAACCATTTGTACCTAGTTCAGTGGGGCTTATGATCAGGCAAGTGTTTATAGGATTGCAGTCTAAATGAAGTTTCTCTATGTGATTTTTGGTAGGTGATAGAAATGATGGTAATTGTGATTGAAACCGTAGATGACACCTGATTATGCTGTATGTAGTCTTAAAATCCTGATGGTGACACATGGATCTAAACATTTTCTTTTTTAAAAAACACCCCACTATTCCAGGAGACCAAAGGTTACGAGTTTGAATCTGAAACAGATACTGAAACCATTCCAAAGCTGATCAAATATGTGTATGACAACCGGGAGTCTGAAGATATAAGTTTTTCTGTCTTGGTTGAGAGAGTCATTCATCAGCTGGTGAGTGGGAAATTTTCTCTCTTTATTTCCTATAATAAATAATGTTTAAGACAATATGAAACTTAATTTTCATGTATGAAGTTAAAATGTGGAAATAACTACTTAGTTTTGTTCCGTTGGGGAAACTTTAAAGAATTCTTTCAATTCCATGTTTTATTTTGCTTTCGTTTTTAATAAAAATACCATCTTGTTACATACCTGCCCTGTGCCTGCTGGTTAAGTGAGGTGCAAACCCAGAAGAAATAGAGGAAACTGTAATATTTCTGAGCACAATGATTTTCTTTTCCTTCAGAAATATCAAACTGCAATAACCAGAGCACAATCTTGCCATTTACCATATCTTGTCTTCCTCCTCTATAGTTCTCAGATGAAAAGTTATTGCACCAGTTAAAAGATTTCTAAACTTCCTTGTTAGTTTAATAGCCCTGGGACCATAGATCCCAAAGCTGAATGTGTAGAGTAAAGGTACATTTTCTTCCATCATTGTTTGGGACAGTTCATTCCTTCCTCTCTCTTTACTCAATATTTACTCTAACCTGACTAAATTTAATGGGGATTAGCCCCACACGTGTGTTTAGCATTGCTGACTTGTGCATTTTTGACCTCCTCATTTTGTGATAATCTTTTGTTTCTGACAATTCTTGATGCCGATTGACAAAAGATTCATTTTTTCTCAAAGGGTCATTAGAGATAATAAGACAGGATCTTACCCTGTGTGTAACTATCATCCATGCCATCCTCCTCCCCACCTCCAACCTACTAATGTTTAATTTTCCCCCTCGCAGGAAGGAGCTTTTGCACTGGTTTTCAAAAGTATCCACTACCCAGGGGAAGCTATTGCTACCAGGTTAGTAAAAGTATTTAGTGTCCATTACTGTGTAATAGAAGCTGATGATATATGTAAAGCTGTGTGGGTTTTTTATACGTGATAGTTTTAAGAGGGTTTTTTGCATTTGGTGGGGTCCATATTAATAGACAAGCACACAGGAAAGATTTCTAGTAGATATTTTTTGTTTGAAAAATTCAGTTTATCCTTAATAAAAGTTTTATAACTAATTTGCCTGTTGTTTCATTATTTGACAGGAGGGGGAGTCCACTACTTATTGGAGTTCGAAGTGAATCTAAGCTTTCCACCGAACAAATCCCTGTCCTATATAGAACATGTAAGTTATTAAAGCATTATAACCATACAGGTCTTACTTTTGTTACAGAATTGTTGAAGAAGTGAGTTCATTAAACACACACAGAAATGCTCATGTCACTAGAAACTCCACAGGTAGACATTTAGGGCAGTGAAATATTTGCATCAGCACAAGGATTACTGATAGCACCCCTCCTCCTGTGTGCATCCCCAAATCCGTTCTGGAGCATTGAGTGGAAACCCAGGCCATATTTTGGGGGCAGATTGTGAGGAAGTAGGAGGACAAACCTTTGCTACACTTGTTTTAAAATTATGTAATTCTGTATTTCAACTTGATCTAGATAATGACTCAATCTTCACAGTTGTGTGTGTGTGTTTTTTAATTGGCAGGCAACATTGAAAATGTAAAGAATCGATGCAAAACACGAATGAAAAGACTAGATAGTTCTACCTGCCTTCATGCTGTTGGAGATAAAGCGGTTGAATTTTTCTTTGCATCAGATGCAAGGTAACTGAAAAATATGTGTGATCTATGTTAGCAGGATCAGTTTGGTTATTTACCCTACCCTTGTAATTCAATGGAGAAATGTAAATCAGTGGGACAGGCTGCTGCTGGCTGCAGCTTCTAATCCAGGCATGGCTAACCTATAACCCTTCAGACATTGCCTCTTGAATACACTTCCCATCATCTCTGGCATTGGCCATGCTGGCTGGAGCTGACATTTTGAATGTGAGAGCCTTTCTAGAACTTGACTACCAAATGCTCATTTGGTGTTGCAACTTTCCCATCTTTGAGTTGTGACCAAGATGTGGGGAGTACATATTCCAAGCTCCTTTTTACTCTTAGACTTGCACATGCAAATAGAACAAATTTAAATGGAGATTCTGTAACTTAGCTGATTTTGCATTCTTGTTTGTAGTGCTATAATTGAACACACCAACAGAGTAATCTTTCTAGAAGACGATGACATTGCAGCAGTGGCTGAAGGGAAGCTTTCTATTCATCGGCTAGAACGTTGCGCTAGCGATGACCCATCTCGGATCATACAGACTTTGCAGATGGAACTGCAGCAAATCATGAAAGGTAAGGGCGGCTGAACGAGCTTGCTGGTCCAAGGGCATATGAAGAAAACATTTATCCATTAGAAACCAGGTGCCTTTCTGGTCAAACCTTAGCCACAGGAACAGCGCTAGAGATGGGCAGGGAGGAAAAAAGACAGTTTAAAAATAATGACAATAATGATACTTCATTTCTAGAAGCTGGTGTTTCCCCAGAGCTGTAAACTGGTCCTGCTGATATTTGAGGCCTCAAGTGTACTTCTATAAAGAAAATTTAATAAAAACAATTAATATTAGTATGATGTTGTTCGAAACATGTAAAGCATCTAAGCAATGAACAGTAAATAAACATAGGCAGAAAATTCAGTAGCTGGCAGATGCGAGTGTGAACAAGGTGGCTTTTTAATAGGCAGCAAGTTATCAGTTGCACTTGCACCTAGCAGATGTGCCTAAGGAAACACATTCCGCAACCTGGGTGGTTAGAATGACATGACGGAGTTGTGCTACGTCACCAAAGAAGTTAAATTCCTGTTAATACTTTCATTTGTGCTTGCAACATCTCCTTCACAAGGGCTAGAAATCTGGAGACGCAGAGCTCTGCCCCCACCCAGTCTGCTGGCAGGAGCACAGTTTAGGAGGAGAGGGTGGAAGTAGAAAAGCCAGTGGAGTCTTAGCACAGAGCATGGAGGCATTTCCACTGGTGTCTTGTTTGTGGAGGCAGTTGATCCATAGCCCTCTGCCTCACCCTAATGCCCTTCAGCCACCAAATCAGATGAACTTCATCTTTAATTAAGCTTTGTTATTGTTTAGGAGAATTTAATATTTATAACGAAGTGAATTCCCATAACCCCTTCTGCATTCTTTGCCCAATCTTTTGCCAGCAACAGTTTTGACTTTTGTTGAAATTGCTGTTCTGTGCTAGGTTATTCTTGCTGCAAATTCAAGCCTCATTTGAACAGTAATAAGAAAGGCAGTCTGAAACTTAACTAGTCATGTTTTATAAAAACAGGGAACTTCAGTGCTTTCATGCAAAAGGAAATATTTGAACAACCGGAGTCTGTTTTCAATACCATGAGAGGAAGGGTGAACTTTGAGAGCAACACAGGTAACATGGGGGAAATTTTAATTCCACTCAACATTGCCACTACTCTTTTTTTTTTTAGCAACCTACTCTGAACTAAAGATAACTCCTTGTTTCTGTTTCATGGAAACTACAGTTCTTTTAGGTGGCTTGAAGGACCATTTGAAAGAAATCAGAAGATGCAGACGATTAATAATCATTGGTTGCGGAACCAGTTTTCACGCTGCAGTTGCTGTAAGTTCAGTATACTCTTGAACATGTAAGAAAGATAATGGAAATGTATGGCTGCAGGGATTTTGCTTTTCTATTCTTATTTTATTTATAAAAGGTTTATTGATCAGTTTTCACTAAGTGGTGCTCAATAAAAATACATTGGACCTGCATAAATATACCATAATAAACCCAGTTGTGTTTGGTGAGGTTGGGTGCAGAGCTCACCTGACCTCGTGTTCTCTGTGTTGCTGCTGCATACCAGGGCAGAAGCTGTGAAAGACACTTAGGGGTGGCCTTGCTGTACCCTGTGTTTCCTGCTTGGTTAGAGATAGAATACAGCCTCCAGACAACAAGACTTGCTGGTAGAGGATGGCTGGGTAAAGAGCCTGTGGGCAGACAACATAGACCGCTTCCCCTCCCTGCTAAGTGACTTGATAAGGCATATCAGAAACAGCTGGGATGAGGGACAGCCTTGAGGCCTCAGAACTCCTTATTACTCAGGAAGAAGACATAGCAGATAGAGTAGTGGGTGGAGTCCTAGCTAAGACAAGCAGGGAGAAAATGCTTGGCGGTGGGCAGTGTGAGAGAGGTGCAGGACTGTGGACTAGGCTTAACTGATGTCCTGGCTGAGAAGCTGACTGAAAAGAGGCTGAAGGGACCTGGGGAGCGTCAAACAGTGCCTGAAGTGCACTGACATGGACCTCATAGATTAGACAGGGATGGGCTTTGATAATATGGCATCCTGAGCGAGGACAAAATTTGGCCTCTCTCCCATCCCCCCAAATTATTTCTTATTTTCACAATAATTCCTTTCAGTACAGTTGCTTTTTTAATGGATCTTCTCGGTAGGTACCTGGATAAATATAGTTGTTGTTGTTGTTGTTGTTGTTGTTGTTATTTTGCGCTCCCTCGGCTCTTGGGAAACTGCCCACACAACCTTAAATCCAGCACTGGAGTAGACCCTCCTGCCTCAGCCCACAGGGAGGAAGGGTGGTTCTGGGAAGGAAGAGCAAGAAGTAATTCTCTCCCCCCGCTCCATTCTGCTGCTGTACCCCACTGCCTGCCTGCTACTTCAAAAAAAAAAAAAAATAGACAGGTTAACATGGCAGAAAAAGAGAAGAGTGTTCAGTAGATGCCTTGGTAAGAAAGAATGCTTTTAATTGCTGACAGAAGCATGCCACCAAAGATGCTCACCATATCTTTAAATAAATAAATATAAATAAATAAATGCATAAATAAAATAAAATAACCACCCATAATCTAACATGCCCTACAAAAATAAGAAGAGTTTTGCTGGATTGGATCAAAAGCTCATCTAATCCAGCATCCTTTTCTTACAGTGGTCAGCATTTACCACAAGTGGGATGTAAACGCAACACCACTCTCCTCACTTGTGATCTCGGCAAATATAGTTTATTTCTGCACAAGAAATGCATTGTGCATATGCTGTATAACTTTACAGAATAGCTATTCATTTTAGAAATACTAGAAATTGATCTAAAGCTACTTTAAGGATAATTTTAAGTGTGCTTTATTTTGTTAAGACTGAAGTTTGCTCTACTATCTTTATGTTGGTTACAGACCCGTCAAGTTTTGGAGGAACTAACTGAGTTACCTGTGATGGTGGAACTTGCCAGTGATTTTCTAGATCGGAATACCCCTGTCTTTAGAGACGATGTGTGCTTTTTCATCAGTCAGTCCGGTGAGCTTTAATCTATGCTGTATGTTAATCTTGGCAAAGCTTTTTATTTGGTTTTCAGATCTATCATGAGCTGGTGACAGCTTCAGAGCCAGTCTGGAATAGTTTTTTACACTCTCAAGTGAGATCAGGCATACCTGATTTCATCCTGAGTCTATGTCCCAGTCCCTTTCTCCATACCTAGGTGATAGATTCCTGGCTACATTTTTGAATCCTTTTTACCAGCTGAGCTTTGTATGTCAACTGCTACAAGCATATCACAGTAGAAATATAAAATAACATTCTATGACTACTCTAATTCGCTTTATGTGTTAAAAGGGAAATAGCATTCCTATGCCAAGGCTGTAAGATTTCTCTGTTGATCATGTACTGCAAAGGAAAAAGCAGGCTTTTCAGAGTTTGTAGAGGATGTAATAAGCAGAGTGTATCTGGTGAGGCAATTAGATAACGGTGTAGATAAGTTAGGTCAGAACCCTCCTTTATTAACTAAAGAACCACTTGGCAGCAGAGTGACACTATACCTCAAGTTATCTCTTAACAGTGAGACGCAAAAGAACTGGTGCCAAATAGAGAGAGAAATCTTAAATGCTTCTTTTGTGGTATAGCAGGAGAGCACAGAGCAGAGGTGGGGAATGTGTAGCCCTCCCATTGTTGCTGGGCTTCATTACTACTACTACTACTACTACTACTACTACTACAACTACTAACTAATTTATTTGTACCCTGCCCATCTGATTGGGTTGCCCCATTGGCCATACCAGCTGGGGCTGGCGAGAATAGTAATCCCACAACATCTGGAGGGTCACAGGTTTCCCACCAGAGAGGAATGCTGCTTCTGAGGAAGAAAAACACTATCAAAATGTATTAGGCTTTCTCAGTCCAGTGAGTTTTCCATTTGGCACTAACTTCAGGTTTGCCTCTTTTTGTCCCTGTGCTATTTTTGCTGTGGTGTTTTTCTTTTTGTTGCTGCTAACAATGGACAATGGGGCTTACACAATGATAATATTCCAGGAAATAGAAGATACAGTATAAGCAAACATTAGTCACTCCCAATTACTCCATTCTTTTTATTTAAGTTTTAAGTATCTCATCAACCTAATTAGAACAAAGTTGTCCTAAAGGATGCACATTTTCTGTCAGGCAACACTCAGGTTGAGGTCAAAGGGAGAACATGTAAATTGGTACGAGTGTTTTCAGGATAGAGGAACAAAGACTTCAAGGCTCTTCTGTCAAGATGGGCACAACATAAGTATGAAATAGCTAAATTAGACCTAATAATGAAGCTTCGTTTTAATATAGTAAATCTGGGCATGAATAAGGATAATGGTTTTCGGTTCGCTACAGGTGCCAGTTAGCAATTGCTTGAATCACCAATTACTGTTGCTGTGAATAATAACGGTGATAATTTAAGATTGAATTGAATTTTCACAGTCTGTGTGTCTTCATTTCCTTGCTGTTTGGCTCCTCTTTTTACAATTTCCTGCCATTTATCTTCCTGCCAATTTAAGATAATTATGCATCTGATGAAGTGGACTCTGGTCCACAAGGGCTTATGCGAAATGAAAATGTGTTCATTTTCTTTAAGGTACTACAAGTCTCTTCGTTGCAATTTAAGCATGTGATCTGCAAAATTTTGTAGATGAAACCTAAAGGTACCATGAACCAGTCTGAAAGGGTCAAGGAGGACTAAAGTACATTCTCATTCTATCGTCTGATCTGGTGCATTTGATTTGGACAATTAATCCAAATGGCTATTGATACATTTTTTTTAAACCCTCTTTTCCTCCAAGTAGCTCAGCTTGGTATACACTGTTCTACGCCCAGCCCAGATTTATCCTCAAAAGATGATGTAGTATGACACTCCAGCTTACTACACTGCACTATTTTTCCTATGGCTCCAGACCTTAGATTCCTGGTGTAGGAGGGGTTTTCCTCTGGCTTTCAACAGTGCACCAGCAGCTGGGTGGATGGGCAGGAGAAGTTCTTAAAAAGCAATCTGGAGGAGAGCCTGAGGATCATACTGCTCAGCTTGTATTTAAAACATTGCTTCATATTCTGAACCAAGAAACTACAAATTGTGTCAATATCACCAACTCAGAAGGGGTGAAACAGTATGGAAATGCCAGTCCACCAGGTTCTTCTATGAATGGGTTATACATTTCTAGCTATACAACCTTTTCAAGTCAATCTCTTCTGACTTTATATGATAGGTTAATAATTCTGCTGCAATTCTGAATGAAGCATAAATGTCAATCTGTTCTTTTATTGAAGGGGAAACTGCTGATACGTTGATGGCTTTGCGGTACTGTAAGGATCGCCGAGCTTTGACAGTTGGAATTACAAATACTGTTGGAAGCTCAATATCCAGGGACACAGACTGTGGTGTGCATATCAATGCTGGGCCTGAGATTGGGGTGGCAAGCACAAAGGTAACTGATATGCACTGTCATTGCTGGGGGTTTTTCTTTGACCAGATCATAGGCCTAGACATTTCTGCATAGATTGCTGGAATAATAGCCTTGCATGGTGCTAGAGCACCATGTTTTATGACACTGTAGGATGCTGCCATGTCAGACCACTAATGGGTTTATCCTTCTCAGTATTGTCAGCACTGATTGGAAGTGGTTCTCCGGGGTTTCAGGAAGAGTATTTTGCAGCTCTACTTAGAGATGTCAGGAATTGAACCTGGCATCTTCTCAGTGTAAAACATGTGATCTGCCGCTGACCTGTAGCCCTTCCCACTCCATCGTAATGTAAGAAATTATTTTGCTGAGGCAGGTAGTTTAGGTAGCAAACATGAAGCAAGCCAAATTAATGTCTTTTTAAAAATCTTCAGGCATATACCAGCCAGTTCATCTCTCTTGTAATGTTTGGTCTGATGATGTCAGAAGACAGAATTTCCTTGCAAAACAGAAGACAAGAAATCATAAGCGGTCTGAAGTCATTACCTGGTATGCATGTTTTTACCGTTCAAATGATATATAGATATATAGATATATGGGAATGCTAAAATTCAAGAATATGTGGGCCATTTCAAACGGGATATGTAGAACGTTTTTCAAATTATTATGTGAGTAAGGAATATCCATAGCTTTTATTTTTTAAAAATTAAGTTAACCATTTTTAATCCAACATTATATTTTGAGGTGCTCATATTTTACTGTCATAGCTCCAGTTTGTACTGTATTGAGTTCAGAACCTTCAGGGAAAAAATAACAATTGAGAAAACAGTTTAGAGATAAAATGGAATAGCCTCTTGTTTAATGTCTCAAATCATTCCCCAAATTGATTTTTAAATCATCCTCTGTATTCGCAGATGTGTTTAAAAGCTATTGAGTGTTCAGCATAGGGACTGACTGAAAATAATTTTCCATATCTTTATTCAAAATGGCCCTGTGTATCTTTTTTTTTTAAAGGAGCAAAACACTGTGCTTTGCTAGTAAATAAAATTAAAGCTGCTCAATCTGAATTCATGCAATCCTGGCCACATCTTCTGCTTTACTACTTTTGAAATGGTTGGCTCTGTAATACCGTAAATAATTATTGGTTTTAACCTGTTGGCAGAGATGATCAAGGAAGTACTGTCCTTGGATGAGAAGATACATGATCTGGCACTTGAACTATATAAACAGCGATCACTTTTGGTTATGGGTCGTGGCTACAACTATGCCACTTGCTTGGAAGGTGCATTGGTATGAATTCATAATCTCAGTTTTATTTGTGATATTTTTCCTGTTCTTTGTTTGGCATAATTGGATGTTGTTTGTTTTTATTGTTTTACCTGGAATACTTGCCTGTATTTTACCCCAACCCGAGATCAGCAGATGGGCAATTTAGGAATATGTTAAATAAGTACATAATTAAATATGGTTACATCTGTAAGTGAAACATTTTTGCATACATTAGGTTTTTGCATATATAAAGCCTTCCATGGACAGAAAGAGTCCTTCCTCCCATGGAAGGCAAAGTCTGGATCCAACCGATTAAAATGTCTTCTTTTCAGGGGGTGGGGGATTGCGTATCTGATGGGTTTTGTTTCAAAAAACTCTTAAGAGCTGTGTTACTGAACAAAGAGGTGTAGATGTTTCACTTTTTTCTCATTTTGAGTTCAGTACATCAGCTATTGCTGCCTTGCAGCTTCCGTTAATTAAATCAAGACGTGTGCAGGAAACCTCAAACAACATACTTTGAACTGAATAAAGGTGGCGTTTATGATCTTAGATTTAAGGCATCTCTGATCTTCCTGTTTTGCATATGGGCATGGGAACCATACGTGCACATAGGTCAGGATCCAAAGAACCACATAACTTGTGAAATGTTGCCTGTGGGACTTTGGGCACAATGAAAGTGTCTTTTGGATTCCAACATCTGTCAGTTTTACCTACTTGCGCTTAATTATTTTTGAACGTAATAAATGCTTTTTTATTATCCCAGTGCTTTGGTTGTGATCTTGTTCCATTTGCTTTGCAGAAAATCAAGGAGATTACATATATGCACTCTGAAGGCATTCTGGCTGGGGAATTGAAGCATGGGCCCTTGGCTCTTATAGATAAGCAGATGCCAGTTATCATGATCATTATGAAGGATCCCTGTTTCACAAAGTGCCAGAATGCTCTACAGCAGGTCACTGCTCGCCAGGTAAATTGCCTAGTAAGCACGTCACTTTTAGGACTAGATCGCCTGTGCATTTCCTGCAAGATGATCATTATGAAGGGTAGTCATAGGCAAGAGAAACTAGAACTGTGAGGTCAGAAAGGGCAACAAAATGGCCATAGGGAATGGAGGCTTCCCATTCACAATAAACTCAATCTGTCATGGATGCTTTAGCTGAGATTCCTGCATTGCGGGGGATTGGACAGTATGACCCTTGGGGTCCCTTCCAACTCTATGATTCTATATGTATGGTTTGGAGGACATGGAAAGAGATTTCCTTTCCCCCCTTATCTCAGTAACTCTAGGACTTGGAATAATTTAATGAAATAGATTGAGTATAGAGATTAAGGACAGACAAAAGCAACCAGTCTTCACACTATTCACAAATAATGGAATTGCTGTCAAATGATACAGCGATAACCACTACATAAAAAAGGTAAAGGATCCCTGACAGTTAAGTCCAGTCGCAGGCGACTCTGAGGTTGCGGCGCTCATCTCGCTTTACAGGCCGAGGGAGGCAGCGTTTGTCCGTAGACAGCTTTCCGGGTCATGTGGCCAGCATGACTAAGCCGCTTCTGGCGAAACCAGAGCAGCGCATGGAAACGCCGTTTACCTTCCCACCGAAGCGGTACCTATTTACCTACTTGCACTTTGACGTGCTTTCAAACTGCTGGGTTGGCAGGAACTGGGACCGAACAATGGGAGCTCACCCCGTTGCGGGGATTCAAGCTGCCGACCTTCTGATTGGCAAGCCCAAGAGGCTCAGTGGTTTAGACCACAGCGCCACCCACATCCCATAACCACTACATAAGGTATCTTTAATTGGCCATTAGAACTATAGTGAACAAAGCTTTGGATATAAGATGAGGTGGAAACTGTCTCTCAGCAGCTGTTGCTCCTCTGGACATTTTCAGCCTAGGGAAACATGTGCTCAGAAGACACTGCTGCAAGCATATTATGCTAGAACTAGGAAAATACATTTCATGTTCTTAGGTTGTACATAACATTTGGTTTGATTTGATTAACATTTGGTTTGGTTTGCACACATTTCAATTTTCCAAAGGCCTTTTATTTATTTATTTAGTATTTTTCTGGAAAGAAAGGGAGAAAGTAGGGATTTTTTTTAATGGCCCATCCCATGGGTTTGGAAATGTTACATCATCAGTAAACCTATGGAATGTTTTTTTCCAGTAGAGGTTTGGCACTGGTCTTCCATACTAACTTGTCTGCATAAGCTTCAAGGCATAACAATTAAAATACACGGAGTGGGTAATAGTTAGCAGGTGTTCTGCGATGTTAGTTCTTACATGGTTTTTATTGTGTATATATAATTATTGTGAAAGACTTCAGTATTTTTAATGAAATTTGTTTATTTAATTTATAAAAATATTTATATACAGTTGTATTATAAAATATATACCACCGTGGTTTACAGAGATATGCAAAATGGCTTTCAACTTAAAATTTAGCTGACATTAATTGCTGCATGTTGGCAAAATGTCTGAAATGCGCAGCAAAATATAGATGAAATGAAAATGTAACCTTGAATCAACTTTGATTTCTTGCTTTGCAGGGCCGCCCTGTTATATTGTGTTCTAGAGAAGACACAGAGAGCTCAAAATTTGCTTACAAAACTATTGAGCTTCCACAGAACGTTGATTGCCTGCAAGGAGTTTTGAGTGTTATCCCTCTACAGCTGCTTTCATTCCACCTGGCTGTTCTCAGAGGATATGATGTAAGTTACTTCTATATTTAGGCACTCCAATTAAAGCACTTATACAAACACACTTGGACACTTCCCCTGTTTCTTCAGACTTGAAACAAGAATGATTACATAGAATTTAAACAAAGACCTAGTTGTGCTCTCTTAAGATGGAAATTCAGTGCAAATCAAATTTAATTTACTTTTACACTGCAACATAAGCACCAAATACTAAAAGCGTAGAAAACAAGTTTACACAATTACAAAAATAGTTTTGGAGCGCATGCCATTTTTCTTGACATGCACATTCCCATTATCCAAGCTATAAGGAGCGGTTTGCAGCAGATGCCTGTGCGACATGCCAGCCTCCCCTTTGCCTTGCCCCACCCCTCTCAATGAGTGGCAGTGAGCAACTCAGCAGCTGGGAAGCAAGCATTCTGGCTCTGCCCCCTGTGTGAGCTGCTGCTGCTACACAACAGTGATGTCAGTCACTGATAGGATACAAAGGTGCTCCACCTTCAGAGTTTAGGTGGATGCTAAATGAAGAAAGGGTCCTGTCAGTTTTGTTGTTCTGACCATGGGATGCCATACCCAAGGATTGTCTGGTGCCAAAACTCCATTGCCAGTGAATACTTTCATTTTATGCATAATGCTTAATCTGTTTTAATTGCTGTTGCTGGCTTGTTTTTTAACCTTCTATTGGTTCTCTAACATTTGTTTTAAATTTTTTTCCGTGCCTTGGGAGCTTTACAACTGGGGCATATTTGCTTTTAAATCACAGGTTAACAGTGTACACGATCAATTACACTACACAGTTTCAATGTAATCTCTCTCAGTTATCATACATTTTCTCACATTTTGATGATAATTTTGCTAGATTATCTATAGGGACGATCCATAGCCGGAAAGGTCAGAAGGAAAGTAGGGAAAGAAGCAGAGACCCAGGGTTATGGTTCAAATACGGCAGTAGAGAGAATACAGAAGGGAGAAGTGGTCAAGGGAAAGTGGTCATGCAAAGCCAGCTGGGAAGGGATGCAGCTATCTGTGGTTGTATTTCCATATACATTCTCAGAATTTGGGGAGGAATACAGCTAGTATGGTGATTATTTTTAGTCTGTTTTACTGAGTGATGCACATGAATTTCTTAAATGAAAAAGCCTCCTATAAATTGAATTGAGGATAATTTTCTTTTCTTTTCCTCAGGTGGATTTTCCGAGGAATTTGGCAAAATCTGTGACTGTGGAATAAGCATTGCACAGTAGAATATTTGTTACCCATAATCCAAAATTGAATTTCTGTCAGTGAGACATCTTTTGATGATGCTGATTCTACAAAGCAAAGTAAACATAATTCTGTTTACTTCAGTGGGATTTGGGGCTGTGGAAACCACAAACCAGTACAATGGATCTGTTGCTAACTGGAAAGTATTTCGGAATGTTTTGTTATTTTTTAATGTGATCTTTAATGTGCCTTTAAATATTTGTTACTTGCCTTGCACCTAAGTGCTCTTGCCACATCGCTGAAATAATAAAATTGCCAAAGAAAGGAAGAAAAAGCATTGTTTACAAATGGTTAATGAACAGTTTTTCTATTTCTACGACTGTGCAATATATGTATATAACTTTTGAGTTACTGTGAATAAGTCAACACTATACATGCAGCCTGAATCCATACATGTTTACTCAGAAGTAAGTCCCTCTGAAATCAGTAGGATTTATTCCTTGGTATATATGCATAGGAGTGCTGCCTTAGTTCTAAATACAAAGTATTTATATATACACAAATGTATAGCATTTAAGTTATTTTTAGTATGTTGGTTGCCTGTAGTAGTGGGCTGATTTTATTAATTGTGTACAAGTTCTTTTACTGTTTGTGCTTTGTATTTTTAACTGGAATTCTCTTTCCTATTATATTAACCTTTCCTATTTACTGTTATGGGATTGTATCTGTATTTCCACAGATCCTTTCATCTATCTACACTTTACAACTTCTGCACTATTGTGAATTAAAGTTTCTTAAACATCATTCAGATTTAGTTGTGTTTTGCTGAAAATTTCCTTTTGACAAAATACCAGTTTACTTGAGCCAAATTATCTTCATGTTCTTGAATAGTATTGTTTAACCATAGTAAGCTATTGGCTGTTGTGTGAGCTCAGTATGTTTATATTTAACTATTGTACAACCAAACACTATGCAGTTAAAGAGACTATTGACTGCAAAATGTTCTTGACTGGGTTTTCTGATTCTTTTCTACAACCTTTATTTATAAAAGCCAGTCTCCAACATTCCATCACTCTCTCAAAATTTTGTAATACTCCTAAGAGAACTCAATCCCATAACCCAGAATGTGGAGCTCTGTAGAGAGGACAGGGCCTGATATTCAGTGGTAGGGTGTAGGTTATGGTGTGAGGGGGAAAGAAGTGATTTATTTGAGGATATTGTGCTGGTCCTCCAATGAAATTGACTGGTAGCTTTAGAACAGACGAAAGGAAGTATTTCTTCACACAATGAAAAATTAATTGATGGAATTCACTGGCACTAGAGGAGATAATAGCTACTAGTTTTCATAGCTTTAAAAGTATATTAGACACATCTCACAGAGGACAAGTCTATCAATGGATATTAGTTATGATGAATGTATGAAACTTGCAGTTCCTGGAGGTCAACAACAGGAGAGGATTACTTTTTCATGTCCTGATTGCAAGCCTTCCAGAGGCAGTGGTCCACTGTGGCTGCTTTTATGTTCTTAATTAGCCTGTGCTCTGCTGTGATTTGATGCCTCTTCTTCAACCTTTTGGCCTGGCATTGTGGACACTGTCGGATCCACTGGTATAATTAGTTATTTTTATATCCTGGACTTAATGGTGGATAAGGTATAAGTAATAAATTCTTATTCTTATGGAGAGCAGGTTAGGGATGTGGGCTCTTTAGATGGTAATGTGTATTACTTCAGAATATAGTACGCTAGTCTTGCTTTGTTGGGGGGCCCTGTTTCTCATTCTGTGTTCTGCTGCATATTTCGGCCCTGGTGGTGCCTCTGGATGAAGCTCACAGTATAGTCTTGGACAAATCAGGGTGAAGAAAAAAATTATAACTACAGTATGGGGATGTTTCAAAATTTCTGATTACTATGAACTGACACAAAGTATCAGTGCCACTGACAATGCAGACAGGTAATCATATTGTGCACTTCACTGGTGTATCTTCAAGCTTCATGGAACTTTCCAAAGTAAGAAAATGACTGTCTATTTTTCTAGCAACTATGTTGCTGAAGTTCTATCGCTTCTTCACTTCCTAGAGAAATAAATTTTGCCACAAAGATAATTTCTCAATATGTTCCCATACTGCAGTTTTCAAAGTAGCAATTTTTACGCTACAGCTCACTGAAGAGAATAAGCAGTCTGTACAATAATGTCCCTTTTTGGATAAAATTCCTTTAACTTTGAGAGGCTGCACATGAGATGTAGATTCTCTGCTACTTAGTGACTTCAATTTATTTAACTAGTTCAAGTTCACTGGCAGCCTCAAAAGCCTTGGGATTTGGGATAAAGTGAGCTTACATTCTTTGTTCCCCTGCAAAACCTGTTCCTGTAAAACATCCTGTTCTTCTGATGTTTCTTCCTCTACCCCCACTACTATTATTTTTATCTCATAGTCGGTAGTGTTCAGTTTTTGCTGGTTCCTCAGGTAAACATCCTTAGAGGTGCCTGTGGATTCATTGCTGTGCCGGGAGACACATGTTGGCAAGAGCACTTTGCATTGGCTGTACCTATTTTTGTCTTATCTCCTGAAGGGCTGTCCCATAGGAGAGATTAAGGGTCAATCTGCAGACCTATTTTTTATATTCACATATAGTTAACATGTTCTGAATCATTTTGAAGATGATTTTCCAGAGTTTTATTATCTGACAACAGTTTTACAAAACAGATTTTTTCATGTGAGTAAAGCAGCCAGAAGTGTGCTATGAAAGACGACCCAAATTCCTCTATCCCCCACCCGCTAAAGTTTGGTTAAAAACCTCTTCAATAAAACAGAATAGGTTAGTGACCCTTTATTGTACTGATAGTTCTGCTTTCTCATTTGGTAAACAAAATAAACTTTATGTTTGGACTAAAGGAGCTGTGGGACACAGGTGGTGCTGTGGTCTAAACCACAGAGCCTAGGGCTTGCCAATCAGAAGGTTGCTGGTTCGAATCTCCGCGACAGGGTGAGCTCCTGTTGCTTGGTCCCAGCTCCTGCCCATCTAGCTGTTCGAAAGCACGTCAAAGTGCAAGTAAATAAATAGGTACCGCTCTGGCGGGAAGGAAAATGGCGTTTCCGTGTGCTGCTCTGGTTCACCAGAAGCGGCTTAGTCATGCTGGCCACATGACCTGGAAGCTGTCTGCAGACAAATGCCGGCTCCCTCGGCCTGTAGAGCGAGATGAGCACGCAACCTCAGAGTCGGCCACGACTGGACCTAACAGTCAGGGGTACCTTTACCTTTAAAGGAGCTGTAAAATATGATTGGTCAAGCCCCACTCTTACCTGTATGACATCAGGATTAGGGTGGCTGGCTGTGGCTTGCCCAAAATAACCTCGTGGGCCAAATGGGGAAGTCTGGCATGCCAAGACTGGCCCATAGGCAAGAGGTTCCCCACACCTGACCTAGAGATAAAAAAATTAACCTCAGGAGCTGAAGCTCTCTTGCCTTGCCTCAGGGGACAGTAAAAAGGTAAAGGACCCCTGACAGTGAAGTCCAGTTGTGAACAACTGTAAATGGTTGAAGGCAGTATTTAACACAAAGCGTAAATGAATTTTAACATAATATAAAATAAACACCACAAATGGGGGGAATAATGACCCTATGGGAAGTGTGAATATCCTGAAAGAAAATTCAGAAAGAAAGAAGCAGAAACAGCTACTGAAGTACTGTTGTCAGTTGGCAACTTTGTTGAGTTTGAAAACAAAATTTATTGACCATGTGATGCAACATAATATTCATCCTCTTTGTAAAAAGAGGGATTTCTGTGACATTTGTTTTCCTCACAAATTGTATATGTTCAGTTGCAAAGGAACAAATTATTAGGGTGTTGCCACAGCTAAGTGCAAATTCCCATGGGCATTACAGCATCACACATGGGCTTGATGCTGACCTACAACTTGTGAATTCATAGTTAACCTCATATGCACACTTGCTTTTGGTTTTGCTTTGCAGACATTTATTTGAGGAAGTCTATCAATGAATTGTCTCAGTTAGATTGTTCATGTAACACTGGTCACAGGTCATTTGCCAGAAAATATTTCTTTCCACAGTCTCCAATGATCATTACAATAAGTTGGACACTTATTGAAGCATTAGATGTTTATTGGCAAGGATAGGGAAAAAACAATTCATACTTTTAGCAAAAACACTTGTTCGTAAGGTTGCAAAATTGTTACATTGGTCAGAGTTTTTAAAAGTAAGCATTTAAATTAGCAGCGGTATACTTACTGATTATTTTGAATTAAGAGGATCAAGTCAGCTAATGAACAAATGGTTTAATGTTAATTGGAGTTCAAATAATATTAGCTAATACACAAAATGTCATATGAAGAAACTTACAAATCTTACATTCCATACAGTACATTCCATACAGTATGGAATTACCCTAAAGAGTTGCTATCTTTTGCCCCCAAAGGCTTAAGTTACAGAAGGATAAATTATGTGGGTTCCTCTTATGTGCTGCTGCCCTTTTTGAAACCTTGCAGTGTTTTACACCAGTGATGTAAGTTGTATAGTGTATAATTATGTTTTGGATCTTTATTGTTAAATGCATACCCACCCCCATATAGAAAAAACTGTACCTTAAAGAAGCAGCCTTCTCTTTCCTGCTGATTTCTATTGTGTCAAATGAACAGGATGAACATCTGCTTAGTGTTCTTTTGTTGCCAGATGAATCTCATGCTTGGTGAGGATAAAATTACCAGATGCCATTTTTCATAGAGGTGTCTCATTGTAATGGAAACAATATAGATTAATTTCACAGTTGGGTGTGCATTCCTCTATCAGTGGATGGCGATGTTCAAACTCCTTTCCCCATATTTGATATACCAGCACGAGATTCAAATGTCACTGTCACTGACCCTTGTATGCCACACTTTTCCAATATCCTATTGTGGTAAATAGCAGGTTACCCGACGGCTCCAGCCCTTTGCTGGGATTGCAAAGTCCAGGGCATTTATATGAATACATTTCAAAAGCAAACACGTCGCACTTAATCCGTTCTCCTAGCATTTTGATATATGAAAATGACGTTTCCACTGCTGTGCGGAGTGGGGCAACTAGCTGTGTGTGTCGAGTGCTTCATTCATGCTTAACGTCATTTCACCTCAGAGCGGAAAAACAAAATTATGTGGAAGCCTGACATCAGCCATGAGATCATTTGCTGGTTTGTCTTCTTCATCTAATACAGTATTATACTAGGGAAACGGCCTTCCATATGTGTCACCCTATGTGAATATTGGAACCGCTCACTTTCGCACAGGCAGGTGACGTTACCTCAAAGCACACACCCCTCCCCCCCTCCCGCCCAGTCACCGAGGAAGGCGCTTGTCACTCCTTACCTTATATAGTGGCCTTTAACACCCGCCTCCGAAAGACTGGTTGGCCGACCCTCGAAGAATGTCGGCGTGGATTGGCCGCGGCGGCTGCCTGTCATCACGCTCGGGGCCTGGTGCGGCCTGTGAGGGACCGAGGGAGGCCATTGCGGCTGGAGCGTCTCCGAGAGCTTGGTCAGGAATCGAAGCGGCAGAGTGGCTCCCCCGAGGGCTTCCGAGGAGGTGAGGCGGGCGCCGGAGCGGGCATGCTTGGGGCCGGGCGAGCTGTGGGTGCGGCCGAGGGATACCAGCGGGGCTGGCGCCGGGAGGAGGCTCCGGGGGGTTGTGGGTGGGTGCGGGGAGCGTGGCGGCGGCGGCGACCCCCGCAGACGGCTGCGTGATGACTTCAGCCCCCCTCCCCCACCCGGAGCTGCGGCTGGAAAGTTTCCCCCCACCTTGGCAGCCCCCTTTCCTCCTCCTGCCCCTGGCGAGGGGGCGGCGGAAGCTCCCGCTTTAGGCCCCGGCCGGGTCAAGCCCCCCCTGTTCCCACCCTGCCAGCGCCCCCCATTCCCACGACTTGTTTTCGTCTCCTGAGCTGCCGCCCGGGGAAAAGCGGTCTGGTGCCGCCCGGGGAGGGGGGGTGTCTCAGGGGTCGCGAAACACGCAGGACGTCCTTCCCACCCCGCTCCCGTGGCATCTCCTCGCCTGACAGCATTGGGCTGACCCGGCTTGGCTGGTACCTGCGCCTCTCTCGCCTCCCTCCTGCCGCTCACCCCCTTCTGCTGCCGCAGTGATTCTCGTCCTTTGCGGTTTGTGAGCAGGAGATGCCAGGGATGGACCAGCCTCTTCGTGCTCTGACGCAGGGGTCGGACTGGAGGGTCCCGGTGGTGGTGGTGGTTTGCTATGAGCTGCCACCCTCTCTACACACAGGCCTGGGAGCAAATCCCATTGAATCCGCGGAGCTTACTTTTACTAAGCAGGCCCGCATAGGATTGCGTTGATGGAAAACCAAGCCCCCCAGGAGCACTTTGGTCCTGCCCTCGCTAAGCTTTCAGATGGGCGTTTTGCAACAGTCCTGGTACACATTTTCAATGCCAGAACAGAGCTATCTAATCTGTGCTATGGAAGGTGGAGGTTAACAACCCAGCTCTGCACGTTTACTTGGAAGTAGAAGCCATTGATTTCTGTAGGATGTACTTTCAAGGAAATGTGTTTTGGATTTCTGCCCAAGCTTTCTTTGAATATCCCCTGTCCCATCTCGGAGGCACAGTAAACTGTTCTATTCTTAAATTATTGCCAAAGGAGAGAGGAGGATCAACAATTCAAGCAGCAGTTATTGTTTAATGTAATTGAATAGCACATCTAGGTTGCCACTAGTGCTCCTCTTGATGTCATACTTCTCTGGATAAGAATGACTGTGCTTTAAAATTAGTATGGTGTACTGTCCGCTTGTCAAATTGTTGAGTTTGAGTTGTGTTGGATTGTGTAATTATACCCCTCACATAGAGAAATTACCTTTTAAGAGAAGTCTGCTTGTTAGATCACTTTTCCATTTCATGTGCCAACACATAACTGAAATTATTAAGAATGCTAGCTAAAAGTTGCCTTCTAACTTACATGATACTTGTTGGTAGCTTATTTTGTTAAGAGCATTTTTTTGGTCACATATAGGGAAGATGTTTTTCTTCTGCTTCTTTTTTTTACTATTGCCCTTTATACATCCCTTCTTACATTTGAAAGTGCATTATTATCGACCTTGTATTCATGTTCTTGTGAGAAGGGTCTCTGTTTAGTCTTTTTTTAATAGAAAAGGAAGGTGATTCTGGGGTATTTTTTACTTGTCCAGAATCATGGATATTCAAATCCAATACATTTTCTGTTAGATATATATTGGAGATAGCTTGAATGTGAAATATTGTTTTGGTACTGTGATATGTTAAACATATACTGAGTTCCTCTGAAAGTAGGTAGGATGTAAGTTTTAAAAATAAATGTCCATAGTACAGTCTAAGCAGCTGATATACACGGTGGAACTGCACCTCTAACCTAAGAACACAAGATCAAACTAGAGGCCTGTCTTGTGCAGCATTTTATTCTCCCAGAAGTCAACCAGGTGCCTATGAGAAGCTTACAAGAAGGATATGAGCACATTAGCACTCTCTTACATGTGACCCCAAACAAAAGATATTCAGAGGCATACTGGAGGTAATGTCATGATCATATCTAGGAGCCATTGCTCACCTCCCTGAATTTGTCTAAATACTTTTTAAAGCCATCCAAATTGATGGCCACTACATCTTGTGATACCATTTCCCACAGTTTAACTATGTGCTATCATCTTTGTACATCACACTAAGCAAAATCATTGCTTAGCACAAATGTGTGAGTGTGCAGACTTTCAAAGAGGAGATTGAAGCTGCTGTATTCCTCACTGGTCATTCAACTGCTGTGCTAAGCTAAGCCTTGGTCATCCTCCAGACTCATGGTTTAGCTCTCCCAATCAAATCTTGAGATGTTAATCGCAGGACAAACATTGGTTACAGCTCATGGTTAGAGAGCTAAAGCATGAGCCTAGGTTCACATGACACACTAAGCCAAGCCATACTTTAACTCAACATAGCAGCAGATTGACTAGGGGGGGGGGGCAAAGTGGCTGTAATGTCTTGAGAGTCCACACACTTGTGCATTCATGCTAAGCCATAGATTGGCATAGTGTGGCATTTGTACCAGATCAGTTCATTGCTTTTCTGTTTTGACTTTCCCAGCATTTAGCTTCATTTGATGAAATTTTTCTAAGAACTATGAGATGTGCAACTCTGTCTTATGCAAGTTCACTCAGAAGTCCCACTGAGTTCACTGAGAATTACACTGAAGTGTGCATAGGATTGAAGCCTTTTTGTTTGTTAATGTTTAGTTTAGAGCCACTTCATAAGTTATGTTTATACACAAGAGCAGTGGTACCTCTGGTTACGAACTTAATTTGTTCCGGAGGTCCGTTCTTAACCTGAAACCATTCTTAACCTGAGGTACGACTTTAGCTAATGGAGCCTCCTGCTGCCGCTGCACGATTTCTGTTCTCATCCTGAGGTAAAGTTCTTAACCCGAGGTACTACTTCCCAGTTAGCGGAGTCTGTAACCCGAAGTGTTTGTAGCCCAAGGAGTTTGTAACCCGAGGTACCACTGTACTGAACATGGATAATAACATTTTGTGTTGTTGCTTTCCAGTATATTAATCACGGCAAAATTACAAATGATAATTTATAAATGAGTTGCATGTTATTCCTACAGACAGAAGTCGATTTCATCTAAGAGAAACATAATTAATAAGGTAGCCCTTACTTTAGAGTGCATGTAAAACCACAGCCTATGGAACTGCTAATATATCTGTGGCAAATAACCACACTCTTTTTCTGTACATGCAGTTATGAAGACAAAATGTACATCATGTTTCAGGGAGTAGTAGAATTAAACTGATGAATTCTAAACTGGAGCATTCCCTATTCATATATACAGTAAATCAGATTTATTCAGGCATTTAAATATTTTTTGGAAAGTGTTACTATCCTAATTTCCTAGCCACACTGACAATGTGAATTAAATAAATCTGAATTGGGTAATATTGGGAGCCTCTATGTGCAGATTTTCATCATGTGCAAAACATTTTACAGTGACTAAAGTTAATTTTTGAACTATCTAAAATCTAATTTACTTCAGAAAATTTCAGTTGCATTATGAGTTTTTATTTCCCCTGCAATATAAGCCCTTTTAGTGTTATTGCAGGGATGCATCAAAGTGCCCAATCCCCTAGTATTTCCTCAGTCATCAAATGAAAGACACTTTGTACCTACAGCTATATGTGTGAAAGCTGTGTTGATATAGATAGTTGTTCTGTTTGCATAGATGGTAGCAGGTGAAGGTACTTGATGCACCCCCATTCCCGTAATGCTCAATGCAGGAGCAATAATGCCCAAATAGGGCAATGGTAAGATATATATTTGTTGCACTTAATTATTCTAGATGACAGAAAAGGCCTTCAAATATGTGCAGGAAGTTACAACAGAGTAAATGGAGGGAGAGGGGAGAATGAGGAAGGAAAACAAAAGAAAAAATAAGAGTATTGTGCCACCTTTAAGACTAATATTTGTATGATACAAACTTTTGTTCACTAGAACCTACTTCAGCATACAGAAAATGCCTATATAAGACCGGAAAAGCAGCTAGCCAGAAATCCTGTTTTTATGACCCTACTAAGAGACTAATAGAAAAAGAAAAAGATTCTTTCTCAGTACTTCTACAGCTGCCTATGTCAGTTTTAGACACTAGGGCCAAATTCAACTAACCTGATGCCCTACTGGCACACTAACCGCAAATTTGTTCTGTAGGGTCAGGAACACCCCCCCCCTTTGAACTGTGGGTGGGTGGAGGGGGGTTGTTGTTCTGGCAAGCAGAAATGCTTGTGCTGATGGAAGGATCGGAAGAGAAAGGCATTGAATTCCTCCCGCAGAAATTACTTTGACATGCATGAGACATTTTGGGCCCACCTCTTAACAGATGGAGGAAAAGATAAGGTGGCAAGCATGGTCTTGGGCAGTATTCTGTCTCAGTCAGCTGGTGGATGAATGATTCTCCATGTCAAAATGTTACCATCACATAGAAAACTAGATTTGGTGAGAAGTGTTCAACTCCAGTCTTCTCCTTGATGTGCTAGTTTTCTTTGTGCAGGATGAAGAGCTTTTAGTCATTTACGTCTGCTTCTGCAGCTTGGAATGATCAGGGGTGAGTGTCCATGCCACCTCTGACTGATGTGACAAACTATTCCTCCTGAGCTTGGAGCTGGGGGTGGTGGGGAACTATCCCTACAGTTGCAGCATGCTTTGGAGACATAATGTGAATATTATCTCTCCTGTATTCAGCTCCAAGTTTGAGGGGACTGTTGAACCTCATTTGTATTGTTCTGTGTTTTGGGGCTCTCCAAACACCTTGGAAGCACAACATGGTGAGTTCGAGCCCCCTCCTGAACTTGGATCTGGGGGCTGGGGTTTGTTCCTTGTCGTGGGCTGTATTTTGTAGGTGTTCTGGGCACCTCAGAAGTTCAGTGCTACATCAGAGCAAGACTTGCTAACCACTGCAAATGAAACAGTCCACAAAACTTAATATCAGACACACTGATTATGATAACTATGCCACCATTTTGTAAATATTCCCTGTTTAATAAAGTACCATGCATCTGTTGGCCTTTTGGTCAAATCTTCATCAGAGATGGGCTGAACAACTTTAACAGTTGTAGAGACTGAATGACCACCACAGCAAAGGGGAAGTACTTTGTAATGTGCATAAATGTGATTCCTCTTTCTCTTTCCCTCACCAGTTTAACTTGGTGGTCTTCTACAGTGTAATCTATGCTTAAAACAGTGGTGTTCAATCCTCCTTGCAAATACCTAGCCCTTGAAGATAATAAAGAAGTCTGGATAAATCCCTAGACTCAGAAGTAAGCCCCAATGGGATTTATTAATGGGCAAAATAGGATTTCAGCTTTAAGTATACAGTTAATATGAAGACTGGTGCAGCTTTGTAAAAGCTTGAGATTATCCCCAGGTTACTACCAAAGCATAGCCTTTGGTAACTGCCAGTGAGTGCTGTAACTTCCAGTCAAGTAGGCAGCAAATAATGTGTGGGTAAGATGCTGGCACTGGGTTGAAAGTGTTATGAGTGTTTATTGCTGCTGGTTGTACTGGTGTGTGTGTGTGTAGGGCACACCACTAAGATCTGACTATTTAAATTATAATGCCCAGTTTTTGCACTGGCTCTGTATTTAGTGAGCTTTTTTGTCTGTCTTCTATTCTATATTGCACGTATTCTGCAGTGAAATTCTAATGAGAACCTTTGGTAGCAGTTGTCATTTTATATTCCACTGTGCCTTATTGGTTGTACTTTTTATTGACACTCTTTTTTGCATTAGCAGTTTGTGTGACTCTTTTGGTGATCCAGAGCAGATAAGGAATGTTAGATATGTGCCTGGCTGACTGTATTGCGGAGAGAAGGGATCAACAGAATCCCAGGCAGGGTAATATTGACTCCCTGGAATACACTGGGGGAGGGATGATGTTAGGGAAAGTAGGCAGCAGGCACTTGACCACACACACTTACCTGTCAGTAGAATCTAGGTACCGGTAGTCATGCCAACCCTCCCAGCTTGAAGTGCTATTGCTGAATGCCAGGTAGGTGCATAATAAAACATCTTAAGGTGCTAACCAGGTATGCATTACATAGAGCTGGGTGAGCCTGACTGCAGTGGCGTAGCGTGGGTTGTCAGCACCCGGGGCAAGGCAAGTAATTTGCGCCCCCTAACCCGTGGATTTGCGCCCCCTAACCCGTGGATTTGCGCCCCCAACCCTAACCCCCAGATGTTGCGCCCGGTGCGACCGGCCCCCCCTGCACCCCCCACGCTACGCCACTGCCTGACTGTCCCAGCTGTGCCTACCTGGTACTTAGAATGACAGTAACAAGGATTGCAAATTCTTTCATTAGTAATCCAGTGTCCTTGGGTACCAGGGTCAAGGGAATGCTCCTAGTGTTGGGTCATGGATACAGAACAGGGATC
Source organism: Podarcis raffonei (assembly GCF_027172205.1). Taxonomy (NCBI): domain Eukaryota; kingdom Metazoa; phylum Chordata; class Lepidosauria; order Squamata; family Lacertidae; genus Podarcis; species Podarcis raffonei. Next base: position 61,982,144 of record NC_070603.1, on the reverse strand, counting down.
CTCACTCCACTGCCCAACAGCTTCCTTAGCAGAGCTAGCTGGAACCATCTTAGTGGTGATGCTGGGCACCCAGCTCTGTATGTCCATACCATCAGAACCACATGTAGCTGTATCAGTGCTGAACTGGCGCCTAGAAGTGATAATGGGCTGGATGAGGATCAGCAAGCTGAATCTGAATTTTGGCAAGACAGAGGTACTGCTAGTGAGTTGTTCTCTGTTCTGGGAAATGCTTTTTTTTTTTTAAGAAGAAGGAAAAAGGCGATCATTGGACTACTTTGAAAATACAAATTTCCTTACCCCAGAAAAAAGGTGGATTTTCAAAGGATATAAAATCCACACATCACCATGATGAGACTGACCCTTTTTTTGTACGCATTAAACCTGCAGAGGAAATAGATTGATATGTCCGTCCCTACAAATGGCTACCTCTTTGGTGTTTCTGTTCACCTAGGCTTATGCTTGATTTGATTAACGTGATCTAAGTCAGAGGTTTGTGTTGTTGCTGTGCTGTTTATTGTGCCTATTTATTAAACTTTCATTTTTACATTTGCTGTTTGGTTTTAAATATGATAATTATTTTGGCTGATGGATTGTTTTTATTTATTGCTGTATAAACTGCTTTGTGAGTTTGTATGGTGAAAAATGGTCTACAAATGTTGGAAACAAGTAACGTAAATAAAATGGGGACTTCAAAGTTTTTATACCTCCTCAGACCTCAGTGTAACAATATGTTGACAGCTAATTTAAGCAAATTCTGTTATATCTATTGTACAGTGCTTTACAAGTCCGTGCATAAAAACCAGCAATTTTTATGGGAGTTTTAGTAATCCCAGATTTAAGGACACTCCCTCAGTTCCGAGGAAAGGTTCTGTTACACAAAGTGAACACTCTTCCCCAATTCCTGGAATATAGGGAGTAGCCTGGAGAGCCAGCTGTCCTCAATATTGTGATGCTTCTCCACAGTGTGATGTTAGTGGCAGCTGTTCTTTCTTTTCCCTCAACTTGGAGCTAGAATTTAAGACTAGGTGTGGTAAAAGAAACTCTACTTGCAGGTGGCCTCCATAGCATTACTGCAGAGACTGAGCACGGACTAGTACTCTTTCTTTCCTACCAGAGAGGGAATAGTCAGTCATTATGTGGGTGAGGTTTTTAATGAATGGGGTTGGATTAATTGATCCTCTTTTGTTTCTCTTGAATTATTTGTTGTTGTTGTTGTTGTTGTTGTTGTTGTTGTTGTTGTTGTTGTTGTTCTCCATCCTCATCCCACCCGACTCTGGAGAAAGACCAAAAAAAAAAAAAAAGGAAAAAGAAATCAGTATCCAGGTCTAGTATATTTGCCTGGCTTGGCAAATAGCACAGCTAGGCCATGTAAACACCGCGGTTTAAAGTGGATTAGATGCACCCCATGTGTGCAAGTTCTTTGCATCTTCACATGGTATTGTCCTAATCCAAGTGGCAACCTCCATTTCCCCACTTTAATAAAAAAAAACATTTATTCAGAAGTTACAATATAGTTACAGTATAATAATTTCAAGCCTGCATTCATGCTACAATTGCTACCTAGTGTATGTAGTGATTTTAAAGCAACTTTGCAAAGGTTTGAAGGGGAAAATATCTATAGCATGCTGAAGCCTGGGCCACGCAGGTATTCTGCAAGATTGATTAACTGATTTAATGTGATTCATAAAATTTATACACAACTTGAGTGTTTAAAAAAACCCCTCAAAGCAGTTTATAAAGAGAATAAAACAATACAATTGCCAATAAAAGCAATAAAAAAACTTTAAAACTTTCAAAAGATAAAATCAGTAATAAACTAAAAACAGATTAAAGCATATATGTCTGGGTAGGCTTATATATACAAAAATGTTTTGGTTCTTAGGGTACTTAATTTTTTTTTTAAAGACATATGGGCTGCAATTTCAAAAGCAGTGTGAGCCTTGTCACCCCACATTTTTGAAGCTGATGCCCTGCCTCCAATATATTCAGCTGGTTCTAGTAAGCATCTATCGTCTGAAGGAGAGCTTAAATACACTTGTTTGGCTTTGAGCACCTTTTTCTTTGAACTTGGTGTGCTTTCTGTGGCTCAGAGACCACATGTTGCCCCCCTGAAGATTGGAGGTTATGTTTTACTTTTTACACCTAGACATGAAAGGACTTGCTTTTACTGAATGTGCCCAGTTCTGAACAGAGAAACATCTATGTTGGCTGGGGTATATATATGTGTGTATTATGCACACAGATGTAAACACTCAGAAACTGACTTATTGGTATCTATGCCTGGCAATGGAAACTAAGTGTATATCACTGTCAAAAATACATTTTTCCAGTTCTGTAGTGGAATGTAATAAAACGGTTTTGAACATTTCAACAGAAAGATTTTACTTGTTTAAATATTATTTTGAATAAATAGTGAAATGTAATCTAAACTCTTTAGTGAGGCTGTTTTTTTTTTATTAAACTTGTAAATAGTTTCTACTTTGGTTACTTTACTATAGTATAAGCCAACTAGATTAGAGCTCTGCTACTTACACAAATGCAATATTTAATAAACACTAATCAAATTTACCAAAAGTTTTGGTCATATGTATTAATGATTTATAAGAGAGGCTGATTTGGCATCAGATTAAAGTTTTGATGTTTCAATCTCCTATTACTTTCTTACTTTCTTTTTCAGGCAAACCACAGTTTACCTGTAGATCCAACTATGCTAACTGTGGTTTGTCTTTCCTTCCACACCAGAACTTTAAACCCACCAATTCTGCATTGGAGGGCAAGCACAATCCATAACCTGCCAATTTGAATGTTGCAGCAAACTATAGCTGGCTTTGACCTGATAACCATACCATGGTTTGCTATGTGTGAACCAGCTGCAAACGTATAATCATTTGGAAATGTGAGTTACTGGTACTTCGTTGCATGTTCTTTTTTTTCTCCGTACCCTTTTCTTGAATAGAGCGTTGAGTCCAGTTCATATTAATGATACTTCACATAATATGTTGAGGTTGGTGGAGGAAGGGGAAGAAGCGATGATGATGATGATGATGATGATGGGACCAGAAAGGCTAAAGAAGGAAAGTTTAACATAAATATTTCCATGAAATTCAGATATGACAGGAGTATTTTGAGGTGGTATACAGTTGGGCAGGTTTCTTCAAGTCATCTAGGCCTTATTGCCAACTTAAAACATTGTTTTGGCATAGTATAGTCTAGTGGTATTCACCAGCTTCTACAATTAATTTTATTTTCCAGTCCTTCTGTATTATGCATGTTGTGGATATATAATTAACTTGAAACACTGTCAAGTTTCTTGAGATGTTTGTTCACATAAGTGCAGTCTCTCGTGTAATTCACATTAACATTAGATATAGCTTGTCATCTTATTTTTAAAAGCTGTTTAAAGCTCCTGCTGCCTGGATTTGTTTTGAAATTTTGCAGCACATTCCCCTAGCAGGCAGTGAAATTTCTGTAGTTGGCAGAGTGATCCAAACAAAACAGTCTGTTTGGCTGAGGATAACTTCTTTTTTGTTTGCTTCTAGTGCTGTAACTTAATTCTCTCCTCCCCACACAGATACTTATTAGTATTTTACAATATTTCTCATATTCCAGCAAGCACAATCTAGGAGTTCAAACATTTTCTGCTCACCAAACGTCCCACCAAGAAGTACAAAACAACTGCTGTGGAAGCAGAAATCTCTCTACCTCCTGCATCTGAACCAGGGTGTGGGAAGGAAGATGTGTTTTCACGCATCTTTTACAACATGAAAGCACTGGCAAACACCTGCCTGAACTGGCAAAGCACCTGCCTGAACTGACTGTGCTGATCATCTTCTTAGTCTTCTGCACAAAAAATGTATCTGGATTTGGGACCATTGGTAATAATAAAGTAGGAGTGCAAACAAACATCATACATGACATTGTTTGACTTAACATATTTACTGAAAAGTAAGTTCCATTAAATTAAATGGACCTTATACTCCCAGATACATGGGTTCAAAACTGAAGAGTTGTGGGTTAAGAATTTCATTCAAAAAATGTACAACTTGATAGCAGAGGTGGCTGACATTGGTTTGCGGCTCTTTTGAGGGCTGTATGCCAACCTGAGCCAATTTAACTCATGCACACAAGCTTGCACATGCGTGCACACTCACTCAGGACACACAAACTCAGAAGGAGGAGGAATAGACTTAGTTCAGGGAGTTGGACTTGATGACTTGATTCCTTCAAACTTTACAATTCTCTGAAATAAGTACAGTGGTACCTCAGGTTACATACGCTTCAGGTTACAAATGCTTCAGGTTACAGACTCCACTAACTCAGAAATAGTACCTCGGGTTAAGAACTTTGCTTCAGGATGAGAACAGAAATCGTGCTCCGGCGGCGTGGCGGCAGTGGGAGTCCCCATTAGCTAAAGTGGTGCTTCAGGTTAAGAACTGTTTCAGGTTAAGAACGGACCTCCGAAACGAATTAAGTACTTAACCCGAGGTACCACTGTACTGAACATAAGTGAAGCGGGGACAGGCAACACACACAAACAAAGAAAGAGAGGACAGACAGTGACACAAACCTAGCAGTGTATTTGCTGTCTTGGACAGCTTTGGTGTATGGGGTTCATCGGTTGCTTCAGTTCTTCCTGGGGGGGGAGGCAAAATATTAAGGATTAATGTTAATGGGTTAATTCTCTATGAATCAGCAGAGATAACTCATTCTGCACCATGCACCTGCAGGCATCTTGTGACTCTCTTATCTGTGCTATTGGGCAGATTTGGCAAGTGTCTTTGTGTATAAAAGGGCTCAATGTTACAGCATACTGTGTGGGTCATGGTAGGAGAATTGCTGAAGGCTATCTGTTGGAACTATGGATTCAAGTGAAAACTTTTTGAAAAGATCGTCTGAGGAAGAAGTTGGAAAATTGGTGGACTTCAGAAGTTAGAGAACTCTTATCACAGGCATCCCCAAACTCCGCCTTCCAGCTGTTTTGGGACTACAACTGCTATCATCCCTGACCACTGGTTCTGTTAGCTAGGGGTGATGGGAGTTGTAGTCCCAAAACAGCTGGAGGGCGGAGTTTGGGGATGCCTGTCTTATCAGCTGCAGGGCTTTGAAAGCAACTGACCTTAAGACTTGACTGTGGACTTTAACACAACAAGGACTTTGAAGCAAAGAACCCTCTCTGGGCTCAGAGAGAGAATGCTACTTGTAATGTTTGTAAATAGTGTGTGCTCGTATAGTGGTGTATGTCAGTATTAGCCTAGTAAAAACAACTCTTCTAAATGGCTGTTTTCTGCAGTGAGCTTCAAGGGCTTAACTGAAGCTTTTTCAGCGCCAACACACAACACCCTGTTGTCTCCTCCTACTTCATCACTGCTATGGGAAGGAGTAAGAAAGCCTCTTATGTTTAAAAAGGCACCCTTCTCTATCTGGTGTGGCACCACTGCTAGAAGATTTTAGATAAGAAATGGAACAGAATGCTTCTTCCTCTGTTCCAAGGCACTCTAGGACATTCTACCCATGGAACTGACTGGAAAAGAATGGTGCTGTGCCAAAAGGAGAAGAGGTAGACTTCTGGGCTCCATGGGGCAGCCACTTGCCTATTGTTGCCTGTTACTTGGGACAGGGCAGGAAACCCACATAGAATAGGAGATGTGTGCACAGGACATGCTATCTCTGCTAAGATAGCATTGCACTGATCAGTCATTCTGCTAAAATCACTTTTGGATCATCCATTATGCTAGTCAAGTCTCTTAAGTTAGTCATCTAAATGCACGTTGTGCTTTGTTCTCTCAGTGGTTGTCTAATTTCTAAAGAGAAATGCTGTTGGCAGCTTTGGGTACATATTTATAAGAAGTTTCACTTTTTTTGGTTCTCTTTCTACAGATCTTGAAAACTGCCAAATCCTGGGAGGAAAACTACATGACACTACATCATGAGCGAGAGTAAATGTGACAGTCAGTTTTACAGTGTTCAAGTCTCAGACTCGACATTCACTGTACTAAAACGTTACCAACAATTGAAACCTATTGGCTCTGGGGCTCAAGGCATTGTATGGTGAGTAGCTACTTATTGGACAAAACTAGTATAAGCATCAAACTGTAATATCACCAAAATTTTGATCAAGGACTCAAAACAAAGTATTATTATTATTATTAGCCGCCCATCTGACTGGGTTGCTCCAACAAATTAAAATACAAAACACAGTAAAACATTAAACATTAAAATCTTCCTTATATAGGCGTGCCTTCAGATGTCTTCTAAATGTGAGGTAGTTTTTTATTTGCTTGACATCTGATGGCACATACCTTAATTCCACACATACATAGAAACAACACAATCTAAACATTATTTTGAAGTACAGTACTATTCCGTGATGAAGTTGAAAATGAACAGAACCTTTAAAAAGTCCTGTGTCAGAATAAGAGCTCAACTAAAACAACAAGTTGATTAAAGAAATTGTGTAATCTTAACACCTGTTCTAGAGAAGAATTGTCTCTTAGTTTTTGACTAAGATATAAATGCACCTGCCTTTTAAGAAATTTCTAACTATACTTTGACTAATGGAACAGGATGAAATGCTTCATGCATGGAGGTGTTAAAATCAGTCTAGTAATAAGATCTGATTTATTTTTGGTTGAATAAAGTAGAACTCGAGAGGGTTTTCCTTTGTGCATTTTGCCCTTCACCTAAAACAAGAAGCAGTTTCCTTGAGGTAACTTGTCTGTCATATACCCTGACACCCATGGCTCTGATTTTAAAAAGCTGCAATTAAGATGTTTCTGTTTTAACTTTTCAGTGCTGCATTTGATACAGTTCTTGGAATAAATGTTGCTGTAAAGAAATTGAGTCGCCCTTTTCAGAACCAAACACATGCAAAACGAGCTTACAGGGAACTTGTGCTTCTAAAATGTGTCAATCACAAAAATGTGAGTAATGTTAATTTATATTAGAAACAAGTAAATGTAAAATAATAATTGAATGAATGTCAGATGAATCAACTGGAACTAAAGCCATTATTCTGTGATTCAAATAATTAAATAATTGAGAGAGAGATCAATTTTTGCTCTGTCCTGTAATGAAACACTGTAGTTGTTTTAGGACTATTTCCTAATTGCAATGTAGAAGACTAGTTATTCATAGTTTGTCATATTTCTTTGAAAAGCTAACACAATTTGGGTTTTTTCATGCAGGTCTCTTTGTGGTTTTTTTGTTGTCTGTGGTTGGCTTTAGGTAACAGTTCCTCGGATAGGAATGATCTATGGCTTACACCACAGATTGGCAACCAATATTTCTAGAAATGTATTAAAAAACAGTCTAGTATGTTTCTCCTTATGACCATTAAAATGACCCTCATCCCTTCCAATTCTACGATTCTATTATTATTAGCAGGCTTATAATGTATATTTAGTAGCATGTATACTTCTTAGTAACCATTATGTTTTTCTTCAAAAAGCAGTAAAAAAAACACACTTTATCAATAGGGTATTGATCTCTTTCCACTGAATATTTGAACATGCAATGTGGAAATGTATTTTATAGGCCTTCTAGCAAAATAATATATTACTGAGATGCAACTGTGCTCCTCCCATAATCTAAGAATTGTCATACTTCAAAACTCTGGTTATTAATTTATCCATGGATTTATTATAAATAAAGCTATTCAATCCATTAAACAAATATACTTGATTTATCTCATTTATGTTGAAATATTGACTGTCCCTTATGGAACTTGACAAAAAAAAATAGCATTATGCAAACTGAATGAGGATATTGAGTTCATTCTAAAATATTTGTGAATCACTATGATAATCTCATTTTTCTTGCTACAAAGCTTCAGGTAAAAAGTTATTAAATAATCTGATCTATATGCTGACATTGCCATGTACTGTTTGATTTTTTTTTGCAAATCATTGTGATGGTGATTATAATTCTTGTATTTTGGTTTTACAGATAATTAGTCTATTAAATGTATTCACACCACAGAAGTCACTAGAAGAATTTCAAGATGTGTGAGTTTACTTTATTGTGTTTTCTTGATAAATATCCATTTAAGACCAGATTCTTGATGTTCTCTGCCTGGAAGCAGTTGGGCTATAAATGATTTTTAAAATATATTGTGCTTTTTGGAGAAAAATGCTGAAGCCTTCTTGTAAGCATTGAGACTTATGAACAAAAAATGACACTCCCCCCAAGCGTTCATTTCATCATTAGGAGATGGGTTATTGTTTTGTTTTTGTTTTATTATGTGTTCTCATTTTGTATTTTTATGTTGTGAACCGCCCTGTGATCTTCGGATAAAGGAAGGTATCCAAATTAAATAAATAAAATAAAAAATAAATTTTACTGGCCACATAACTGACATTGAGGAGAGGGAGTTGCTTTCTTTATTTTCCTGTGCCAAAAGAGCAGTCAAACCAGTATCCTGACAATATTTTCAAACTGAGATGTGAACTAATGTCAGTTGGAGTTTTGCCAATTAACTTCAGTGGGAGATTTGTACCCAAAGTAATAAAATAATAGATTATTTGAGTCTGGATTGCTAAAAAATATTTCTGCTAAGAAAACAAAATTGTATAATTGCATCCACTGTCATTTCCATTTTGCATTCCCACAGCATGTTAAGCTAGGACTTACTGGGACTGTGCAAACTTGTGGGCTCCTAGACCACCCATGTCCTTTTTATGCTCTCACCCATGTTGAGCTAAGCTAAGATCTGGCTTAGTTTGTTGTCTGTACCTGAGCTTGTGGTTATGATCTCTCATTGCTAACCACAAGCTGTAGTCAACGTTTGCTCTTGTAAAAAATACTTTTTTAAATGTTTCAGGTATTTAGTTATGGAACTAATGGATGCTAACTTGTGCCAAGTAATTCATATGGAGTTGGATCATGAAAGAATGTCCTACCTTTTGTACCAGATGCTGTGTGGTATCAAACATCTCCATTCAGCTGGTATCATCCATAGAGTACGTAGTGCTATTACAATTATATTGATAACTGACTTTCATTAATTAACCTCATTAATTCAAATATTCAGCTATATTTGAAAGGGTTTTTTTAAATAATGACATGACAATTAGGACTTGCCATGTTCGATCAGTCCCTTTTATATTCTCATACAAGAGGGAAACAAATGATATCCTGTGGTCGTGAAGCTTAACCAGATTTGTCGTTCAGTGCCCAGAACTGTTGGGTTTCCACTTCTCACTTTCTACTTTAGCTCATTGCCCTTGCTGAAAAGCCTAGGTTGTCATCCTATACCCACCTAGCTAGGAGTAAGGCTCATTAAACACAGAGAAACTCAGCTGAGTAGCCATGTATACAGTTGTACTATAAATTAACTATACAGTGAATTCTTAATGAGTGACTGGACATCAGCTTCTGCACAGCAGGAGCCTACACCCATTAGCAAAGCTTCCACACTTGCCTTTTTGGGGGCAAGGAGGGATTCTTTAATATTTACTCATACATATTGTGCAGTATTATTTGCATTAAAACAACTTCTAGGGACTGCTTAATATCAGATGACCCCACCACAGGAAAGATGCATCTTGGTTCCTAGTGAAAAAGGAAGGACAAACTATGGACGTTCCAAAGACTAGAAAACAAGACAAAAGCAGGAGAGGGGAAAGCAGCAGCTCTCTATGGTTGACTGAAACACTGACAGACGGGAGTAGCTAGGTTGGCTCATTTCACAGAAATCACTTAGATGGTACCTGCTTATTTTGCTTCGTAACTTTCTAGGAGTGTGAAAGACTTACTTTTTATTTTATTCTGAGGAAACTCAAAGGTTTGGGCCCACTGCTTGTGGATGCCAGGTTGGCCACCCCTGTCATATGTCTCTCTGTGTGTAATTGGCACAAATTGGTGACCTCCCCTCTCCTATAAAACAGCAGCCAACTGTTGGGTGGGGCAAGAGCTAAGGATAGAACTCCCACAAACTTAGTTATTCCCTCCTTCCAATAGTAGATGAATTTCACTCTAGAGTCTCTTCCAGCCTCAATGTGTTAACTGGGGGGAGGGGAAAGGTACCAAGACTCCCCATCCCAGAAACACAGCACCACCCTATATATTTTTTAACATGTAATTGAATGTATTTTTTCTTAGGATTTAAAACCCAGCAATATAGTAGTAAAATCAGATTGTACTCTCAAAATCCTTGACTTTGGACTTGCAAGGACGGCATGTACTAATTTCATGATGACCCCATATGTAGTAACACGATATTACAGAGCACCAGAGGTTATTCTTGGCATGGGATACAAAGAGAATGGTAAGTTGCAGAACAGAATTACTTCTTGTTGGGTACTTGACCAGTTGTTAGATTTCTCTGTTTCTTGAATGTATTCTTATCATTCGAGAACTGTCTGTAGTAGGCTTTCCACCATCAAGCATCATGGGGTAATTGCCTGAGGCAGTGCTGCCAAGTTTTCACAGCCTAAAGAACTAGTTTTACCTTCTTATCTTTTAAATCTTCCGATGCAAAGAGAGATGCAGCTGGTGAGGTAGTGGAGGAGGGACTGCTGAGCCACCACCAGCACTAAGCATCCTCTGAGGGAGAGGGTCTCTGAAGCAGGAGGCACTGCTGGCTAGTCAGCCTCCTTCATCCAACACCACCTCTCAGTATACAGTATGTTGATAAGGCTGTGGAGATTACCTCATCTCCTAACTCACTGGCGACAGTAGCAGAGTTACCGTACTTTTCTCTCTATAACACGCAGATTTTTTCTCCTAAAAAGTAAGGGGAAATGTCTGTGCGTGTTATTGAGCGAATGTGGGGGGTCCCTGGAGCCGACCCTCCCAAGCGCAGAGGAAAAATCAGACAAAAATCCAATCGCACGCGTCAGGGAGGAGGGAGCTCCGTGAGAGAGGAAGCTGTTGCTTTCCTGCATTCTGCCTCAGGGTCTTACTGCCCACTCTCTTCTGTTTCGGTTGCTGTTTGCTCAAACGGAACAAAGAGCAGGCAAATCCCCTCCCCTCCAGGCAACCCCTTCCCTCCAGGCAAGCAGAGGGGAAAGGAAAGGATCTCCGTCCTCCGGTAGTGCTGCGTCCAGGGAAGCATTTTAGGGAAAACATGGAGGTGGGAGAGAGGGGGGGCTGGCTTGGGTGTGTGGGGGGGACTTTTGCCTTCCTTTCCTCCCTCCCGTTATACCCCTCTCCTGCATTCTTAGCCAGCTGCTTCTCTGCACACTGGTGCAAAAACGTGGTTACAAAGCATGGATCCACATGGATCCTCAGGATCTTTGCATTGGGTCACCCCAAATTCACCATCAGATCACATAGCATGTCCATGTCTGCAGCCTGCACCAAACAAATCACGCACCCACTGTTGCCTGGGGCTGCAGTGGTGCAAAAACGTGGTTACAAAGCATGGATCCACATGGATCCTCAGGATCTTTGCATTGGGTCACCCCAAATTCACCATCAGATCACATAGCATGTCCATGTCTGCAGCCTGCACCAAACAAATCACACACCCACTGTTGCCTGGGGCTGCAGTGGTGCAAAAATGTGGTTACAAAGCATGGATCCACATGGATCCTCAGGATCTTTGCATTGGGTCACCCCAAATTCACCATCAGATCACATAGCATGTCCATGGCTGCAGCCTGCACCAAACAAATCACACACCCACTGTTGCCTGGGGCTGCAGTGGTGCAAAAACGTGGTTACAAAGCATGGATCCACATGGATCCTCAGGATCTTTGCATTGGGTCACCCCAAATTCACCATCAGATCACATAGCATGTCCATGGCTGCAGCCTGCACCAAACAAATCACGCACCCACTGTTGCCTGGGGCTGCAGTGGAGCAAAAATGTGGTTACAAAGCATGGATCCACATGGATCCTCAGGATTTTTGCATTGGGCTACCCCAACCTCACCATCAGATCACATGTCTGTGGCCACAGCATGAGGCACAAAAATGATACATCCACTGTTTCATTCAGAATTTTCCCCCCTTGTTTTACTCCTCTAAAAACGATGTGCGTGTTATGGTCAGGTGCGTGTTATAGAGCGAAAAATACGGTAACTAAACTGATTATCTAGGTTGCCAATCTGGCAATAAAAGGCAATGGTGCATGGTTCTGAGTTTTTCTCTTGGTAGAGCAGAAATGTGTAAAGTGTAAGCTCCCTTTTAATGTTGCCTCCCAGATATGCCACTATAAAAATTAAACTTCAAAGGCTTATGGAGGTTTTACTAAAAAATACGCAGTAAGGAAGGAGACTATGCGTATGTAAGTACCTCAATATAGGAAACGCTAGTTCTGTTTAACACTCTTTCAAACCAGGGACTAGTTGGCTATTATTTCAGTTTAAAGAATACTGTATAAAATAGTCTGTGGTGAATTTTTTGTTTGGGTTATTCTGAATAGCTGCCATGAATGTTTAGTGTGTACTGAAAATGTGTTTGTAGATTTGTAACTTTTGTCCCTATTACACCTAACATTTAATAGTGGATATCTGGTCTGTTGGGTGCATAATGGCAGAAATGGTCCTCCATAAGGTCCTGTTTCCAGGAAGAGATTGTATCCTTTATAAGACTTTTGTGGACCACAAATGTGAACAGTTGAAAATAAGACTGAAGCGATTTTTGAGGAATTGCCAGACCTGCCATAATATGGTGGCGTTATATTTTTAATGCAAAATGTTTCTTCGTCAAAAGTTAAAATTTGCATTTAGATTAAATGTTCTTGTCCATGTTGTTCAACAACACGTTAGCAGTTTCATTTTTTTTGCATTGTTGTGTTTTTAATGTAAAAATGTTTTTGTTTTCCACTTTAGTTCACGACACTTCATAATTTTGTCATTTCACTTTTACTTTCAGTTGATATCTGGTCAGTTGGTTGCATCATGGGAGAATTGGTGAAAGGTTGTGTGATATTCCAAGGCACTGATCGTATCCTTCCCTAATAATTTTGAATCTAAATCCACATTTACCAAAGAGTTATTTCACTCACTTATGGATGCAAAAGATGCTAATCCCCTGCCCTCATCTTTTTACTGAATGGATCTGCCACGCATGTTCAAAATTTGTGATATTAACCAAGCACTTAAACTTTTATTCTCTTCTTTGTCCACATTTAACTTCGGTGTTTGAACATTAATCATTCTTGTTTGGAATTTCATTTTTGCAGTTTTAATGGTGCTGCAAATTTCCTTGATGTTATTGGCACTGTTTAAACTGAAAATTCCACAAAATTACTGCTCAAAATTTATTGTTTTCTCTTTTTTTGCATTTCTCTGCACAATGGAAATAGCCTCACAACAGTGGTTTTGTCTTGTCAGTTCTTATCTTATCCTGTTCTCTTCAAAAGGATAGTGAAGGCATGCAGGTTAGAAAAATATAATTCCGAATGCTTAATTTCATGAGATTTTAATGGTTGATCATGTGTTAACCTAATAACACAATTAAATAGAAGAAGCTTGAATTTTCATTTTCTCAATTTTCTCCCATATATATTATTTTATTCTCTAAAGCCTTATGACCAACCTAACACAATTCTTCATGTATGCTGTGTCTCTTTTAAGTTGCATGTTAACACTAGTTTTCATATTTGCTGTCTTCATATATCTGTGTTTCATGCTTAACAAATTTCTGTGCAGAAAATGCATCTTACTTGTTTGAGCTCCACCAATCTAGTATCTGTTTCTCTGATCATTACTTTATATTATTGCTTAAAAGTGTTGTTTACTTGAAAGTCAATCTCAGGTGCAATCCCAGTCTCTTCAGAAAACACATAATTTAATATATTTCAACAGATACTGGTACTTTTCATGACTGAGCAGAGAATTGAGAAGGGTCTTAGTGTTGACATCTTAATGCTTTCTTTCCCTCTTTATACCCATATTGTTTTCCATCTTTGTGATTTACATGGAAGCCATGTAAATGGCTATTGTCCCTATTGAAATAAGCATTTGGTTGTTAGTTTATAATTTGGGTTTGCAATCTGTGACCTAGAAGAAAGTCAGGGAGAACCTTACTTCTTGAATCTTGCTTTAAAATAATCAGCCAGTTGTTTTGTCACAGTTAGCAAGTGAATGTTCAAATGGCAAATTCCAGTAGGTCTCTGAATGAACAACTCACAAAGTACAGAGGTAGTATTTAGAGACAGAACAAATTTGCACAAAAACTTACTCACAAATTGACTTTTGCTATTTGGAGCTTTTCATTTTTCTCTCTCTCTCTCTCTCTCTCTCTCTCTCACACACACACACACACACACACACACACACACACAAATGTATTGCCAAACATTTTACTTCCAGAAGTACGTACAGTGTGTGCAAGTTTCTCCTCAGTGCTTTGGGATATTAAAAAGACTACGGTGTTCTCTGTTTGCAATATACAGTATAGATCTTAGGCACACCAAGCTATCTGTAGTACCTTGTGCACATTCTTTTAAATAATTATTAGGACCATGCAGCTCCAATTTGGGATTCTGAAGGTGTGTGAGGGATGAGAATGGTTTCTTCCATTTTAAATTTCATTTGCTGCAGTTTAACAACTTGAGGGACTTTATAGAAGGCCACATTTAAAGGGACTTCCTCATTAATTTCTACTAGCAAGCACTATCTAATAATTATATTTGCATGTGGCCTCTTTATTCTTAGATGAGAGGCACATTTTAGTAATTTGGATTGTGATTATTGATACTTCTGGTGTGTGCTGTTGAAGATTTACGGTGATGCCCAAAAAACCTCACTTGATATCTATTTCTGATTAAGCATTTGTCAGCCATGTGGAACTTGATTGTTTTCACCTACGGAGTTATTCCAAAAAGATTTATTTCATGTAGACTAGACTACTGAATGCACCAGAGAGCAGAAACTGCACAAAATTGTTGTTTTAAAATATTCTGGAATTCAGTAATGAAATACATGAAATGAAATACGTGGTTTGTACACAGTTTTCGAAGGCTGCAGTTTTATTTCCCTGAAAGTACATCCTATTTAATTAAGTAGTAGTAACCTCTGAGTAGACATGTTTTAGGACTGTGTAGTGAATGAAGGTTCCTTTAACTCTAGATTGGTGGAGTTCTTTAGTAAAATCCATTTATCTATGCAGATCAAGAAGCTGTCTTTATTTGTGCAATTTAGCATGTGATGTTTTAACCTTTTATAGTACTTGGTATCAAAATTCCATCTAAATGCATTTGAGCAAGCAAGGAAAAACTGAGCAATTAGCATGTTCATCTGTACAGAACACACAGATTCTTTAAAAAGATACCTTAATGGCAGCAGTGATGTGGCTTTTTTATTTGGAAAACTGTACTGTAATATATATATATTCAAGCTAGAAGTATTTTTTTCTGATGCTTTAGAGAGCTAGCTAATTTAGCATATTTTGCTTGCATTTAGTAAACAAGGCTTAACACTTTGAAATTGCCAAGCCTGTAGTTGCAATTGGCATCCATTGATTGTTACTAAAGAATTTATGAAATTGATTTTCTTTTGCCAGCATACTAAATTTAAGCTATTGTAGTAACTAACATAGAGAATCTTATAATGGGATTTTAAATATGTTTTTCACTGTGTCCTCAGTTTAAACGTACATCTGGATTTGCCTTTATGAAGCCTACAGAAGTACGATAAGACATGATGTTGGACATGTCTTCTCCTCCCAAAAAGAGAAGTATAGCTAGCCTTATATAGCCCCATAGACTGGTACTGTCATTCCAGTGCTGTGCTCACTCAGGTTAAACAGAAAATATTGTGGGTAATGTCCTCTACCATACTGGAAGAACTCATCTATTCCATTGAATTCTAGTGAGTTCTTTAAAGAAGGGGCAGGGAATTGAGAGGGCAAAATTCTGCCAAACACTTCCATTCTATAAAAGTCGGTGGAGAAAAAGTTGTTGAGGATCAAAAATACTATTAAAAGCATGATCTTGCCAGTTAAAATGTACAGCTCCCCAGAAATAAATATTTGTTGGGGAGGAAGCTGCCCCAGTAGGACATGTTATTTTAGGGGTTGAAACTTAATTTTTGGAGATTTCTTCAGTGAAGGGTCTTTAAAGTATGGTTTTGGGTGTGAGGAATTCAAATCTGCTATTATTTTTCTGACTGGACAACATTTAGCTTGGCAAGTCTATATCTGAGGAAGAAGCACATAAACTGCTTTCGGAAAACCAAAGAATTATAATTTTACCTTCTGAATATGTCAGCTAATGCTAAGCAACAACAACATAACTGCAAGTTCTTGGCAATCGTTTTTAATGATTTCAGTGCAATTCTACACACATTTTACTTACCAAGCACAGCTAAGGTATATTAATTTAATTTAACCAAAATATCTTTTGAAATTCCTAATGAGCACCCCTAATTTTTGTAAGTTGAAAAATCCAACACACCCTGTGGAACTGAAGTATTTTGATTTGGGATTTGGTTTTGTGCAGGGAAGAGGGATGTAACTGAAGAAGATACTACTTTCAAGTTGATTCTGAAATTTTGTCTCCATGTACCTTTTAAATGCTTAAGTTCAGAATCCACTTGGAGTACATCCTGTGACTACCTGCTAGGCAGTTATCCACATAGGTGACAAGCAGAAGCGTTTCGAAATTCTGCCAGCCCTGAGTAGAAATATGCCAACAAAGTTTGGATCTAACTTGTCTCTCAAGCCATTCCCAACATGCTTCACAACCTTTTGTGAAGAGCCAGTGTGGGATTGTGCTTAGAGTGTTGGACTAGGACCTGGGAGGCCAGGGTTCAAATCCCTGCTCAGCTGTGAAGCTCACTGAGTGACCTTGGGCCACTTACAGTCTCTCGGCCTAACCTACCTCACAGAGTTGTCATGGGGATTAAATGAAGAGGGGAAGAGCCATGTATGGCACTTTGAGCTCTTCGGAGAAAAAGGTAGGATATAAATGCAATAAATTAAATACATACGGTAGCTAATTCTTGTACTATACATGCTTTTTGGTGGGAAAGGGGGAATACTTTTATTTTCCTAAATGAAACTGTTGCAGATATTGACCAGTGGAATAAAGTTATTGAACAACTAGGTACACCATCAGCAGATTTTATGAAAAAACTGCAGCCTACTGTGCGGAACTATGTAGAAAATAGGCCAAAATATCCAGGTATCAAATTTGAAGAGTTGTTCCCAGACTGGATATTTCCATCGGAATCTGATCGGGACAAACTAAAAAGTAAGATTTCATGTGTGCATTATTCTTGTATTTTCATTTTTCTCAAGGTTGTGAAACAGGCATCATTATTTTTTTGTACAGGCTTTTAATACTTCAAGTTGCATTATAGAGTTTAGGTTACCAGACCAGTTGGTGAAGACAGGAATTACTTAATTTTTTGATTTGGGACATTATAACTGTATGCCATAGCCTATCAATATATGTTTCTTTGTTTTGGCATTGTTAATTCGTGTTTTATTTTGCAATTGAATCATACTACAGTGATACCTTGAGTTACAAATGCTTCAGGTTACAAATGCTTCAGGTTACAAATTCCGCTAACCTGGAAGAGTTACCTCGAGTTGAGAACTTTGCCCCAGGATGAGAATGGAAATTGTGTGCCGGCGGCGCAGCTGCAGCAAGAGGCCCCATTAGCAAAAGCACGCCTCTAGATAAGAACAGTTTCAGGTTAAGAACGGACCTCCGGAACGAATTAAGTTTGTAACCACTGTACTGTCCTGGCAAAAGCCCCATTGTAAGAAACAGCATTCTGTGCTAGTAGAGCAGTAGGAACTGTCAAATTTAAAAATCAAAATAACAAATTTCAGGGATCTTAACCAGAATGCTATGGTAATTGTTTGGGGTGGGGTGGATATTTTTTTCTAGTTGATAAAACAGCATATTCCTGTTGTCTGTCACTTAGCAAAATGCAGATTATCAATTTTTTAATCCACTGTTTACATTAAGCATGTTGCTTTTATTGAGTGAATTCCAACATCCTTACTGTCTCTTGTTGAAATGTCCAAGACTAAAAAATACCTTATGGTATGTCCTTGTTATGAATATGCATTTTGTACCTTACCTTTATGCTTCAGATCTTCAGCTAACGGTCACCCCCCTTTCCATTTTCTAGCCGGTCAAGCTAGAGATTTACTATCAAAAATGCTAGTAGTAGATCCAGACAAACGAATTTCGGTAGATGAAGCTTTGCGTCATCCATATATCACTGTTTGGTATGACCCAGCTGAAGCTGAAGCAGTAAGTTTACCTTTAAAGTTTATTCAAAAGAAATTTTATGGTTGATGTCACTATGGCAGTGCTACTTACCTTGGTGAAAATCTGAGGGCATATTTAGATTTCTCCTTACACTAGAAAAAGTGTTATATATGCTGTATATGTTATATATGCCACAGTAATTGCAGTGCAATTAAACAGCCTAAATAGTTTTAAAGGTTTAGTTAGTGACTATTGAAAAATGCTAGATATATTGAGCCTGAGTTTCTTTTTCTACTCTTTTCCTAAAAAAAAAAAAAGTTTCAGTAGCTGGTGTGTATTTAAGGTTGCATCTTGAATTTCTGACATTTCTGACTGTCAATCAAAATCTGTTCCATAATTAATCCCACCAAGTCCCATTTCCCAATCTTTAAGCCATCCTGTATTTTGCAGCTCTGTGGCAAGACAGAAGTCAATATGAGAGAGTGAGGAGGCAGGGGGGAGAATGAGAGCTGCCCATAAAAAAGGGAGGAAATCCTGCATTTAGGATAACTGTGATTGGGCAGCAGCGTGTCTAGCAAAGAAAAAAAAGGTAGCAGGAAATATGGAAGTCCCTGCGTCCTTTAACTAGGTGGTTTTTTTTGGATATGAAAAACCATATGGTATATGGTATATTTGAAGTCGGGGTGGGGCTTAATATCTAGAACTGCTGAATGTTTTTATGTAAAGTTAATGGAGTACAAGGATTCTGCATGCAGCTAAGCACTGGGCTTGAAATGGGAGGAAGTTCAGGAAAAATGATTCCAAATAAGACCTGAGTTGGAGCATGAGCTTCTGTCTTTGCGTACAGATTGGCATACTGCTGCTAATCTCATATATGCTAAAATTGTGGGCTTCTCTGTTGTTTCCTATGGGCAAATTTTACCTAGGGGAGGAAAACGGTCTAAAGGAATTTAGAAGTTCTGTGATAGTAGTGTCCATGGGAGGGAGAGAACCAGCTCCGTGACTAAAAATTCAGCAGCCTATTAAGATCATATTAGGGATGAGGTAGGGCCACTGAAATATTGCTGAGACTAAATAAGCCTGTTAACTCATGCTAGGTAGCTATAATGCCTTTTCATTAAATGAAATAAAAAGCACAGCCCTGCTTTGTGGGGGTTTTTACTGGAAAATTTGACTAAATTGAGTAAAAGTTTAAAAATTGCTTATTCTGTTGAAAACTTGATCATATTCCTGTGCAAATTTTATTGCTAGATCAATTGATTTGTCAACTACGTACAATGATTGATTGACTAAAACTCCTTTATTTGGCTGCTACCCTATTAACTGTAGCATTTACTAATCCTTGTATTCAAAAAAGCAAATCATGCGATAACAGTAGAAACTAGCTTTGATGAAAAGTTTATAAAGAGCCTTTTAAACAGAAACATTCTCTTATGCAGCTTATGTTTGTTTCAATGGAAACAACACATGAGAACTTCCCAGCTCAATAAACGATCGTTTCTTCTTTACACTTGTATTTCATCTTGGGAATTAATCTAAGTTTTATTGAATTCAAAGACTTTTATTTTTAACCTTTTTTTGTAGCCTCCTCCTCAAATCTACGATGCACAGTTGGAAGAAAGAGAACATGCCATTGAAGAATGGAAAGGTAACCATGATTTATTATATGCTATGATGCTTGAGAACCTTTTGTCATAGATGCTTTATAAACAAAAATTAAACATAAGTATGCTCTTACAGTGAAATATGACTGGGTGGTTATTTGAGACAGAGGGGTTTGCCTGAGAGTGTTGTGTCAGAACATAGTATTTGTTTCAAGATTTTAAAAAGTACTCTTGTAATTTTTCTTCTCTTTCTCTCCTCCTTCCTCTGTCATTTCTTTTAAATGTAGAACTAATATATAAAGAAGTAATGGATTGGGAAGAAAGGAATAAGAATGGTTTGGTAAAAGAACAACCTTCAGGTTAGTCATTGATGTAATAGTCTGTTTTTGTCTTCAGGAGTTCTTTGTGCTGTGCTATAAATCTGTTGTCATTTAGAACGGAAATTTCCAAGTAAGTTATGTTGTTCAAATTCTTGTTCCAGTGCAACCTGTTTCAGAATGTGCACAAACACCTAGTAATAAAATAATTGAGCTACATGGAATTATAATATTAATTTCTAGCTTGTGGGGAAAGATGAGAGAAGAAGTTGAGAGCTGTGGATGGGATGCCTTATTTCCCTGAAGCACAGGTGAGGAGCCTCTGACCCTCCAGGTGACGATGGACTACATCACACACCATCCCTCACCACTGAAGAATAAAAGTTGTGTTCTCTGTGGCTTTAAGGTTTCAGGAGAGAATAGGAAGTCTTTCCTCATTGCTCTGAGTGACATTTGTGTCACTCGTACTCACTCTCTCCCAGCAGCAGGCAGATCCATCACGATGAGAAACAAAAATGGTGTGATCACATTCCATAGAACTGTAGGGGAGCAAGGTCATTGGTTTTTGAAAGAAAATTTATGGGAAACAACACCCCTCTCCTTTTTATTTTAAAGTTGTCTGGCAGTCCTATAACAATGATGAATGGAAGCACTGTCTGGCTTGGCTTGCGGTCCCATGGAATGTAATGGGGAACACTGTAGGGGCTCATACCTACTTGACCTTGAAATTTAAATTTTACAAACATGTTTTCTTCATATCAGTGGTGAATGCAGGCAAGATAACAACCTGGCAGTCTCTTCGGGCATTTGCCTGGCATTATGCTATAGTATAGACAGTGATGCCACAAAATAGGGTGATGCTGGTGGAGATGCGCTGATGAATATTTTTAGCTGACACAATTTCTACATCCTTCTCCAGGTAAGAACTTCTCACTGTTGTCATATAGGGGACTGCACAGAGGCCACAAAAAGGAAACAGAATTTCTCTTTCCTGTAATTGCTGTTCTAGGAGACAATACAGTCACATAGCCTTTCCCTGCTCTAGAGACTACAAATATGAAATGAATGAGTGAGGTGCTGTCCCCACATCTTGACTGACATGCTTGGTAGCAAAAAACTTGTCCAGGGAACAGGAAAGTGCAACTAAAGTACCAGAACTCTGGAAGATTCTGTGTGCAGGTTGGCTCATGCACAAATCCAGTGGCCCAATTCACATATAATGCTTTATTTATTTCGTAAAATTTATGCACCACTTGATTGTAAATTAATGTCAAATATTGTACATGTTTGCACACAATGCCAGGCCTACTCAGGTGTGAGTAGCAGCAATATGGATTTCATTTCAATAGCAACCAAACTTGGCAAAAACAAAGCCACACGTGACAGAAATCCGCTTCCCAACCCTGTGGGAGCAGAAGGATGGCAGGGAGTATGCAAGCCCAGCTTCCTCTTGCTCATGGAAGCTAGTTCACCATGGCCTGGCATTATGAGCAATATTTGAGATTAATTTTTTGTGCAAAATTACAGGTAAGTACAGCACTGTGGTTCTGTTGTGAAAATTAAGTGCACACAGCACGGCTTCTAACATTGGCCTAGCCCAGCCTCACAGAAACAGAGTAGGAAGCAAGCATGAAATGCCCATCACTGATAAGTCAAAGCAAGGTTTGGTAGTTAGTAGGCAGACTACATCAGTTTGCTTTCATCAAGTGAAAAGGTAAGTAGAAAGCAAATGTTCATATTTGAGAAATGATCACATAGGTTCTTCATTTACCCTTTTGGTCAGTGCATTTGATAGAGGCATTGATTCACTGTAGAGATTAATTTGGGGGCCAACAAATTTGTATTTAGATTATTTATTTCTAATTGTTTCTAATTTACAGTTTTTGGATTATTGTTTTTAGAAACTGATTTTTATTCACCCTGACCAGATGGTTATGAATCCTCTGGAGCAGTTTAGGAAGTGGCCTAGAATTTCAAACCATGTCCCCCCTTTCCCTAGCAGGAACTTCCAGTGGATCTGCCTCTTTTACAAATGGAAGGGGCTCTTCCATTTATAGAGGGGCACATCTATTGTGAGTAATGGGTGATTTTTTTTTAGAAAACAAAGATTTCAAAGATATCCAAAGGAAGAAACTGAAATTTCATTTTCGTAAGTGTGTACACTCTCATTCCCAACATATTGACTACATGTTTTCATTTGTTCAAAAGTACAGGGATTTTGCTTCCTATAAAATATTTTATGCCCTTGAGTGGAAAGCTTGCAGTATTGCATATATATACTCCTTTAAGAAATACCACGGTAAGCCATTTGTGTTTGGAGAAAGAATACTATAAATCCTAAAATATCATCAATTTATTTGATTGGATACAATATTTGTATTCTGCTTTCCCGACAGCAAGTGTTGAATTCAAAGCAGCTCACAATAATCCCAAAAGGATTGCCGGGGCGGGGGGGACATTGTAAACACTATAATATCAAACACAGAAGCACATAAATAAAGCAAACCACAATAAATTCACCAGAACAATGAATACAGTTCCGTAAAATCTATGGTTCCAGCCATGTCTTGCCTCAGATTTTCTTATGCTTGGTTTACTTAGCACAGATGCAGCAGTGAATAGCAACACCAGCCCTTCCCAGTCATCATCTATCAATGACATTTCATCCATGTCGACAGAACAAACATTGGCTTCAGACACAGACAGCAGCCTTGATGCTTTGACAGGAACACTTGAAGGATGCCGGTGATCAGCTTTGCAGATTTAACATTGGCAAAGAACTTTTGCTTCTGTTGGGCCTGAAATGCTTGTAAGTTTATGGAACCAAGTCAAGAAACTCCATGTTCTGCATGTTTTTTTTCTAAAGTAATGCCTGTGATTTTACTCAGTTGAAATAAGACTATCTGCTTAATAGTTGTAAAATGAAAGCAACTTCATATCTCGGGTCGAAACAAATATTACTATACCTATTCTGTTTTAACCTACATCAGGTGAGCAGTTAGAGTAACTCGAAGCTCTAATGAGTTCATGGGCATTCTGTCAGACATCTGAAACTTAATCAATATAAATTTCAAAGAAAAAGAAGAAGAAAGCCATTGTAAGTGGCGTTGAATGTATATCTTTACAATTACATGCATTTGCTATATTAGTGTATTTTGCTGGTATTTTCAGTACTGTAAAATATCGAGGCAGTTGTTTACCTACATTGCATTCTTTTCTCGGGGCCTTTTCCTCTCCACCTCCTAATTTCTGTACTTTTCTATAAAAGAAGCAAACTTGTGAATTCTTGCTTCATCCTTACATCTGAATGTAACTCTGCTTCTCTGAATGTACTCTTTCAGTGCTTTCATTTCAAGGGGTAAGGTGGAATAAGCAAAATGTGCCATGTGGGAATTTTTTTTAATTCTTGCATGCATTTATGCATTAGTGTGTCTTTTGAAAATAAGATTTTGGGGGTCTTTAAAGCAGTTCATAAAACACTCTTAGAAATCCTGACCCCTTTTTTCATACTCTGGCATTTCCATGGAAAACTTGATTAAAAAATGGGGGCATTCAAAGGGGTTGGAGGCCTACCTTGACCCTTTGAATAGGCATTAAAATATCTGCTTTTATGGTCTGTGTATTAAAAGGGATCTTTACTCCCTGTGTATAAATAACTACATCTACATCCAGAATAAATAGAAACTTCTAAAAGAAAGTGAAAGGGGCTATTTTAAACACCGAACCGTATGAAAAGGACTACATTTATTATACATAATTGTGTCTCCCCCCCCCTTTCTCTGGCATATTCCAAAGGCAAACACCAGTTTGACATGATTCAGTTTCTTTCTAGCTCTAAAAAATTGTAATTCGTCACACCCTGAGCTTGAGTTAAAACTATTCACCTAGGGTTTAAAATAAAAATGTTTATGTGAATGTGTAGGTGGGTTGCCAGACTAACACTTTGTATTAGATATGGTGGGAGGAACAAAGTTATGAGACAATCCCAGGTGGTGCAACAGGCTTACTGGCAAGCTCTAAACAATGCAGATTTCTGGCTTGGTGATGGACATCTGTTTGTTCCACTGAAAACCAAAGTCAGACTATATATGCCATCGTTCTGCTCTGGCACCAGCACTTTACTAACATCAAAATCTGATGCAAGATTACTTGGAAGTATGTCCTAAGGAATTCAGTGAGGTCTACTCCCAGGTGAGTGAGTATAGGATTGCAGCCTAAATAGATGTTTGTAGGATAAGCACTCTCAGGCAATGGTCCACAAATACATTTTAGAGTAGCCCCATCATGTTGCTGCATTTGCTGCTACAGACTTCTCTTTGAATTTGCTCTTAGGGTTTTCCAGATGTGCATGTAAATTTATTGCTATCTTTTCACTTGAGACTTGCGGCTGAACATGGGAACTGCCTCCCTTAAATATTGTGCTTGAGATGCGAGATGGTATGAAATTTGTTTGTGGTAGCTATTTATTATGTGCACCTGCCAGCAGCTGATGAATTGCTAAGTGATACATTTGTGTATGAGTTGATTTTTGGATGAATGGATTGCCCCGATCCAGAGTGCTTATTCAGGTATGTCATTCATTTCAGTAGAACTTAATTTCAGGTATGTTATTAAAAATAAAACTTACATCTTTAAAGAGCCCCTGTAAAACTGTTGGCCAGGATCCTAAGAACCACATGCACATTATGCCCCCACCCCTTGTAATTCATTGGTCGTCAGGGTACCTGACTTTCAGGAGTGATTTTTCTAAGGTTCAGTCCCAGTGCACAATTAAAACTAGGTGTGTAAACCTTTGGAACCTGGACGTAATTTATAATCTTAATACAGGCACCCCCCCCTTATACGCGTTCTACTCACGTGCGACTGCTTGAATGCATAGCGCTGGTAAATAAATACATGAATAAATAAATAGAATCATACCAGGAAATGGTGGAAGAAAGCTGTAAAGTCCTTGTGACACACGAGGAGATCCTCTCCCGAGTCCGAAGAAGATGTCAGTGAGGGTGGAGGGAGCCCCGAAGAGACCTGATGTGCAGCAGGGTTTTGTTAGGCTGCTCAGCCTCCCCATCTAACAGCTGGTAGCGCAACCACAGCTACATCCGTGTGTGGCCTTCAGCCTCCAACCAGCCCCAGAGCTTTAACTCTAGTTGAAGAGAGAGTCATGTGGAGAGTGGGAGAGAGAGCTAGAGAGCAGGGGGAAATATGCATTTAGAGTCTTTTCAGAGGGTGCTTCCCACTTTATGTGATTTCACTTATGCATGTGGGGGCCCGGAATAAGCCCCGTGTAAGTGGGGGGACACCTGTACTTGTATAGCAGGATCCATATGGATGGCACTTAGGACAGGTTGGTGTCCCAAATTAACACTCAGCATTGGGGAAAACAGCAGAGGAACGTGAGGGAAGAAAGAGACGATTAGCAGGGAACAAGTGAAGGAATAAGTTCTAGACTAAAAGTTCAAGGTGTTTGACATCTTGGCCGCCCAATCTTGATTCATAATGTTGTCTGACATTCTACTGGCTGTGAATGTTGAAATGACTTCCTACTAAATCTCTATACCTAAAGATGTAAAGTATGCAAAGAATCCTCCCTGACTGCTTTTGCTAAAGCTGAACACAGACAGAAAGAAAATTACTCCTTTTAAAAAACTATCAATGCATAACTATGGCATTATTTTTCATTCTATAGTGTAATTCTATAGTACATCTGCAGGGTGAGGGATGCAGCCTTCCTCCCATTGGGTTTGATACAACTCAATGTATTTAACAAAAAGTTGTATAAGGAGGTGTTGCAGAGCAACTCTGACTTGCTTAAAGTAGCATTTTTATTAAGCTATTCTTTGAAGAGAGTCTAAATTATCGATTATACCTACAAATAGAAAAATAGAAATCTATGTTTTAACTAAGAATATATGCTTCAATGTGTGCTTAATAAAAAAGAGGTTTCCCATTCATATGCAGTATCCCAATATAACTTAATTAAGTGATGACAAACTAGTCCTAAAAATTAACGTCACTGTAAATAGTGTTAATGTATGTTAGTTTTATAGGATTTAAATCTTTCAAAATGTACATTGTACTTCCAGAACCACTATGAAAATATTTTCATAAATGTTTGTAAATGTGGGGCATTCAAGGATTATGTATGTATGCTTTGTATAAAATATTTAGTAACTGGAGCATTCTTTTCTGAATATGCTGTACTGCAACAGAGACTGGGCTCTGTTTCATGCTTCAGCGTTACCTTAGGAGTATCACACGAAGTTTTCCCAGCTGGGGAAGGGGTGGGTGGGGCAGAAATACACAAGGAGTTGTGTGAAGGCTGTGACACTGGAGCTATTAGAGCAACCAGAGGCTTGTGCTTCAACAGTGTGAGGAGCAACTAGTTCAGATCACAGGAATTCAGTTGTCCTGATTTGGTTGGGACAGCTTGTTTTCTGGAGTCTGCCCTGCCAAAATGTCTAGCCATTGCAGTTTTTAAAAAAGCAGTCTGGGTTGAGCTGCTCTTGAATGCTAAGTGTGTGGAGGAGGGAGACTGCCATTGTTCAGTGGTGACAGAAAGGCATTCTGCACATGCTAAGAAATACTTTTAATACCATATTCTAAGACTCATCTCTAATATTGAAAAAAGGAAACATGGGTTGAGCTCTGGTGACTCTTTGCATCAGTTTGGGAACAAGGGAGAGCTTGCCTATAACGAGAAATGGAAAAGGAGGGGACACACACAGTTGTGGGGAAAAACATTTGTGAAGAACTTGTTGCTGAAAGGAAAGTGAAGAGAACAATTACTGGATTGAAGTGTGGAGGAGAATGGAATGTTCTGGTTATAGCTTACTGGCAGCAAAAGTGAAGTTTGGGCTTAATTTTTATATAGTGTTGGGTGAGATACGTCATGTTCATTATAAAGCAGTCTTGCATCACTGTCTAAACACATACTCTTAAGTTTGGGAATAAAAAAGATGGCCACTTTTAGAAGCTCTTGTAACACTTTTCTTCAATATACAGTGGTGCCTCGCAAGACGAAATTAATTCGTTCCGCGAGTCTTTTCGTCTTGCGATGTTTTTCGTCTTGCGAAGCACGGTCCGTCGCAACTGCGCCTCTTCAAGCGAACAAACTCGCAAGACGTTTTCGTCTTGCGAAGCAAGCCCATAGGGAAAATCGTCTTGCGAAGCGACGCAAAAACCGAAAAACCCTTTCGTCTTGCGCGTTTTTCATTTTGCGAGGCATTCGTCTTGCGAGGCACCACTGTAATGCTTTTATAGGGCTTAGTTCTCTCAAGTGGCAAACCTGAGCTGTACCACTTCAGACCAGAGCTGGGAGCTTACATGACTGGGTGGTCCTTCATAATTTATAATAAGCCTTCACATAGAATGTCAAAGAAATATAGTTAACACGCGCACACAAGTCTCTGCTCAGGTAATATTTTCACCAACTTAGAAGTACTGTCGCCTTGTCACCTAGCACCTCCACTTTTTCCTGTTCTTATTTTAAAATACGTTGATTGTAATATTTCATTCTCTAGTAAACTGCCTATGTCAAAGGGACAAGACGCGGTAAATCTGTGGTGGAGAACCCCACCCCCAGGTCCCAGATGCAGCCCCTCCTGCCTCACTGCCTGCCCCGTGCAATTCTTCCTGGGTCAGGCCCCATCCCAGGCCATGCCTCTCATTGGCCCTGCTCAGTCCTGCCTTGAGCACTTTTGCTTGGCTAGAATGTTTCCTTGAACTGTGACAGTGCCTCTTGCTTGCCTGGATGAAGCAATGTGTGGGTGCAAAAGCCTCTGACTTTTGCAGGGTCGGAATGTAACTTACTGTACAAAGATAAGAATTGCTCCTATTGTGCCACCCACTTTTGCCCATCCACCACTGTCTTATAGCCTCTGGAAGGTTATGCATGAAGGAATGCACCTCTGCAGTAAATGAGTGAGATACATATTTGCAAACTGTTTTCTTCTAGTATAGGTAATGTTATTCCAGTAAATCAAGTGATAAGGTTATTTTTTTTGACCAGTTTCATTATCGAAAGGTAGAGCTAACATAAGTATGGGGCAGACAGTGGGAAAACATGACCCAGTGGGCCACTTCCATAACTTTACTAGTTAGCGCTGTGGGTTAAACCACAGAGCCTAGGGCTTGCTGATTGGAAGCTCGCCGGTTAGAATCTCCGTGACGGGGTGAGCTCCTGTTGCTCGGTCCCTGCTCCTGCCAACCTAGCAGTTCGAAAGCACGTCAAAGTGCAAGTAGATAAATAGGTACCACTCCAGCGGGAAGGTAAACGGCATTTCCGTGCGCTGCTCTGGTTCGCCAGAAGCGGCTTAGTCATGCTGGCCACATGACCCGGAAGCTGTACGCTGGCTCCCTCAGCCAATAAAGCGAGATGAGCGCCGCAACTCCAGAGTCGGCCACAACTGGACCTAATGGTCAGGGGTCCCTTTACCTTTACCATTATCTTGTATCTACAGCAGCTTCAAAATAGATAATTCTAGCACTTACTCATTTAAGAATCCAGAATCTATATCTATTAATTATGTATTAGGACTAAACCTGAAACCTAAATTTGCACATTGGTCTTGTTGCCACAAAAGAATGTAAGTATTATATAACATGGATTCAAACTTATCCATGCTATTTTTAAAGTTCTAGCAGTGGAGGCTAATATAGTTAGGTCATTTCTTCCTACAATTTAGATCAAGTTTATTCCTTTAAATATTTTCTGTCTTCTGCAGTTTGGTGTGTTTGAGCTACTTAAATGTTCACCTTTTTAAAAGCTCTTTATGTGTATATGTTATCAAGTATGGCTGTCCTTCAATAACAAAATCCCATCATGAGACTACTATAGCATGCTCTGGCAATACTGTGAAATATTTAAACCGCCATTCTTTGTCAATAGTTCTACTTAACTGCTCACCTGAAAGGGAGAATGAAGAAAATTGGCTATTAAATGTTGAGATTTTATATTCTACATATTTCTTTAAACATAATACTGAGTAGCTGAATGGCATTGCAGAGATGGAGTAGATGTAAAAACTGTTTTTGCATGTACCCTTGTCATTTGTTCAGAACATTACGGAAATTAGAAGCAACCCATTCTCAGTCTGAATTGTTTGTAGAAAGTGTTTTGAAGAAATGATTTTGTGTGAACATGCATATTTATGATTAATTATATAAAGAGAGGCACGTATCTGCACAGATCATACCAAATAGATAACAGCTGCTTTGGTACATTTGGGGAAGTGGCAAAAAAGGAAATTAAGAGAGGGTTCTGCATACCTTAAATGTCCATAATATTACAATGTAAGTATGCAAACAGAGTCAAGTCACTAGTGCTTTTTGCTGCTTCCTGTAATGTGTGGAAGAGTGCTTCCTGCGTGCTTAGGTTTATACACAGCCTCTGAAATAGTGTCATTTTCTATTCAGTAAAACTAAATTTATCAAATAGTTCAGGCTGGATAAATCTAATAACAAGGGTTTGTTTATGTACCCCAATGTTTACTTTTGGGCTAACCTAGGCATCTGCATGTGTTCTATTTGGTGTTGGGTTTAAAAACAACACAGCTGTACCCTCACGGATCCATCCTTTCAAGTCCTGTGTTTCAGCATGAGCTGCTTAATTTTAAACTCATTTTGTTACTGTTACAGGTTTACATGATTTTCTGTGGAATGTATGAACTTCCGAGTAGATATGGGGAGCCCACGGCTCTCCATATGTTGTTGGATTGCAAGTCCCATCATCCCTGCCCCTTGGCCATACTGTCTGGGGTGGCGGGAGTCCAACAACATCTGAGGGCCACCAGTTCCTCATTCTTTGCTTTTGAAGGAGGGTCTAGGATCCAGATTTCTAAGTTAGGTGAGCCCAGTAGACCTTTTTACTCTTATTTTCCTTTGAACACCACACCATGGGCTATATCACAAACTGGTTTTGAAACTCTCTTCAGTTTCAAGAGAGACATGCCATGTGCTGTGGGAGGGGGCTGCTCTGAAGCTCCCTGGGGCATGTGGAACTAGGTATATGGTTCTTTGAATTTAGGCTCGAGGTAATTAAGATGTAGGAAGAATGGATCTGTAGTTTTAGGCCACAGCTTAACACCCCAGGAGTTAAGCGGGAAGATAAGTATGCAGTTTGCAAATTTGTGCTAGGTTGCACTAAAAGCTGCAGGATCTAAATTGAGATCAGTTTTTCGAAACAGAATTGGTGGCCATAATAATGTGCAAGATGCATGCTGGATAGCATTCCTTATAAATATCTGGAATTTATTCCTCAAGCGCAGAGGCATCCTTCTTGACCATGCCTCAGAGAATACTGGTCCAGTCTTGGCAGCAATACAGTCATACCTCGGGTTGCGAACGCTGCAGGTTGTGCATTTTCAGGTTATGGACCGCACCAAACCTGGAAGTACCGGAATGGGTTACTTCCGGGTTTTGGCGCTCGCGCATGCGCAGAACCACTAAATTGTGCTTTGCACATGCGCAGAAGTGCCGAATCGCATCACGCGCGTGCACAGACGTGGCACTGCAGGTTGCGAATGCTGCAGGTTGCGAACATGCCTCCTGCATGGATCACGTTCGCAACCCAAGGTTCCACTGTAGAGTTTATGTAGGGAACTGGATTGTTAAACTGAGGTGCAGAACTGCAAGCTTAAGAAAGGCTGATCAACATTTTGTTAATTCAGTATGAACGTTGTCTGTAAAATTCTGCACACAGATGAAGTCAGTGTATGTAGTATGGAATTGATCAGGGCTTGATGCTACATTTAGTGATACTGTTGGAGCTAAATGTTTTCCTGGACATGTGTGTACTTGGATAACATACTTGAAGTTAATGTGATGTGCACATCTGCTTCCAGAGACAGAACTTGGAGTCAGGTTAAATTCCCTCAGCTGACTTGCCTGATCTTTAATTTCATAACTTCACCATCAATGTTGCTGAGATCACTTTTTATATGTTGCGGTATGAAAAACAGTGAACCAAAATTATAAGATAATTTGTTTAGATTCTACTTTTAATACCTTTATGTAATTTTTTTTGTTAATTTTATGCTTGGTATGCATGTTGAGAATCTCTTGTGCTAAAGAATTACAAACCATCTTCTCATATGAACAAAGCAAAAGGAAAACACATGTTCTCATTTTTAAACTATAAAACAATTGTATTTTATTTTTATAATTGTAATTCTGATTGTGGATTTCACTGCCATTAACTCATTGTGCATATTGTAGATAAGTCTGGGTCCTATATTTCAATACGTATATGAATTTGTAAAAATAAAGTAGAAATATACTACTTGGAAGTAGTAAATTAATTGGTTCCTTAATTCATTTGGTTCTAATGGTTCCAAAATTGAAAAGAAAATGTACTTAAGGTTCAAATTGTGTATTTAAGATTTTAATTTTTACTTTGTCATGCTGCTGCTTAATTTTTCTGAAAGAGTGCCTGCATTTTTGCACAGCAATCTGTTTTGTTAATTGTTTTTTTTAAAGCACTTTAGGGCTCTTCTAAACACAACTATGCCTCCTCTCTCATCACACAATCTTTACTTATTAAAAGTGGTTGGGGTTGATGCAGTCCAGGACGAACGCAGTAGCTGCTTACGTAGGGCTCTCCATAATGTATATGAGGGAAATTTTCCTCCTCTCCCCTCTGGTGCTCATCTGGGGGTGCATATATAGGCCCTGCACTAGTGTGTAATGGGAGATTGGTGCTTTCACATTCATCCCTTATGATCATCTAATGTATTCCCTCTGCTCAGTCAAAAAATGAAAGCTTGGAGCCAGATACTCTTGCCCAAGTAAAGCAGGAGGGCTAGATGGGATGTGGAAGGTGTGTGTTTCTGTGCACCCACGTACCCCAGTTCCCTGTAACAGCCTTGCCTGCCGACTGTCCATAATCTTTTACAGGTGCTGTGGAAAGGTTGGGAGAAACAGGCTCATATGTCAACAGGGATCATGCTGTGTGTTGCTGCGCCTGTTGTGGACTGAATTAATATCATTGTAGTTAGGGCTTCTGGGGAGGAGACTAGTTTAAACCAACATATTGATTTTTTAAAAAAATAAAACTATTTTTAAACATTTTGGATGTGCATTTTTTTTTGGCTTAAAAGTTAGTGTACTTTAATGTCAGGTGGAAATAACCCTGAAATAGAAAGCTGAGTTTCAAAATCCATAGCTAAGTGCTTTTTTCAAACTGTCCAAGATCTGTGTACACTTGGCTGTGAGCTTGTTAAATTAATGGGACTTAAGTGCATTATGTCTTTCTGGATTAGAAATTACTGCTAGCAATCAGGTTCTTCATTAGATTTTTTTTTTTAAATAATTTTTGGCTATGCATCATAAATTAGCTTTCCAGTATTTATACTATGAAAGTACCCAGATAAGCTTGCAGGAATCAACCCTTGTGCATGCTAGACAGGCAATTTATATAAAATGTATACAAAGATGGGATCCCATCTCAGTGACAAGCCCTGGTTCTCTCCATAGTATTTCTCTCACAAGTGCGCATATTTTTTTTTGCAGATATAGGGCTTTAGTGCTGCACTATGTGCCTTAGACTGAAACACAGAGGACAGCTTAATCATCTTTCTCCCATTCATAATGAAGGTGAATTATGTATGTTAATGATGGTCATATTTGATTGCTGTAGAAGTGCACATGAGAAATGAAGCTGTACCCTTCCCACTTTTTCATAGCAGATGCTACTGTGAGGTGCTATCATCTTTTAGGGGAAACAGTGGTGACTGAAACAAAAAAGAAATGTGCACAATTTTGTAATGAATTTTTGATGCCTACATGAATTTTTTCAACAAGAATTGGCATAGCAATATGGTTGACATTTTTATATGCATATATTTTTAAATGGTTGTTGGTTTATGTTTAGCTATTGTCCTTTTCCAGAGTGTTTGGGTTTTCTTTACAAAAAGTTATTGTGGAATACTGAAGGAAATGTAGATTTCTACAAAAAAAAATGCTGTTTCCTCTTCTGGGTCTTTTACTGGGCAATGCATGAAACATTTTTTCAAGGGCCAAATGTAACTGTTAAATTCAAAAGTCAATGAAGTATTTAATTAAAGGCAATACACAAAGCATTTCAGTCTAGCCAAACTTTTGAATAAAAACCTTAGGTGAACTTTTGAGCATTTTTCAAGTATCCCTCCTCTTAAAACTAAAATATTATATTGTGGTAGATCCTCATTAATTTTTCTAGAATGACTCCAGGGATTTCCAGAGGTTGATTCACACAACCTTAAGACTGTTTGTGCTGATTACATTTTTCAAGTGTTTGCAGTGCTATGCTAAACTAGGAGTTGCTTCACTATGGGTGTGTTATCGCACTGTAGTAACTCGGCCACATCACTGTGGTTTGAAAGCTCCAAAAGCTGATGTGTGAATCAGCCTGAAGACTTGTGTTGCCACTGAAGTTAAACTGTAGCCACACTGGTTGAATTTGGCAGTCCTGTGCTAACAGATGTTATAGTCAGCTGTCCCCCTAGTTTCCAGTAACTTTAAACAATCCAGCTAGATTTTGGCTTAGGGCAGAATGTTTTGGAACTTCCATTGTACAAGCCCAGTCAAAATGAGTAAGCTGTTGGTGGCCTTCATTGATTTAAATGGCGCTTACATCGAAGGTCCCAGTACATTATGCCTGTAACATGCGTAGGTGAACTATTGGAGAGCTCTCCATTAAAATATTGTTTTTAACAAACAGCCTTAAATTGTTTCCTCATATCTGCATTTTTATCTTTCAGATTTCCCCCATAAGCCTTTGTTTTTACAATATTGTTTATTCCCTGTAAAACATGTGCTGCGATGTATGTGCCTGTATTCAAGTGATTTACATATACAAATTATCACAGAAAAATGGCATCAAGCCCTAATATCCTCACCATGTTTGGAGTCTCGGGTCATTTATTGTGTCAGTTTGAAATGTGCTTTCAGACTAAACCTTGGAAATCTCAGTGTATTGATACATCAAATGACCTGTTCTATGTACTAAATGAGGCTCTTGACACATTTCATTCTTGATGCTTGTGCAATGTTCTGTGGAAAATGGAAGTGAATTATTTTATACCATGGCTACTTCAACAAGATTAGATGCCTCCCCCCTCAGAACTCGACTTTTGAAAATAATGTTATTAATAGTGAATTATTAAGTGTTAGCTTTTAGTCTTATTTTAATTTGGGTTTCCATTTCTCCCCAATAGTCTTGTCTTTCAACATCTATATTAAAGCCACTGTAAAAATGAAATAAATGTGGACAAAATGTATATAAGAATTCTGGCTTGCTGGTTTTTGTGTCTCAACATGAGTATTTCTATACTTCTTTGGAATGGTGGAGGGAAATATGGATAATCTTGGAAGAGCAATTTTAAGTTGAATAAAAAGATAAGAGCAAAATATTTTTTTAAACCACTAGTTGGGTGGAGGGGAAACCTCAGAGGTGGTGTAGATGATTATTAGAATACTCCAGGATCATGTGAAACAGGAAAACTACAAATGCCATAATAATACCACTGTGGATATTTAGAGACATGGCCGGTATCATCTACATGTGATGTTCTTTCAGGCCCTTGTTGCTTATTTTGCATTTAAAGCAAGCAAAATTATTGACCACCTACAACAGGGGGAGCAGCTAATCTGTGAACTCCCAACGTCAGCCAGCATGGCCAATAGTCAGGTTTTATGGGAGTCATAGTCCAGCAACATCTTGAGGACACAGGGGTTAGCTGCCCTACTTACAAAAATTAAAAACCACTTCTAGAAACCTTTTCCTTGACTATCCTTGCTTGAAATATAAAACAGGAAAGCAACATTTTGTTTCTGGGGCAAGGTTTCCCATTACACACAGGTTTTTAAAGTTAACAGAATTGGTTACAAATGGATAATATTAAGGTATTCTGTAGCATAGGCCAGTACACTTAAAAACTCAGTAGGGAATTGCAGATCTTTGAAATGACAATAATGGGTTTTACCATATTTTTTGCCCTATGGGACGCACTTTTTCCCCTCCAAAAATGAAGGGGAAATGTGTGTGCGTCCTATGGGGCGAATGCAGGCTTTCACTGAAGCCTGGAGAGCGAGAGGGGTCGGTGCACACCGACCCCTCTCCCTCTCCAGGCTTCAGGAAGCTCTGCGCAACCCTAGGCAGCCCGGCGTGAAGTCGCGCAGCTCTCCCACGGCTTGCGGAAAGCTGCCTGAAGGCTTCAAGCTTCACGCAGCTCTCGGCAAGCCGTGGGAGAGCTGCGCGACTTCGGGCAGATATCCGCAAGCCTGGGGAGACCGGCGCGACTTCCCACCGGGCTCCCTAGGCTTGCGGATAGCAGCCTGTTCTGTGGGCTGGGGTCGGGGGAAGCTCGGGCTTCCCCAGCCCCGCGCCTGGGGGGGGGGGAGAATAAAAATTTTATTTATTGAACCTCTACATTCCCCAATAATTTTTTATGATGCAAAGTTTGTACCCAGTTGGATTTCATAGTTGCATTTTGTATAATTTTTGGAGGGGGTAGGGGGGACAACCCTCTTCTGTATTATAACTAAAAGAACTTTTTGCTATATGAGTTCTGTTGTGGAAAATAATTTTTGTTCGTTCCAGTGTGGTTCTCTGCATGAGAGGTAGCTTTGCTGGATATATAGCATTCCACCATCCCCAATCTTCGTAATAAAGAAGGCCGTGTACCTCCTTGGTTGTGTTAGTAGCTAATGCTGGGGACCGGGAATGCCACATGGAACATTCATTTTTATTTCACTTTGTTAAATTTATCCCACTTTTTCCCATCCTTGAACCCAAAGTATACATGTGGTTCCCACTTAGCCTGTCATTGAAGGAACCTAGAACTTCTTAGCTTCAGCAAGGTGGTGGCCTCATGTGCCTTCAAACTATGCCTTGTGCTTACATTTAGGTCCCTGAATATATCCCCTCCACCACTGTTCTACCTGACTTCCTTCTTGGCAATGGCAGCTAGTAACCACTGGAGCTGGTAGGACAGTCAAGTGGGTCAAGGGAGGCATGGCTAATTTATTCCGGTTTTCTCCCCATCCTCCTTTGCAAAGATACTGTGAACAGGTAAGCAGCTTTCCTCCTGAGTTTGTCTGCCTGCTTGCCTCCTCCTCTTTTTGTCTTTATTTCCATATTATAATTATTCTAAGGAATGAGAAGTGGTGAGATAAGAGGATCTGTCTTCTCTTTCAGTATACACCTCTAAATGATTGCCACACAGTTTGGTGAATGGGTCTTCATTCTCTTTATCCATGTTGCCCATCATTGCAGTAATACAGATAGCAGACTATACCCCATGATAGGGGATTGTCCCCTGGAAAGAAAAGACCTCCAAAATTTAAAATCTCCAGAATTTAAACTCTCAAAGGATTGTTTTTTAATTAAAAGTAGGAAGTTATATTGAGAAGCATTCAGGGTTCAAAAGCTTTCATGCATCTGAAACTCAGTAGGGCTGGTGCCTGTCTTAACTTCCTGGGGGAAGGAGTGCCATAGAGTTGGACTCTTGAAAGCATAACTCCTCTTTGACATGAGTCATGCTTCTGGCCCATAGTCATGTTCTCCTGGATGACCTCAGTGGTTAACTTGGGGTGCATAGGGTAAGGAGATCCCTAAGGTATCATGGGCCTCAGTTATTCAGGGCTTTGTACACGAGTACAAGAACTGTGAACCTGAAAATGGAAAGTCAGTGCAGGTCTCTTAGTAATCAGGGCTCGGTTGTTACCAAAGCATGAACTACAGTGTTCACGTTACCCCTATCCAGGAATGGCTGTAGCTGACATATCAGCTGAAGCTGATAAAAGGCACTAATAGCCACAAAGGCCACCTGAGATTTAAGTGACAATGGTGGTTCAAGCAGCATACTCAAACTATGTACAGTACCTGCTCCTTCAGAGGGAGTGCAACCCCATCCAGGGCAGGTAATTGGGCCTGCATCCCAGATCAAAGAACTACCTACCCATAAGTCCTCTGTCTTCCCATAGTTCAGACTCAGCCCATCACTGCATCCAGGCACTAGTCCCAGTCTTTCACTGCTGCTCCTAAATCACATGCAATGGAAAAACCGAGCTGAGTATCATCAGCATATGAACGGCACCATGTTCCAAAATGCCAAATGCCTGCTCTCATCGGCTTCATTTAGTGCTGAATAGCATTGGGGATAAAAGAGTGCCTTATGGGATCCTGTAACGTAACTGCCGTGGGCCCAAGGAACATTTTCTCAATGCTACTTTCTGGGCACAACGTTGCAACTAGAACCAATGCCACCCCCCACACCAAATTCATGCCACGGAGCCAATCCAGCAGCCTGCCATGGTCAATGGTATCATAGTGTGTAACCCTGAATTCTGCATTAACTGTTTGAATTAAGCATTGCACAACATACTTTACAACATATAGAAATATTTTAAAATATAAGCAAGAAGAATCCTATATAATCATAGTATGTTATATTGCTCTGAAAAGTCCAGGATTTCCACCTTTTACATTTGGATGTAGTAAGAAAATGGGAGTGGCGGCAGCAGGGGAGCCAGAATCAAGGCCAGTCACTCCCTAGAAGCTCTGGCCAATTTGCTCTGTTATCTTTCCTTCATGTGTTAATTCTCCAAAAGTATCAAAAAACTCTTCCATTTCCCTCTGA
Organism: Podarcis raffonei; assembly: GCF_027172205.1. Lineage (NCBI taxonomy): Eukaryota > Metazoa > Chordata > Lepidosauria > Squamata > Lacertidae > Podarcis > Podarcis raffonei. The sequence goes on along the minus strand of NC_070603.1, from coordinate 61,944,487 downwards.
AGTGCTTCATTCCTTCTCTCCGCATCTTTGTGTGCCCTCTCTGTGTTGCGCATTTTAATTTCCACCAAGCAATGCCACTTCCGTTGCTGACCCAGTTTCGAACGCAGATCTTTAATCTCTAACTGCAATTCTTTGTTCCGTTGCTCCAGGCTGTTGGCATAAACACAGACACTGTAGTTTAGCATTTTGCAGCCCACCTTTCTCCTGTCTTTTGACATAGTGATTTTTAAAGCATAGCACTTTTCAAGCGCTTCATTCTTGGCCCTATAAATAAGACACAATTCAAAGAAGGATACTGTTGCTCTTCTCACATGCCCTGATACAAAATTATTAAAACCATCACATCTATGACCAGATCAATCTCTCTATTATGCCTGTTGCTGTTTGGAATCACAATATTCACGCATTCATCACTTATAGAACCAAACTGACTACAGGGGGCCCATGGAGGGCAGGGGGAAGGGATATTATCCCCAGGAGCTCAAGTCTCATTGCAAGATGCAGTAAGATTGTGGTAGAAAAAGAGGGAGGGTGAAAAGCACACACTCCTATCTTTTTTCTATTGAAAACCACCACCACCCAACAAACGTGCATTCAGACAGCCACCCACAGACAGCCACCCAATACATGCCAGTCATACAGTCATATTTTTCTGTTGGCCTTTCTGGAAGAAAATACTGTTCTGGCAAAGCACAGTTATGTTCATTACTTCTTTAAAGGTCATAGCTAAAACTACAGCACCAGTTCAAAGTTTGCGGCATGTGATTATTTTTATTTTTAGTGCATTCTATATGTAAATCATTCCAACTTATTCTGGCAAAAACCAATAGGTGTTGCCAGTATCTAGAAACCAACACAACTCCTTGTCTTTTCGTAGTAGGAGCCCCTGAGAAACCCAAAGGAAAATGCATTAGAAATTTCAGGGATGGAGCTCTTACCTTGAAATCTTAGTCTCGTACTCTGCCTTCTGCCTGGCCATCTGCTGCTTTAGACTGACAAAGTGGTCCTGCCAGGAACTCTGACTTGTTGAGCTGTCATTGCTCGAGTGGGGATATTCGCTACAGTTGCTCATTTGGACTTGGTCCAAGCTGTCTCGAAGCCCCGAAATATTTGATGTGCCCTCGTTAGTTTCTGCAAAATCTTCTGTGCACTTGGGTCTGCTAAAAAGCATCGAAACTAGGTTTTCTTCAAGCATCGTGTCATCTGGGCAGTTCTTCCAAGAGACCTCGGCAATATTGTTTATATCCTTTAGGCTCATCGGAAAAGGGCATTCAGCTCAGTTCTAGGTAAGAAGCAGTTTTGATTTTGTCCCTGTTCTTCTTTCACCCTGGACTGTGAGACTTCTCATCCTAGCTGCAGCTGTCTGAAGCTTCTCAAATGCTTGGAAATAATCCACTTTATTGGAGCCTGGGTCTTGTTTCAGCTCCAGAGCCTGTTCTTGATTTGGAATGGGAAACGCCTCAAGTTGCCGTGCTTCACATGTCCTCTTGCAGTGAGGGCTTGTTTCTGTCTGGCAGAGACAGTGCCCTTTTATTGCCCTCCTTTCTCTTGCCCTATGCAGTTTGATTGGCGTGGGTGCATGGAACATTGACTGGCCCACGCATTGCTACTTGCTCCCTTCTGTTAAAATTTCTCCAAAACTGGCAGCAGAGAGGAAACAAAACTTGGATTGCCTTCATGCAAGTACAAGGTCCTCTATGTCTTTTGTGAAGACAATAGAAGAAGTGTTTTAAATCTGATTTTGGATTTACTGGTGTCACAAGGGAGCTGAAGGAACAAGAAACAGCTTCTGCTTGGCTGGGTGGTGGTGCACCTCACTGTACTTCTAGAGTGGTAAATTCTGTGTCTCACTAAATCGGTTAAGTTTATGTCAAGACCAAACAGTACATTTATACAAAGCAATCATAACATCTTAAGTTAAAAACCAGAAAACAGTTTACATGTACAGATAAAATACTTCAATGTGCACTTGCTGGTGCACAAGAACGAACCTTTCTGTAACAGTCCTGTACCTGCCTCCTAGGAAACATTATAGATTTTGCTGACCTTCTCAAAGGAGGGGATCCGTGTATTTCCTTGCCAATGAAGAATGAAATGAACAATGCTGCAAATTCTCTACAATTCCTTCCTCTTCATAGGAGAGGAGTTATCCAAGTCTGTGAATGCTTCTGGTGACCAGAAAAAGTACCAAACCTCCCTTTAATATTTCAAGAGGCCATTATATGTAACCTTCAAGTGATGGGTAAATCTTACTGGCTTCCCTCCACCAAACGGGGATGAATATTTGTTCATATATTGCTTATCCTGGTAAGTAGACCCTGTCCCGTCTGCAACTCAGAGGCTTAGAGCAGCCTTCATGTGCCAAGATGAGATTATACCTATACACTGTTCAGTTTGCATTGGTGTTATACTATAGCTGTCGCTGGTGGCAAACCTCTGCTAAAATAAAAGGGAAATCATACATCTGAAAAAGATGTTCCGTCTTTTGAAGCCAACAATACTCGTTTAAGATACTTTTCACCTTTGGGCTTTTTCCTAGCTGTGTGACAGAATGCCTTTTATTATTACCCTCTTCTTTTTTCCAATGCAGTTTGAATGCCTGGTGGTTCTAATCTTGGTGACTTTCATCAACTGAATTTTGAAGCCAGTCATTTAAAATGAAAAGATGAAGGTTCCTCCTCCAACCCAATACACATCAAGATATGATGTAAGCTGTCATTTCCCTCCCCTGCTCCCAACCAGTTATGGATGTGTGTCTTGATAAAACTGCCCTCCCCCAAAAAGGCAGTGTTGATGAAACTGTACATACAGTGTATCAAGAGCATCTTTCTTTGGCCTTTTCCCAAAATGCAGGAGCACCACCTACAAAAAGAACCATGACGATGGCAATCATATGTAGAATCCCTGCATTTTTTGGCGGTGTTTTATCAATGCAGTTGTTTGAATTGGGATATAAGCAGTGGGTGGGTGGCGAGGTAAATGACCCAAGAGAGACTGAAAGTGCATGCCTCCAGGACTGGAAGTCATTTTAGTTAAAACCAGAATCTGTTAAGAGTGGAAAGTAGGGAAGCACAAGCCCATGGACAAGGGGGTGACACAGAAGGGAGGGGAGCAAACACCTTCATGCCTCCTTTTATACTCTGGCTTCGTAAGCAGTCTTGGGAGGGGTGTGAAGGCAGAGTGAAATTAGATTCTGTCCTCCTAACAAATCAGTTCCCAAGTGCTATGGAGGCACCACTGCAAAGATCACCAGCAAGAGCTTGCACGTAGGAGAGATTCTTTTCTCACTCTGGTGCGCCGCTTCCTGCCAGACATTATTTCCAGAAGCCTTGGCAAAAACAGCCTTTTTCTAACATGGCGTCTGCTACTGGGTTCAGAATAGCTTGCTGCTTGGAATGATATAAATATCACTTCAGTTTCCTGGTGTGCCAAACAAATCTAAACTGGATTGAAAGTTAAAGGGGTGCGTTGGGGTGATTGCTTTGGGTTTGTTTGTTTTTTGCCCACTTTGAAAGAGAGAAGGTGTACTTTGAAAGATGCAGTTCTTGTGACTTTCCCAAAGGTAGCTTTGCTGAGAAATGGTAGCTTATGCATTAAGGAGCATGACAGGGTGAAGGAGGAGGTGTAATAACCTCTTAAGTAAGGCACTGGCAAACGGTCTCTATATTTGGGTAGGATTCAGTCACATATTGGCAAATTCAGGCCAAGCTGATTTAGAGCTCTTGTGCAACAAACCTGCTTTCCAAAAAGGTCAGATATTTTGAGATAAGGAAATGATAACACAACATTTTCTAACCTCCCCACAAACTAATCAGGATGAATGCTCACAAAATAGCAGACATTGCCTAACCTCCTTGCAAAGAAATCAGGATGGATGCTCAACAAACAGGTTGTCTGGAAGTGCCCTGAGTTACCAAAGAGAAAATGTGCCTAGGTTTGTGCTGGGCGTGCAGTGTTCCAGACACCTTCCTTGATACAAGTGGATCATCAGCAACATTGGCAGTCAAAGTATAAGCCTGCACCCCTCAGCTCCCATCACTTGCTTGGAGGATTCTAATTCTAATTCTCTGACGATGTGTGTGCAGTAGCCTGCTGCTGCATCAGATCAGGACCCTTTTCATGGCATGCAGTTAAATCTGAGCCAATAGATTCAAAAGGCAAATTTAAAATAAATTGCAACAGTTAGATGAATTTGAAAAGGAAGTGCCACAACCACCTGCAATTCAGCTTTTTGTAGTTCTGTAGAACATGAAATCTGCCCAATACAAACTGAGCTGCCGGTAAAAGCTTTGTCGCACATGGCAATAGGTCATCAGAAAGGCAGAAGAACAGAGAAGGCAGGAAACACACTTTAACAAAAATGAAAGTTACATTTCACTATACGTCCTGGAAAGTGAACTAGCAAGCCACTTGTGTAAAACCACCTTGTGTAAAACCCTTAAAATCCAAATGTCTCTATTGCATTATTAAGATGTGATCACTAGATGTCACTATTGCATTTTATTTTCTCTCAATACAGGTGGAGAAATGAGAAGCTTTCACTGTTCAGTACTTAGCAGCCCTAATAAGAATGGCGTGAAGCCGTTTGCTCCATTGCTTCCTAAATGAGGACATTTAGGAATGATTGTGTTGATTACCCACATGATCCTCTCATCCCAACTAGCAGGGACCAGGGCCTCAACAAGATCCCTCATAGGAAACTCTTCCCACCTCCAGCCCATAAGAAATCCATCTGGACCAGAGTCAAGCCAGGGTGAACCTCCAAAGCTCTTGAGCAGCCCTGAAAGGAAACCTGACTAGATAGCAACTGGAGTCATATCTGGTTCCCCCAGCTTCTGAATATGTTCCCTCATAACTGTTCAGAAAACCAGACCTAAAATCTGCCCTGCGACATGTGTTGGGCCCTGATATTTCTGAAACGGACCCATGGTTAACTTGGTGACCATGACGACTCCTCAGGTACTTTAGACAAGGTAGTCACAGCATGGTTGCTGAAGCCCCCCCATGCCAATCTCAATGCCACACTCAAGACCACCTCCGTCAGCTTGAGTAAGAGGACTGTTTGGGTGGTTGACGCACTAGCAAAATCCCTATCTGCCTCTGGAGCACAAGACCATGTATAGACCCTCAAAGATGTACTGGATATCTGGCCATGAAGATGCTATCTGTAGGTCTACCCCACCTTCCCACCTCTCCAGCTGAGCCTGGTGCTGCACATAAAAACGTGATGGGCACATCCATATGAAATTTACCCCTGCCCCCTTGCCCAGTAAGGTTTTTGAAATACATGCCACGTGGGCATGTTGTTCTAGCAGCAATTCTGATCTTAAGCACACTTTGCCACCTGCTGACTTCAAATTAAGGAGCTGGAGAGAAGCCCCTTAAGGTATTCACCTTCTGCCAGCAGCTCTCCTTTCTACAGATGGAAGCTAATGGAGAGTAGGGATGGGGGAGAGATTTGATTCAATCCATATTTAATGCATACAAAAAGTGCATATACTGGGGTAAAATGTACATTAAAACTGTATGCATTGGTGAAAAGAGCATATAAACATGCATTATCTTAGGTTGGTGGTTCTCAAAGGGCGTGGTGTGCCACATGGGTGTGGCAGGAAGATTAAAGCACAATCAAAGAAACATTTAAACATTTCAGTACAGTATAGTATCAATGTAATTTTTCATATTTGCCGATATATTTTCAAAATGAGAGCAAGAACATCAAGCGATACTGAGGATATACCTCTCTTCTAGAACATTGGTTATTCTTCTATAGTTCCCCACGACGTATTGTTGTGAACAGGGATTTTCAAACTCTGACCAATATGAAAGATCAGAAATGTTGATGAGGAGATGAGAGTTTGCTTGTCTTCAATTAGACGTAACAGAAACTACCTGGCAAAAGCAAGCTTGCCCCCTGAAGATTGTACAACAGGCTTCACATATGAAAAAGAACTCCATGCCTAAGGAAGAGCGAGGCAACAAGCTACATGGCAACATGAAACGGCAGTTGTCTCACGGCCTCAGCAATTAACTTCCAGTCATTCTGCCTGCTTTCAAATCCAGCTTTCTCCAAACCTATTCGTTCTTTTCCATTGCAGCTTCTGAGAAAATCTACCATAATGGCATCAGGATTCTATTTCTCAGGCTTATTTCCACTCCCAGCAAAGTCTGATTGCAAAATTCAAAGGGGGGGGGAGGGACAGCCCTAGATTTCACATCCATATTTCATACTTCTGAGTTGTTGGTTTTTCTGAACAAATGGTCAACATCCCCAGGCTCTACAGACCCACCCCCGCCCCGGTCTGTTTGCCTGTTTTTTTGCTTTGTTCCAATAAGGTGCATATGTTAGCATCTCTCTTTCTTCACACTAAGTAGGCTATGCATTAACATTACGGCTCATACTTATTCTTCCTGTGCAACAGTATTGGCAATTGCCGTGGTGCCAGACTCCTCGCAGCTGTTGTGAGAGACAGTGACTTTATGTCCAGACAATGGCTTATTGTAACAATCCAATTTCATTTCTGAATGTGAAAGAAAGCAGAGTATGTTGTTGCAATTGCTGTCTTGAACAATCAATGGATGATTCATAAAATTAGACGATATATATATATATATATATATATATATATATATATATATATATATAGTATCTGATGCCTGCATGCCAGCAAATGGAAAACCATCCTGGTTATATTCATTTATTCTGAAACAGAATATGCAAAGCATGCTAGGTGTCACCCTAGACATTTGTTAAATGGGTTTAATTTCATGCAATCATTCTAATGTTAATTTTTTGGGCATTGATTCATACTTATACATGGGGAGATATTTGAGAAATGAAATGTAAGCATGACTGCATGCATATATATTTTGATCCTGCTATGGTATGACATCCTATGATACAACAGCACTAGGCAGAAACACTTTTAAAATATTTTCTCTGACCTTTTAAATGTGAAAGTTTAGTCTCTGGCTTTTATGCTGCTGCTGCTGCTGCTTTTTAATCTGCAGCATTTAGATTTTCTTGTATTGTGTTTTATCTATTTGTAAGGCATCCTGCAAAAGATTTTTGTACGTAAAAGGTAGAGTATAAATATTTTTAAATGTATTGTTTAAAAAACAAACAAATAGCTGATTGCCTGGAATTATGCCAATTCCTATAGAACTGCCTGGCTATGCTCTTTTTCATTATTATTTTATTGTTATTGTAACTTTTTATGAACAGGATAATCTTCTATAAAGGGTTATACTAAAAAGGCACAATTGTTTATAAATATAATAATGAAACCATCCTTACCCTAGTGACCATCCTTAACAATTGCAGCAGAAGTACCGCTTCTATTGCATCCCCTTCACAACTCTCAGCGATGGTATAAAATAACTTAGGAAACATCCCAGGACCCAAAGATGTGGCTCACTAGTATGGCAACACCTGTTCCCTATTTTCCTTATGGACAGCCTCTGTGTCTAGTGCAGCCTTTTGGACAGAGTCTGTGAAAGAGGCCAGCTGTCCCTACGTACAAGAGCCTCTCTTATGGGAGATCACAAGATGAAAAGGAATCTTATTGCCCGTTCTGGAAAAGAAAAACCTACTTTTGTTACTGGAATGTTGCTACCAGCAGCACTTCAAATTTTGCTGCATGGCCCAACCTAGGCACCTGTGATGGTCACTGGAATGATAGAACAGTTGTTCTTCATGTGAAGCCAGCAATTTCAGTTTTGTTTTTTAGAGCTCAAGTTCTCTTGCCTGTGCTGCATAACTTACACATCTTCTACCCCCATCCCCACTCCTGACACATTACATAACTGTGAAACAGGTGAAAGCCCCAAGTTGTTTTCCTTCTTTGACATTTGTTCAATGCTTCTGCAAGGGAACCAGTGGTGCGAATGATGACTAATGCTTAAGCCTTGATTTCCATACTTTTACAGAGCATTTCCTGTGTATACCAATTCAAGCAGTAGAATGGCCACAATATTAGGCCAAGAGGGGAGGAGACAAAACACAGCAAGGAAATACAGAAGCAGCAGACACATTGGTCCTGGAAATGCTGACAAAACCCACCAATCAGGGACAGTGACCGCAATGAGGAAGGGAAGGAACAATGAAATGTGCTTGTGGCAGGGAGGACATGCATTGAGAATACATACAACTTTGCACCGCCACAACCACAACACAATAAATGTCACCCTGGTGGCACATGACCAGCCTTCCTGGCTTTATCCTTGATAGCCCTGCTATGGCCAGACGTCCCTACCAGCAGGGCTTAGAGTTCCCTTATGCTGCTTTAAATCTGTTTTTCGGGAGCACAGCACACAAGCAGAAAGGAAGAGAACCCAATGCCCAACACAACACCCACACCTTCAGAGAACACAAGCAGCCCCCCAGGAACAAGGGCTCAAGACCTAACCAGAGCCAGTAAGGGGAGCCACAATCCACACTGGCTCCAGAAGCTTATTCCTTGGACCATGAGACTGGAAAGTGAGAGATGATACCTTGAGCCCCAGCAGGGCTAATACTGTGTGTGTGTGTGTGTGTGTGTGTGTGTGTGATGTCAAGGGCAAAAGAGAGGGTATCCTGGGACTCAAATGGGACTCAGGTTTGATAGCCATCTATCATGAATACTTTAGTTGAGATTCCTGCATTGCAGGAGGTTGAACTAGATGACCCTCAGCATCCCTTCTACCTCTACAATTCTATGATTCTATGAAATGCACGCTGCTGCTCCCACTGCAGCTCCCTAGCCATTCAGTCACAGCAGCAAACAACTAATGCAAGATGGAGCATTTGGCTTCCCTTGCCCCCGGGCACAAGATTTCATCATAGATGGCAGGAGCCCGGGGACTATATGAACTCCCGTACCTGTGGAAGAGTACCCTGTGGAGAGAAAGGGGAAGCAATGAGCACCAGCAGCTGGATGGGTTATTTTTTTATTTGCTTGATTATCTGAACTAAGTGGAAATCCAGAGTCAGTGTACAGAAAGCATGCCCTGGCATTTTGATGACGATAGTACTGTGGGGACACTGCAAAAGGCTTGTGTGCATGAACAGTGCTTGATTCCACAATAAACGGCAATCTGAAAGTGTCCTTCAACATGACAGTAGTTTATACTGTAACAGTTTGCATTTTCTACGCCTTACTGTGGATAACTGTTTATCCTTTTGCTACACCCACCCCCACAGAGACACATATACACACCTGCTGTCTTGCAGTTGATAAACAACCAAACCGCTGCCGCAAAAATTAGCATCATATAAGATTAGCAAGTATTTTGTGGGATGAATTCTCTAAGACTAAGACATATTTTGTGGCATGAATTTTGTAGGCTGATGCCTGCTATATAGAAGTCTAAGACAGGCAACCCCAACCTTCGACCCTCCAGATGTTTTGGACTACAATTCCCATCATCCCTGACCACCGGTCTTATTAGCTAGGGATCATGGGAGTTGTAGGCCAAAACATCTGGAGGGCCACAGGTTGGGGGTGCCTGGTCTAAGATATCCTGCTCAAGGTCTTCTTGTTGACTTTTAAAGCCCTGAACAACTTGGGCCCAGGTGAAAGACTTCCTCCCCAGACCCATACAATCACACAGGGGCAAACCTGTTGGTGGCACTGTGCTTTGTGGACTGTTGTAGGGCAGTAAGTCAGAAGGAGGCAATTCCCATGTTTAGTCTTATAGCCTGAAATGCCCTCTGTGATTCATGAGGAACTCTCATTTATTCATTTTAGACAACTCCTTTAAGCATAGTTTTTTGCCCAGGCTGTTTCTGACCTCTGAGGTTAGACTATGTACCTTGTTTATTTATATTTCTGTTGCTTATGCTTTTATGGCGCACATGATGATTTTATATTATGTTACATATTTTGTTTCTGTTGTATTTTGCACACCCTTTAGATGATTCTAATTTAGGTGGTTTAGGATTTTTAAATACATAACACCACCACACATGCTTCATAACAAGCCAACACAGAGGCTTCCTGTCTTATTCTGGTCCCCTTCTGTTCCCATCAGACCTCTCCACAAAAGGAACCTATGAAACCCATTTTCTTATGTCAAGGTGGAGGAAACAAGCCTCCTTTGCCAAGGGCCTCTTTCCATGCTATTGATTCAAAAGGCCTTCACTAAACTGATATTATAAGGGAGCTGCCAAGCAGAAGCGCCCTTAGGCAGCTTGTCACATTAACCAACATAAAAGTGATCATTGTTCTCCCATAGGACATGTTGATAATTCTTCTATTGGTCTTCTGGGAGACAGTGCTGTATTTCTTTCTGTCAGCAGCCTAAGTTCTCCCTTCTCTCTGACAATGCTGGATGGTGGGGGTGGGGTGGGGTGGCATGAGACACTGGGAAATCCTGATCACTGGATTAAATTGCACCTTCTCAAATGCCACCCGAATAGAGCAGTCATAATGTGGAGCTATTACCATCCATTTGCATGTGAAATAGCAGCAGTGAGAAAGAAAGAAAGAAGATACCCGATCAATAGTAAAATCAATAGTGTGTTCATAGCTTTAGGTCTTCTGCCCACAGCTTATCAAGCACCAGCAGCTGGAAGTGCCAACAACTATTAATTAAAGGAAGCATTTGCTATTCAGGAGGAACGGCTGGCAAATTCAGAAACCTCCCCAGGTTTTCATTAGTTGTGAAAGTTGACGGAGGGGGAGGTAAATAAAAAGTGTTATTGTGGAAACACATTTTGGTTCATTTGCATTCAGTCTGGATTGATGTTGCATTGATGATCTTCAATGTAGAAAGAATTTGAGATCTGCACTATGCACACCCCCGCCTTCCATTGTACATCATTGTGGCAGCAGCCCCTCGGCTTGGCACCCAGTGAGGGCAAACCAGTGATGCTCCCCCTCAATACACCTCTGGAGGGACAGTGCCCTGTTCCCCTAATGGACAATGGGCAGTAACAGCAAGGAAGGGAGAGCAGTAGAATTGCCACCCTCATCACAAGCTCCATCTCCATTCCAGTGAAACAGGAGCACGAGGAGCTCAAATAATGGCCTGCCTTGGCTTGCCGGGTAAGTTCTAAAACTTACTAAACCTCTGCAATATGAAGAGCAAATAAACACAGGGTGACTCCTGAGAAACACACACACACATGCAACAGTTCGTAATAAATTTGCTAGTTTCTCAGGCAAAAATGAGAGAGCAATTTTTAATAGTTTTAACGGTAGGAGGAAAGGCTAGCATGGAGGCACCCTCAAACTTCAATTCTACTTTTATATCCTTTCAAAACAATAATTACCAGTCTCAGACACTCATGGTAGTATTCTATTATAGGACCTAAAGCTGTAAATAGTACCACAGACAATTCTTATAATCCGAATTGGATTATTTTAAATCTGTCACTACCCAAATTCAACATTTTTTTTAAAATAACAGTATGTTCAAGTCAATTTAGCCAAACCTTTCCGTATCAAAATATTTTCAAATTCTCATGTTGTTAATTGGATAAATACGGTCACGCGGCATTTCTGTACTTTCTGCAACAGGCTCTCAACAGGATGCTCTCAGGAACCCTGATGGAAGTTGTGGACAGGCCATGATGACATATTCCACAATCTCTCCATTCTGACAAATAGGGGGTGAGGGAATGAGCAGCATGGAGTTGGAAGGCTTTTAGCTAAACAGTAATGAGGCAGAGAAGCTTTTAAACTCTGTATTAATAGGCACTTAGCTTTCTGTTTAAACCACCAGCTTGCTCTTGTAAATCAGGGCTCTTAATAACTACATGCCACAGTCTGCCATTTGCAAACCTTTGGATCTTGGCCAAAGCATGAAATACTTTCATTAAATCAAATGAACATCAGAGCTGAAGCCATACAAGCAGAACAGTGATGTTTAATCAAATGGGTTTGTTCCTCATGGTGATAATATTTGGCCTTCTAAATCTTGTTGGACCACAATACCTGTAGCAGGTAGTGGCTGGTGAGGCAGAACAGGTAGGGCACTATTGCTTTTCCAGCTTCCCAACACAGTGGATTGCTGGTGCTTACTGAGAGGGGGGCAGGAGGTGTTGTGGAATGTAATCCATTGGAACAGTCAAGTACAACATTTCCTATTTCCCTAGAGTGGGCACAGGCAGGGGGATGTTACTCCAGTCAGTGTAACTTCCTGTTACACTGGTCTGGAGCTTCCTCCCCCTGCATGTGACCTGGGAGATGGGCATGGCCCTGGCTGACTCCATAAAAGAGCCAAGTCATGCAGCCATTTTCTCTCTCTTGCTGAGCTCTTGCTTGCTGCTCTCTTGTTGCAATACTGCTCTCCTGCAGCCATTTTGTTCTCTTAATGTAATTTTGCTGTCTGCTGGCTGAGAGCACATGAGCTCAATCTCCATATGGGATAAATGCACAGTTTGTTTTGTAACTACTAAGTAAAGCTTGCCTTTCAGGGATCTAATCGTGAACTGAATGTTAGTAAATTTCTTGTTACTTTTAAGGAAATACCCTTGGGTCTTTCCTTAAAAGGACACCAGAAATAATCCATATGGGCAAACCAGATTGAATTTCTTTAGTTAAGTAATCCAAATGAATCTGCAAACTAGCTTCCTGCTATATTGAGGGGAATCTGCGGTGCTACATCACTCATTAGTGTGAATGAAGGAAGCATAATACTTATTCAATATAGCCTTTCCTACTATCCTTAACATTCCCACAAAGGGTTATGGGGCCCAGAGTTACGTATTTTTGAGTAGTTTTGGTAGATGGCACTGGATTTAGATCCTGAGTTGCCAGAGGCAAAACTGAATGGAGGAACAGGTGTTAGCCTTAACTTCTAACTCACATTCCAGCTACACAAAAACAAGACGTTTCTACATGCTCACACCACCATACACATGTCTCCAGCCTGTATCCAGGCAAGCCTAAGGCATTGTCACAGCTGAAGGGCACATTCCAGCTAGACAAAATCACTTGAGGAGGGGACAGAGCTGACAAGGGGAAGCGGCCTGAGAAGAGTCATGAGGGTTGGAGGACCACACTTGGCTCCCACCCTTAGACTTTAGTTCCTACCCCTAGCTTAGATAATGTATGAGCACCACAGAAAAATAAACCACATTACTTCAGGACTGTACTTACGTTCCATAAAGAACTAGTGCAAAAGGATCTGATCTATTATTTCCCTATAATGGAAATTTGGGATAACCAGCCTCATATAACCAACATACTTAAGTCTAATTAATGCATGAAGGGGTTAATACCATAAAGTAAGCTGTCCTGCCAGGCTTAACTCACCGGGGGGAGGGCTAGGTAATCAAGACTTTGTTTTCCCTCTGTCTACCTAAGAAGGTCAGCATGTGAAAAGGCTAAGCTGGTTGCTCCATCCTAGCCTAGCTTCTCTTCCATTCCTGTATCAATAATTTAGGAACCTTCACCACTTTAACACTAAGCCATGTTTTAATGCCTGTGCAACTTTTCTGACTGATGTATGGAAAAACACATTAACCTGACCTTTCAAGAGTTGGTAAGTAAACCAGTTTTTAATTTACCAAACATGGTCTTTTCCTATCCTGGGGGAAGAGGGAAATTCTGGAATGCAGAAGGGCATATTTGCTGCATATATTATGTTTTAAAATCTCTAGTGGGTTTCTCTCATCAAAGAGTACCTGCCCAAAACTTGGATCTTGGTATCCAGGAATTATCCTTTTTATACCTATTTCCCCCTTGCACCAACAGAAAAGTGTATATGTCCTGAACCCCTGGCCTACCTGGCAGCAAGTCAGTCAAGTCCAAAGTCCAAGTCCAGGTGGGTCAAGTCAGACAAGCAAAGTCCAAAGGTCAGGAAATACAATCCAGGGTCAATCCAAGTAGCCAAGTCTGAAATCCAGCAGTCAGAATACAGTCCAGTCTCAAACCCAAAGAACAGTACCATGGAGGTCCAGGAGCATCCAAGCCAAGGCTGAGCAGACACAGCACCTAACCTCTGCTTCCCTTTTGTACTTTCCATGCCAACTGCATCATCTGGGCTTGATGAGGCATGTAACCCTGTTTCAACCCTACTCTAGCTGAGGAATCACACCCCTCCTCCCAGAGCAAGCGAGCCCCACCTAGTCAACTAGGGAGGTGGGCTGTGGGCCCTTGCCTGCCTCAGCCTCCTGGAGTGCCACTTCTGCTGCTCCCTAAGCCTCAGATCCTACTGTGTTCATGGGGACAGGGACCCCACTGGCCCTGGTGATGGATCCTGCTGTTCTGGTTCCTGTTCACCTCCACCCCTTTGCCATCCTCTGTCACCCTGTGAGTACTTCCTTCCCCATTGCCTGTTTGCCCCAGTGTGTTCCAGACCCAGCTACACCCCTCTTAGGATCCTCTTCCTCCTCCCTGTTGTCCTGCCAGTTTGTTACAGTATTTAAGTGCTCATATTTGGATTCATCTAATGCAGGCATGTCCAACAGATCAATCACAGGGGTGTCCCAGGGTGATCATGGTATGGACAATGGGTAGATCAGAGCCAGTTTTTTAATACTTGGAGTAGATCGCAGTCTCTTGGGAGTTGGACGTGCCTGATCTAGTGCTTCACATAAGTGGTGCCTCCATGTAAACACAACTCTGTATGCTCCTGAGCTGATAACAGGGGTTGCATCATATGTGAACCAATGCCAACCATTCGCCATATTTCGATCCAGGAAAGCATTTCTTCCCCAGGTCATCTTTGGCTACGGACTCCAGGAATGTGGTTGCCTTCTCCTTTAGTGTATGCCTTGAGTCTGGCAGTCTTCTGGAGCCTGTGCGAGTTGATTAGAAGATGGTGAGTATATGAATGAACATTGTAAACATTTGAGAACATTTGCAGGTTTGATTTAAAATATTTTGTAATGATAATTTTTGAAGCTGGTTTACAAATACTAAAGTACATTTTTTTAAGTACAGTAAGAAGGTAAATAGGGTGATATAGAAATGCTAAGATGATTGTGATTGGTTAAGAAAGCCAGGGAGTGGGGTGGGGGAGTCAATGCTCGGTATGAGCAAAGTTGTATGCAATGATATGATTTGATATGAATGTGACAAAGGAAAAATATGAAAATTTAATAAAAAATATATTAAAAGAAGAAGGAGGAGGAGGAGGAGGAGGAGGTGAGTCCTAACTAACAACAGGAGAATTGGACCAGATGGCTTTTGGTTCCTTCTAGTTCTTTGATGTTGTGATTCGCCATTTAGCAAAGACAGATGCAAAACATACTTTTTTAAAAAGTCATGCCTGAATACCCAGCGTTTCTTTCTGTCCTTGACTCTTGTTATTGTTCTGTTTATTAAGCTGAGAAAAGCTGCTCAGGGAAGTCAGTGTGCGCTTTTGCCATCCCTAAGCACAGAGAATAACTAAAAGGAATAACCAATTCCAGAACCAACATTTTCTTAGATGCCACTCGCTTTGTTTTCAGAGGACCATCAGCAGCTGTTTCATTCATTATTTAGGGCTGAATGCACAGACTCGCCAGGTTCTATATAAAAAGCACTGATCTCATTCCAAACTCCAGCATAGCATATTCCTGGATGTGCTTAATACTCACTTTCTCAGCTAAACATGAAATTTAAAGAAATGCTTCCCTGGAAGATGTGGCAGTTTGTGTTGAGCTGCATAATAGTTTACGATCCCAAATCTGCTTTCCCTAAGTTTTGACAGGCTTAAAACAGCAAGCGAGTCCTGCAGCTCTAGTTTCTCATGGGAGCAGAGGGAAATAATTGTTATCTGTGTAAAGGTTTTGCAGCATGCCTGATAAATAAGCTGCCTTTCTGGATGCTTCTCATTAGATGAACATATTTGTCCTGCAAATAACACAACTCACAAATTCTTCCCACTCCCTGTAATCCCTTTACATCTATTGTATGCACATGCATTATGGTTTGAGAATGAAGTCTGTAGCATTTGCTATTTCTTAACATTCAGGCATTCAGAAGAAGTGTGTGGCTAGTCAGGCTTAAATCTTTATCATTGCTATTCTCCGCTTGTATCCCATGTAATTATTTTTAGTGGCGAGAGAGAAAAATCACCACAAACCACCCCTGAGACGTAAGCTCAATAGCAAGCATTGAACAGAGTTTATCTCCGCTATCTAGTTAATATATTTTAAGGTATATTGGGCTTAGGGACTCTCAAAAGGCAAATCTTATCTGTTTGCTGTCGAGTCATATTGGTTAGGATATCTGCAGGAATCCTTTCCTTTTCTCCACAAAGACTACCCTGCAGCTCAGTCTTGTAGTTCTAGGTTTAATAGATGTTGGGAGTTTCAGGAGAGACACGTGATGTCACACATGTTGGGACCAGGGCACAAGGCCCAGGGAGGCCTGCCGCCACCGCGGGTAAGCCCAATGAAGCCCTCCGCCACCGTGAGGAGGCCTCAAGATTTGGGGGAGGGGGCTCAGTCCTGTCCCTACATACTTCAGAGTCTATGGGCTGGAGTGTTTGAGAGTCCCATATTCAATTAGTGAAATTATCTTAGCATTTCTGCTAGGCTTCAAGTTAATACATAATTGTAGGGAGATATTTATTCAGCTGGAGAAAAATTGTTTACATGAAGTGGATCCATGCATCATTGACATTTTATAAAGCAAGCCTACATTTGATTAAATAAATTGATCATCTACACCAGGCGTTGGCAAGCTTTCCTTGCTTCGGGCTGGTGTCTCCAGTGACGCTATTTCTGGTGCACTTCCAGGTCAGAGGAGCACCAGAAATAGCATTTGCGCATGCGCACAAGCTATTTCTGGTGCTCCTTCAAATCCAGAAGTGGGGCACCATGCCAAGCCAGTAAGAGCGGGCAGCGGGCAGCAGGGGTTGCCACGGGCTGGATAAATGAGTCCCTTGGGCTTTATCTGGCCCACGGGCCTTAGGTTGCTGATCCCTGATCTACACCTCTTGCTTTTGTCTATAAGATAGATGTTGGCTGGTGCCCAGCAGCTACATGGATATAGATTTTATTTTATACAATACCTACGCATGCAGCCATTATTTGTAAGTGTATGTGAATTGCAATCTGCCAGTTGTCTCAAAGGAATGGGAGGTAGGAGCAAACATTGTGATAGTCAACACTGTGATGGCTGACAGATTCCCTGGACTCTCTAGTCAAAGCAAACTGCAAATAAAGTGGTGTTGGTAAAGGGAACTTGAGCATTCTAGATGGCGCCTTTGCTGCAGCATAGGTAGAAAGATGGTGCTGACAGTGGGTAACCCCCAGTCCCACGGCAAGACCCATCACTGTTCCTATGAGTCAACCACAGCCTCTGTTCAATTGATTACAACTGCCAAATACTGATTCAAGGCTGAGATTATGCCCTTCTGCCTATGGAGCTGATAATGGCAAGAATGAGCAGTGTGTGAATGAAACCCTGGGACTCTGCCAACGACACACAGTCAACAGAATGGAAGCTGGGACTTCCGGGTTAGTGCCATCGACTAATGGCGGATTCCCTCCGAGCTCCGGAGGGAATTGGCTCCGTAGGATTTGGGTCTTGCCGCTGCGGTGACGCGGGGACCCTCAGAAATCACAGGCGCTGAAGCCTGTGAACCTGGTGATTCGGCGGGCACCATTTGCGCCCCCCCGACCCGCGAAGGAGCCTTTTTAAAGGCTTCGGAACGGGGGACGGGGCGAGCGGCGCGGTGCTGAGAGTCGACTGCTTCTCCTGTGGAGTGAAGCTGCATGCCATGGTCGGAGAGTGCTGACTTCTTCTTGTGAACAATTGGACTTTAAAAGCAACAACCCGTGAGTAGTACGGAAATTGGATTTGCAAAGAAAATTTTTTTTTTGAATTAGGCACGATCGGGGAAGGCGCAAACAGGAAGTCCATCTCCCCGTCTTGTAAATAATTTAAAGCAAGGACTAGTTAACTAAGGTCGAGAGAACTTCTTCTTCTTTATTGTGTAAAAGACATTAATTTCACGATTTGGCAGTATAAGTAATTTTACTGGAGGATAAGAGCTAATTTTGAGAGCTGAAGTGCCACCCCCCCGGACCCGGGAGTGATCCGCGAGAGAGCCTGTTGAGGAGATATAGAAGAGTTTGACAGCTGTCAAATTAGCTGTCAAGAAGGAAAAAGAGAACTTTGTTTCTGCTGTCTCTGCTGGATATATTTGTTACAATTTGGTTATATTTTGTTGAAAACAAGGAAGAACTGATACAAACTAACTTGATTTTTGGATTTGAACTGGAAGGAAGATTAAGTAACCAAAATCCCTCTAGAGGGGTTTTTGGGACATTACAAGAATGGCTGAAGGAGGAAAAATTCAAGCTAAATTGGACAGAGTTTTTCTTCTCTTAGGAAAGTTACAAGGCCAAATTGATGTTTTGGCTACCAATGTTGCAACTCTGGACTTAACAGTAAACAAATTCATTGAATTTGATAAGGATTTGACTCAGGAAGTTCATGCAGCTGGACAAGAAGAGAAACTTGAGAGATTTGAGAGTGTGGAGAAAGAGATATATGTTGTTTCTGAGGAAAAGGAAGGAGGAGATGTAATGTTGCAGATGACAAAGGAGAGCCAGAGGCCTGACATGATGGTTACAAAGGAAAATAATAATAATAATAATAATAATAAATTTTATTTATATCCCGCCCTCCCCAGCCGAAGCCGGGCTCAGGGCGGCTAACAACAATCAAATAATCAAACAATCAAATAAACCAACATTCTAAAAATATTTCATTATAAAAGTTAATTAAAATCAAGTTAATGGCAACCATTAAGCAAAACTCTGTGCAGGTTGCCAGAGGAGGGAGTCAGGCTGCGCCCTGACCAAAGGCCTGGTGGAACAACTCTGTCTTGCAGGCCCTGCGGAAAGATGTCAAGTCCCGCAGGGCCCTAGTCTCTTCTGACAGAGCGTTCCACCAGATTGGAGCCGCAGCCGAGAAGGCCCTGGCTCTAGTTGAGGCCAGCCTAACCTCTCTGAGGCCTGGGACCTTCAGGATGTTTTTATTTGCAGACCGTAGGTTTCTTTGTGGGGCATACCAGGAGAGGCGGTCCCGTAGGTACGAGGGTCCTAGGCCGTATAGGGCTTTAAAGGTTAAAACCAGCACCTTAAACCTGATCCTGTACTCCACCGGGAGCCAGTGCAGCTGATATAGCACCGGATGAATGTGGTCTCGCAGCGAAGACCCCATAAGGAGTCTCGCCGCGGCATTCTGCACCCGCTGGAGTTTCTGGGTCAGTCTCAAGGGCAGCCCCACGTAGAGCGAGTTACAATAATCCAGTCTGGAGGTGACCGTCGCATGGATCACAGTGGCTAGGTCAGGGCGAGAGAGATAAGGGGCCAACTGCTTAGCTTGGCGGAGATGAAAAAATGCCACCTTTGTTATAGCTGTAATCTGCGCCTCCATAGAGAGGGAGGTATCGAAGATTACACCCAAACTCTTAACGGACGGTGCTGGCACTAACTGCACCCCCGCAAGAGATGGGAGTTGCCCCCTCAATCCCATATCGTCCCGTCCCAGCCAGAGGACCTCTGTCTTCGAAGGATTTAACTTCAACCGGCTCCCACGTAACCATCCAGCCACAGCCTCCAGGCATCTGGTCAGTGTGTCTGGGGCCGAGTCAGGATGGCCATCCATCAACAGATAGAGTTGGGTGTCATCGGCATACTGATGGCAGCCCAGCCCAAAACTCCGAACAAGCTGGGCGAGGGGGCGCATAAAGATGTTAAAAAGCATTGGGGAGAGAATCGCACCCTGAGGCACTCCACACACCAAGGAGTGGCGCGATGACAATTCCCCCCCAAGCGCCACCCTCTGTCCCCGACCAGAGAGAAACGAGCGCAGCCATTGGAGGACTGTGCCCTGGATCCCCACGTCGGCAAGGCGGTGGTCTAGGAGTTCGTGATCGACCATGTCGAAGGCTGCTGACAGGTCTAGAAGAATCAGCAGCCCTGACCCGCCTCGATCCAGCTGCCTGCGGAGATCATCTGTTAGGGCGACCAGAGCCGTCTCGGTCCCATGACCAGCGGAGTACTGGATGATGAAAATCTGGTCTGAATTGGGGATTGAAGAATGGAGAGATCTCCTTATGTGGAGATCTGAAGACCTATGGATTACAAATTTGATTAAGGTGGAAGTTGGAGCTTTCGGGACATTTGGACTTAAAAGGAGTAAGAAACAAGATTCGGGCTCCACTTTTAAGTATGGAGGTCTGGCTGGAAGAAACATGGACCCTATTGGGATAGAGCTTCTCCGAGATCTGGTGTTTAATACTAAGGACTACCAAAAAAACCGGCAGAGAGGAATTGAGAGAGAATTAAGAGCCTCGGACGTGAGGTCTCCAGGCTGATAGTAGACTAAGACTGATGGACATTTGTTGGGGATCGAAACCGGGAAAGGGTGGGGTGGGGTTTGGGAATCCAAAGGGTGTACAATTATAATCTGTTTTTTTTTTATTTTGTTTGGTTATTAGTATGAAAATTGGGGAACTCGTGGAAGGGAATTTGGGTCGACTTTAGAAAAAGGTTTTAAGAATGAGCACTGATGTACAAATATTGATGTTTATAAGCTAAAATTGGTTTTTCTAAAATGAATTAAATATAAAAAGGTCAAAAATTGGGGATAAGAACTTGTTGAACTAACAATTTGAATTGGAATATAAGAAGGGGAGGTGTGGGGAAGTCAAGGAAATATGTTATTGAAAATACGGATTGTAAACTTTATGTGTTTTTAACTTTTTTGTTTTTTGTTTTTTGATTTTTTTAATGTATTAAGGTGGAAAATCTCAATAAATATCTTTTTTAAAAAAACAACAGAATGGAAGCTGGATCACACTGGCAAGTGGAAGCCCAGCAGAATATTATTCCAAGCAGATGCAGATTGAAATGAAAATATGATTTATCTTACAAAGAGACAGCAGTATGTAAATTCATAATCGCAAACCTGGAAAGCAGGGTGATGCTTCCAAAAAATAAATGGTAAACTAAACCTTGCAGGTGGCTGCACAAAATCATGCAGACCTCTGGCTTCAGCTGCCTGCTGAATAGCTAGTGAAATTTAGGTTTGACAAAACCCACTCTGTATATTTTGAAAGGAACCAGAACAATGTGCTTGAATTTGCTATGCATAAATGAATGTGAGCAGGGCAACCTAAAACCAAAGAGATGATTAACTTCAGCTCTGCTGTCTCTCCACTGCATTTGCTTTATGAAAATTTACCTATATATACAAAAAGGGGAATATATGAAAGGAATATTTCAGTCAGGGCTTTCTTTCCCCCAGGGGGAACTCACCGGAACTCAGTCCCGGCACCTCTCAGGTGGGCACTATTGCCTTTCTAAGAGAGAGATGTTCGTGATGAGTTCCAGCACCTTTTTTTCTAGAAAAATAGCACTGGTTTCCGTTATTCTAAAACAACCTCAGACAGCATGGCCAGCCGTCAGGAATGATGGGAGTTGGAGTTCAGCAACAGCACCTGGAGGCCCACAAATTCCCATCCCTCTCCTAAAAGTTGTGCCACATTACATTTCCTGAAATAGTTTCACTTACTAAAAAAGAAAAGAGAACCCTATCATTTGTGAAGCTTAAATGTTTATTTTGCCTTGAGCACATAGGGCAGGAAGCCCAGTGCCTTTGGAATCCGCCTACTTGCAGCAAAATAAATATTTGCATCAACTTCCACAAGAAAGAAAATACACTTTCTTTTTTCTTATAAGGAAATTCTCTGCGTATGAAAATGTGGTGTATGAAGAGGTCATAAACCAAGATAAACCCTGCAGAAGCATTCCATTAAAAATAGAAGTATTTCAAAGAGAAATATCTCACAGCATGACTTTGGATTATGTATACTTTCTGCTTCTGCTATTCTGGTACTTAAATATCTTTTATTTGACAGATTTTTCTTGTGTTGCAAAATACCATCTATAGAGAAAAAATAGATGCAAACCTGACTGGAAATAGTCAAGAAATGAGTTAGAGCTTGACTCTATCTGAATATTATTATTATTAACTACATTTATGGTTGGCATTTGCCTGTCTCGGGAGACAATGGAGGAGTGTGCCTTTGGAGGTGAAGTCAAACTGCTGGAAAGTTTACTGTGGCTGTAGACACTGATATGGGAGAGACATGCTTTGTTGTAGCTAGAGCAGATGAAGGTGTCTAGTTGTGCTGATGCAGGCGTACCATGACATTCCTTCTTTCTGCCTTCCTCCCAGTGGTCATTCCTCTGGTCATTGCTGTGGATATACAACCTGACTGGTTGTCTCTATACTACATTTAAATCTCACCTTAATTCCATGACTGAACTCAAGGCAGAGATCAGTGGGGTTCCTTACTGGTCTCTCATCCCAGACCTGCTTAGCTTCAGTAAGGGGAGCAAATCATGTGCTCCCAGAACACTGCAACAATCGTGTGGCTAAGAAGTACTGTGTGGGTTTGCTTTTTTCCTCCTGTCTCCCAATCGCTTTCCCTTTTGTGTTGCATCTTTAAGACGGTAAGCCTGAGAACAGGGGCTGTTTTATTGTTAACATTTGTCAGTCACTCTGGGGATCCTTTTTGCCTGAAGAATGGACTTTAAATCCTTTAGGATGGAACAATGCCCAGAAAGACAGAATGAATTTGTAAAGTTTTTGATAAGATAGGTAAAGATATAGGTTACAATTAAGCAAAACTTTCTCTCAAACAGCAGACATTCAAGCAATTAAGTCCGCACTCCTGTACTCAATCTGGGAATGTCCCATTGAACTGAAGGAACGTCTCCACCCCCATCGTTCAGCCCGGACACTGAGGTCTGGCTCCGAGGGCCTTCTGGCGGTTCCCTCACTGTGAGAAGCCAAGTTACAGGGAACCAGGCAGAGGACCTTCTCAGTAGTGGCACCTGCCCTGTGGAACGCCCTCCCACCAGATGTCAAAGAGAACAACTACTACCAGACTTTCAGAAGACATCTGAAGGCAGCCCTATTTAGAGAAGCTTTTAATGTTTGATGCATTACTGTATTTTAATATTTTGTTGAAAGCCACCCAGAGTGGCTGGGGAAGCCCAGCCAGATGGGTTCGGGTATAAATAAATCATCATCATCATCATCATCATCATCATCATCAATAGGAGTTACTTCTGGTTTATAAAAGCTTGCTGCAAATCTGTGAGACTTGTCAGTGATAAACAGAAGCCTACACATCAAGGGTAGTCAAAGTGGTGTGCCTGCAGATGGCGTTGGACTATAACTCATGTCATCCTTCATGACCGTTGGTCTTCCTGGCTGGGGATGATGGGAAGTGGGGTTGGACAGGAGTTGGAAGACATCCCTCTGGATATTCCTTGTGGACACAACCATCTTGACAAAATATATTGTCCCCATAGCAAGCCAGTTTAGTTAGTGTTCACCATCAAGGAACGGACATTAAGGAAAGCAATTAACAATGAGGCAGAAAGAAACACGTCAAAGGAAAGAAAGCTATGACTTCAGTAATAAATTTTGTTCGATCATTCAGTTTCCCTTCATGAAACTTAAGCATGCACAATCCTTTATCTTCCTTCTGGGCTAGTGGGGTTAATTAATTTGGACAGAGAGTATTGAACTTCTTCTGATGTTGTTACAGAGGAGCTCTCAGTGATACTGAAACACAACCTGATATTCCTAATGCCAGGGAGAGGCTAGGGTAAGGTGAAGATGTTAATTACTTTTATAGACTTACCAAACATTAACAAAGTGTTTTCTTTTATCAGTAATTAGGGTGGCTCTTGTTCCACCCATGCATGGGAGTATGTGGAATAATTAACAGCCCAGACAATGCACAGCCTGGGTATCTTGCTGACACTGAAAGGAAGTATCAAACACATATGAAAAAGGAAAGAATAGCTGATTAAAGTGTCAATCACTTGAGGAAAATATGCATTTGACCTTCCATCACGTTCCTGCAACAGACAGAAGAATAAAGCTCAAAGATGACTTCTTATACTGGGAATAAAAAGTGAGAAAATCATGGTATTATTTTATTATCATTTTGGAACAGCAGTGTGCATTGCTCTATCTAAGCAAATGCTGGAATAGCAGAGGCAGTGGGGGAAAGGGATTTGGCTGAGAGGTCTCCCTGATTTAGCAATCAAAGAAATGGAGGGGAGGCGGGGGGGGGAGATCTGGTGGCAGAAGAGCTGCCACTTCCTGAGATCTTCCAGCTCACCTTTGATGTCAGCGAGACAGAAATTCAGGACATGTTCTTGTAGTATTTTGATTTTTTTTCTCTACTGTTTTTGATATTCCATTGTAACTTTTGCTTTGCAAACCACTTTGAGCTCCCATTGAAAAAGAGAAAGTTGGGTATCTAAGTAATGATAAGAAATACAATGGGTGGGGAACCCCATGTATGTTTTTTATTGTAGTATTCTTCTGCTCTTCTACCTGTTTTACAGAAGGACAGATTTGCTAAACTGTTGACCCACCAGGCTGAATGTAGCCTGCCAGCCAGTTGATGGCAGTTCAAAAGGGGATTGATCAAGCTTCTGTTTTTGCTGCCTGCATGTGGTTGCAATAATGGGAGGTAATCAAGCATTTGACAGACCATAAAACATGGCTAGGAAGCTGTGTTTGTTTGGCTAGGTATAGCACAAGTTGTGTAGTCGGACACCAGTAGTCCAGATAAGCTGCCAATTATGATACATGGTACATCTCAAGAACACAAGATGTTTCACAAAGAGTATACAAGGGAGCTAAATCATGTAAACAAATCTGGTATGTGTCAACTCAGAAATAAGACACATGGTTTTCTATGGAGCTTTCTCCCAGGTAGAACTGCAGCTGAAATGAAATATATCTCGGTATCACTGAGACTCAGTGCAAGGATTCCTTTGTCCACAGTGTTGTCTATACAAATTTAATAATAAATAATAATATTGTCCATTTTAATGAATATCCCACATCCGTCTCTGATGCTGTTTTAATCCCCCAGTGCTCCAGCAGTAACATGGCACAGATGTTTGATATCAGACCTTTGGAATTAGCTGTCGGATGCTAGTGACTCAAAGCCACTCAGTGGGCATCTGATCATTTCTGAAGCCCAAATAGATAATCCTTAAACTCTCTCTCTCTCCCTCCCTCCCTCCCCCCCCCTCTCTCCTTGGAGCTAATATAATTGCTTCCTTTTAATAATGATTTCAAATGTAAAATCTTCCTTAGGATAGACAGATTTGATCACAACAAAAGGAGATTAAACTAATGAAACAGACTGTCATTTTATTTGCAATTTGGAGACTGCTAGAAAGGTTTCTCCTTTGGTAAGGTATTAATAGGTCTTTTCAGCCATGATGCATAAATTGAGCACCTGCTCTGGCAATCAGAGTGCATTTGTTGTTATCAACCCCAGATATTCATACTTTGATTCAGAAGATAGTTTTAAAAATGTGTTTCCCTTAATGAGGGTTGCAGGCATATGCTTACAGAAAGCTTTCTAAAAATGATGCAAACAGCAGGAAAAGCAATATATACCCTTGCCAAAAAATAGCATGTCACATGTCTGGTTCGAAATCAAATCCAGAGAAATATGCTCAAGTGGCTTTCATTTAAAAATATTGTTTTTGAATTCTCATTTAACTAGCTGTTAAATATATTGAATGATGGCTGTGTGAATGATGAACCTCCCTTAGAAATGGATTTTTTTTAAAAAAGGAAACTTGACAATAATAAAATGGCAT
Source organism: Podarcis raffonei (assembly GCF_027172205.1). Classification (NCBI taxonomy): domain Eukaryota; kingdom Metazoa; phylum Chordata; class Lepidosauria; order Squamata; family Lacertidae; genus Podarcis; species Podarcis raffonei. The sequence goes on along the minus strand of NC_070603.1, from coordinate 61,918,896 downwards.
CATGTACTATGGCACATTAGAAAGGGATGGTGGCTGAGGATCACCATCCTTCAATAAGGAGAGTTCCGATGGTCAGAAATGATCAGTCGCCAGTCCATCAAGGGAAGCTAATGGTTTTTGGAAAATAATACCCAGCAGGGTTTGGGAAGCTGATGCCTTCCAGCTAGTAGAAAATGGTTTGGAGTCTGCAGTTTATATTAAAGAGAGAAATGAGTTTCTAAGTAGAACTATCTGAAACTGGAACACAGCCTTGAGACAATTGGGGGGCGGCTGCACAATTTGCTGTCAATGCAGATTTAGCTGTTTTGCTGCCTGTTTTTAGAAGCCTTCTTTGTACCTTTTATATCTGTGAATTAATCAAATAATCCAAAGTCGCCAAAGGAACCAGTTTTCCAAATTTCAGCAGCAATAACAATTTTTTATTTATTTAAAAAATCCTCGTGAAATTTATTCATTATTATAGTGGGAATTTCTTCTAATAAACACCTTTCTGTATTTAGTTTCAACCGGTGTATGCATTTTTGCCAACAATCTATTCCAATGTAATGCATTGTATTACGTTACAGTGGTACCTTGGTTTACGAACTTAATTCATTCCGGAAGTTCATTCTTAAACCAAAGCCATTCTTAAACTGAGGTGCGCTTTCCCTAATGAGGCCTCCTGCTGCCGCCGCCCTTCCACCATTTGGATTCCGTTCTTAGACCGAGATAAAGTTCGCAAACTGGGACACTACTTCCAGTTTTGTGGAGTTCTTATACTGAATGGTTCATAAACAGGGCTGTTCTTAAACCAAGGTACCACTGTATTTTTTAGTAAAATATGTAATTTTTTAGACACACTTTCCCCCAATGTAGACTTTTTTGTAAACATGGTTTTGCTGGAGAACTGCACCTCAAAATCCAATTAGCTGCAAATTTCAAAGGATGGTTGCAATTCAGCTCTCATGCCAACCTAGCATTTCAAAAGCATGAAATGCAAGTAGATAAATAGGTAACGCTCCGGCGAGAAGGTAAACGGAGTTTCTGTGCACAGCTCTGGTTCGCCAGGACCGGCTTAGTCATGCTGGCCACATGACCCGGAAGCTCTACGCCGGCTCCCTCGGCCAATAAAGCGACATGAGCGCCGCAACCCCAGAGTTGTTTGCGACTGGACCTAATGGTTCAGGGGTCCCTTTACCCTTTACCTTTATTGTTTTGGGAAGTGTGAATTTGATAAATTTGGCTTGAATCTCTCCTCCCATCCATAACCAAGACCAATACTACACATGATGAGTCTCACAAAACCTAAGAAGAAACATGCCATGTACATTTTGTCCAACATTGCCCAGACAAAGCTATTTGCTTTAACAGGCCAGGACACCATTTTTCACTTAGCATTTTGTGTCTCGTATAAGTAAACAATTCTTTTCTGTAATGAGTAAACATGTTTTCCCCCCACTGGAAGCTAGGTTTATATCTCAACCTCATAATGTAGTATGCAAATGTAATTTTAATAGATTCCTGTGAAATAACGATGGCAGTATGACAATTAATTTTTTCCTTCTTAGATGAAGTATTGCTCTTCACATTTGATTTTAAGATAAAGGGAAGGAGGGGTTGGTTTTTGAACTTTATCACATCTGGAGGATCAAATGAATATTCAGATAAGAGAGGAAATTAATCAAGCAGTGTCATTTTTCTAACTTTTCAGTATGATGATCTCTGTAAGCTGTCAAAAGCCAGGTTTAATCAATCACAGGATACAATAGGCACACTTCTGTAGCATTAAGCATGCAAGTAACATACTCTGCACAAGTCAGAAAGCACTGCAAATTTTATTCTTTTAGATACCAGACAGCATTATAGCACTTCAGAATCTCTTTATTCCTTTAGAAAGAGAAGTGGAGAGTAGGGCCCTACCAAGATCGCAATATAAAATTCAGAAGGTCCATTTCTAAGGTGAGTTGAGTAGATAATGTGCATAATAACTGGGCACATTCACTAGTCTCATGGAGAATGTGTATGTATGTATGTATGTATGTATGTATGTATGTATGTATTAAATTTGTATACCACCCTATACCCATAGATCTCAGGGTGATTCACAACATAAATCTTCATTGAAGAGGCAATTGTGCACATTTTCTGGTCAATATGCACAATCCCCAACATGCCTTAGGGAATGTGAATATCTCGGCTGATTTTAGTAAATTATCTTACTTTTAAAGATACTGACCAGAAAAAATGTGCATATTGCCCAGAGAATGCAGTGGAGATATCTACGTCTCCCAAAGTCCATTGGAGATTATGCAAAATGGTAGGAGAATGTACACTTGTGTATAATTGTGGCTGCAATTATACCCAGAATGTTGTCCTGACATCATTTGAACTTTTGTGATATATTCCATCTCTCAGCTGGACCTCAGAAGCAACGTACCGTACAACCTAGAACTGCTTTGCAGTTAAGCCTATTGCTTATTTCCCCTCAGTCACCAAATACTGTGAATAAAGCTATTTTTCTTATTCCTGACCTCACTTACATTTTAGAAGCCCATTTTAACCACCAAAGGTACAAAAAGGGAATGGGAGGGGAATGAATCTAAGGATTCAGGATTTACCTTTAACAGCCTTCCCTAACCTGGTGCCCTCCAGATGTTTTGGGACTACAATTCCCATTTGCGCCCGCCAACATTGCTGGAAAGGCACCATGTTCAGGAAGACTTCTGCTTTCAGGAAGACTTCTGCTTTCAGAGTTCTGTGGCAAGTCTGCACAATTTCAGTTCTCATTTTGCTAGGTAGGTTGAACGAAGAAAACGTAAGCTCAACTTTCAAGGCAATGAAGGAAAAATACAGTTGTTTTTAAGTGTGAGGTAACTAATGCTGTCTAATTACTTATATTTGGCTAAGGGGCTGGTACAAGCATTTTATTACACTGAAAGAGCAGCAGAGTGGCATAAGGGAATAAGAGCCTCAGTTTAAATAACCATCACCACTTGGTACATGACAGATGGTTATTTTCCCTGGGATGTGAAAGCTCATTGGAAGGGTCAAATAGTTTGTATTAACATCGAATAATGAGCGAGACTCCACTAGTCTCAACACGTGCTATGAATTTCACGTATTTCTTCTCCCTACCCCTGCCTGACCCTGGGCATGGTGGATGTGTTCCAAAATACATTCTGATAATTGCATCCCTCTTCCTAGCGCTAAAAGAGGGGAAATATCAAACCTTTCAGCGATTGTTTCACATAAACCCATGTTTGTAATACCCCCCTGGGCTTTCCCTCCCCCATTTGAACAGAATGAGCTTCCTAGCAATGCCAAGAAACACAGATCTGAATGTGCCTCTGCTTGCATGTGCCTGGCTGGCATCCAAGAGCCAGTTATCTCTCTTCTAGGGGCGACTCCCAAACATCACATTTGGGGAGACCGATATAAGAACAAAGAATGTACTCGCAGGGTAGACTGAGCCCCTGGCTACACTGCTTGCTGTGCTCCATGTATGAATATAAAAACACTGAAGATTATTCACGCTACTGTTGTATTTTAATCACCTAACCACCCTTAAGAATGGCTAGGTGACTAACCTGAATGGGGTAACTGTGCCCCTGAAGGACCAGGTGCGCAGCCTGGGAGTCATTTTGGACTCACAGCTGTCCACGGAGGCGCAGGTCAATTCTGTGTCCAGGGCAGCTGTTTATCAGCTCCATCTGGTATGCAGGCTAAGACCCTACCAGCCCGCAGAGTGTCTCACCAGAGTGGTGCATGCTCTAGTTATCTCTCGCTTGGACTACTGCAATGCGCTCTATGTGGGGCTACCTTTGAAGGTGACCTGGAAACTACAACTAATCCAGAATGCGGCAGCTAGACTGGTGACTGGGAGTGGCCGCCGAGACTATATAACACCAGTCTTGAAAGACCTACATTGGCTCCCAGTACGTTTCCGAGCACAATTCAAAGTGTTGGTGCTGACCTTTAAAGCCCTAAACGGCCTCAGTCCAGTATATCTGAAGGAACGTCTCCTCCCCCATCGTTCTGCCCGGACACTGAGGTCCAGCTCCGAGGGCCTTCTGGCGGTTCCCTCACTGCGAGAGGCCAAGTTACAGGGAACCAGGCAGAGGGCCTTTTCGGTAGTGGCGCCCGCCCTGTGGAACGCCCTCCCATCAGATGTCAAAGCGATAAACATCTACCTGACATTCAGAAGACATCTGAAGGCAGCCCTGTTCAGGGAAGTTTTTAATATGTGACATTTTAGTGTATTTTTCATCTTTGTTGGAAGCCGCCCAGAGTGGCTGGGGAAACCCAGCCAGATGGGCGGGGTACAAATAATAAATTATTATTATTATTATAACACCGGTCTTGAAAGGCCTACACTGGCTCCCAGTATGTTTCCGAGCACAATTCAAAGTGTTGGTGCTGACCTTGAAAGCCCTAAACGGCCTCGGTCCAGTATACCTGAAGGAGTGTCTCCACCTCCATTGTTCTGCCTGGACACTGAGGTCCAGCGCCGAGGGCCTTCTGGCGGTTCCCTCACTACGAGAAGCCAAGTTACAGGAAACCAGGCAGAGGGCCTTCTCGGTAGTGGCACCCGCCCTGCAGAATGCCCTCCCACCAGATGTCAAAGAGAAAAATAACTACCAAACTTTTAGAAGACATCTGAAGGCAGCCCTATTTAGGGAAGCTTTTAATGTTTAATAGGTTATTGTATTTTAGTGTTTTGTTGGAAACCGCCCAAAGTAGCTGGGGAAGCCCAACCAGATGGGTGGGGTATGAATAATTTATTATTATTATTATTATTATTATTATTATTATTATTAGTCAGTGATTTAAACATATACTAAAATTAGAAATGGGCAAACTTTCCCCAGCTCAGTAACAAAAAGGGTTGAGAATGGGCACCTGTGAATCCTTTTTAAAAATGCACCTATTCCTCCACCCCCATATTTTGGGGTACACGTGCAGTTTCTCTCTGAGGTGTATGCACAGTCTTTAAATGGCGCTTGGATGGTAGTGGAGATGGGGGGAAAGAACTGCATCATGTATGCAACAATGTGATACTCCCTTTCCTATACGTCTGTTTGGAAAATATTTGCCGGTTTTGTTGGCAATTTTTAAAACCAAGTATTTTATTCACAAGGATCTCCCCCCCTCAAACTCTCCAACATATGGACTCAGGTGCTTCCCCCACCCTATTTCTACCAGCCATACTCTACCAGCTTCCTTTGAAGGTCACATCTGCACAATGCAGCCCCCTTTCCCACAACTTCCTGAATTAGAAATTTCCAGCCAAATTGATTGTCCTGCTGGCTTGACTTTGGGGATATGGTTCTGTAAGGTGCCTGCCCATTATTACACACACCCCACCATATTTTTCTGTGTATAAGACTAGGTTTCCCCCCTAAAAAATAATGTCCAAAATTAGGGGGCATCTTATACACGGATAGTGCCGAGGGTTGATTTTCTTAAATCTGAGTCCCCCAAAATAGGGAGCGTCTTATACATGAGGGTGTCTTATAGACAGAAAAATATGGTATATTTAAAAGTTCAGGTCGACCTCAGCAATCGACAAACTTGTGCCAACAGAGCAGCTGCCTTTTTGAGCACCTAGCCTGAGAAATAAAAACCGTGCTAGCACAAAACCAGCACATAAACCTTTAATATATTCCTGATTTAAATCATGAGAAGGGGCAAGGGAGCTCACTTCAAAATACCGTAAGGCATTGCACACTGGGTAACTTTGTATTTTGAGCCAAGCATTTTCAAATTATGATGGCATTACAACCAAAAACTAGAGCTCTAGCTAAATTGAATGGGGATGAGGAAGTATTCCCAAGGTCCTGACCAGCAGCTGCATTCTCTGCCGCCTCTCTGATAGCAGAGGGATGACAACCCAGTGACCTGCCAGATGTTGCTGGACTCCAACTCCCATCAGCCCCAGGCAGCATGGCCAGTGGTCAGGGCTGATGGGAATTGCAGTCCAGCAACATCTGGAGAGTCACAGATGTTCCCATCCCTGCTTTATGACTACCTGATTTGCAATAAAGCTAGCAGTTGGTGGAACCAGAGTGTTAAGGCTCAGCTAGCAAGGCTACAGCAAGGAAGGAATTTGAACCAACAGATTATTTTGCATGCCAGGAAAGGAAGAGGAACTCTCCAACTGCTGTCAAAGGTGCGGGAAGCTCACCTTCAGGATATACTAAGATTTTTGTCATGTTGTGGGTTTTAATCAAATACTTGCTCAATTAATCTGTTGTTAACTCAGGCCTGCTGCCTGGAAAATCAGCTCGAGATAAATTGGCCGTCAATGCTAGTGCTTTGATCACAGTGTTATTGCTGAAAAACGAACATATTATTAGTTCAAGCATTCCACTTCAGTGTTAAATAAACACGGTGGGCAAGGGAGGGAGGACAAATGTGATCGCTCTACCCTTTGTTGCCATCTTCAGAACTCCTTAGACTGGGAGACTTTTCTATTTGTGTACAAGGGGAACCCTAATTTCCCGCTCCAGTCATCACACCTAGACTCTCATTGATTCTCACAAACGTAGGTCATTTTAAGACAAATTAGACGGCTTTTAAGTGGGGATGGAGAACCTTCCCCCCCCATTTTTTTGTTAAACTACCACTTCCCTCACCCCTGACCACTGGCCATGTTGGCTGGGGTTGATGGGAGTTGTAGTCCCACCAGCAAATTGGAGGGCATCAGATTTTCCCATCCCTGTTTTAAAAGGACACATCTATGGAGGAGAGGGCTTTAGATGACCATAAGCCATGAGGGCTGGTTGAAATCCCAGCGTTGAGAGACACTTAAGCAGTATTCCAGCTGCTGAATACAAGCTGCCACGTTCAAAGCCTTCCTGGAGGCATCTTCCTCATCACAGCTGGAAACCAGATGGTGAACGAGATAGATCTTTGGTCTCTTCTTATGCTTCCTGCCTGTTGGGAAATTCACAGATCCAGATAAGCTTAAGGGTGCTACAGAACTGCTCTCTAAAGCCATACACTCATATATCAGGTGCTCCCTACCTTCTTTAGCTGGTAATGAAGTCGGGGAGCCAGAAACCCCAGCAAGATCCATCCATGGTAAGCCAGCTGCATCTGCAGCACAGGCTGCTCTTGCATCTCAGAGAATATGAAAACTTCCTCCTCCAGTAAATCCCTTATTAATATGCATGCAAGATGTAAGGGAAGAAACCTGGGGAATTGTATTTTTTTTTAAAAAGATTTTTATTGAAGTTTTACAGAAAAGAAAAATAGAAATTCACAGAATAAAAAACCCTAGATTACAAAAAAAATAATACAAAAAATACAGAAAGAAAGCACAACTAATTAAGAAAAATTAAATTTAAACAAAGAAGAGGTAAAACCAATCCATTTTTCCAATAACCTCAATTTCATATGCTTATGTTCTTGACCTCCTCGCACCTCCCCCCTTTTGTATTCCCATTCAGATATTTAATTCAGCAAATTCTTACCCTTTTTCAAATGTTTAAACTTTATACCATAACATATACTATATCCATATTTTCAAGCATATCAATACCTTTTTTTGCATAATCTTATTAACTTTTATCACTAATTACCACTTATTGCCAATCCAAGCACAGTTTTAGCATTCATTAATTTTATAGTATTTCTGAAGATAGTCTTTGAATTTCTTCCAGTCTTCTTCCACCAACTCTTCTCCCAGGTCTCGGATTCTGCCAGTCATTTCCGCCAGTTCCATATACTCTATCAGCTTCATCTGCCACTCTTCCAGGGTGGGTAGCTCTTGTGTCTTCCAATACTTTGCGATGAGAATTCTTGCTGCTGTTGTTGCGTACATAAAGAAATTTCTGTCTTTCTTTGGCACCAATTGGCCCACCATGCCCAAGAGAAAGGCCTCTGGCTTCTTAAGGAATGTATATTTAAATATTTTTTTCATTTCATTATATATCATCTCCCAGAAAGCCTTAATCTTTGGGCATGTCCACCAAAGGTGAAAGAATGTTCCTTCACTTTCTTTACACTTCCAACATTTATTGTCAGGCAAGTGGTAGATTTTTGCAAGCTTGACTGGTGTCATGTACCACCTGTATATCATTTTCATAATATTCTCTCTTAGGGCATTACATGCCGTAAATTTCATACCTGTGGTCCACAACCATTCCCAGTCAGCAAACATGATGTTATGACCAACATCTTGTGCCCATTTAATCATAGCAGATTTAACTGTTTCATCCTGCGTATTCCATTTTAGCAGCAAGTTATACATTCTTGAGAGTGTTTTAGTTTTGGCTTCTAACAACTCAGTTTCCAATTTAGATTTTTCCACCTGGGGAATTGTAGCCCTTATCTTCAGTAGCATGAAAGCAGAGTTAATCTGAAATGTTCTTTAAAAATCTGGATAAAGACCATGGAAGGAAACAGCTGGGAATGAATGAGCAGAGCAAAGTTAAATATATTTTTATTGGCATCCACCTGTCTTGAGAGACAATGGAGTGTGCCTCTGGGGGAGAATCACAGCGCCTGCTGTGGCTGCAGAGATCAGAAACTCTTAATTGTTGCCTCTTATGTTGTTTTTGCTCTGTTAGTAGCACTGAAGTGACCTTTCCGGGGCGCCAGTTTGGGCAGCATGTATGGAGGTCCAGATGACAAGACACCCCCCCCCCCCAGCCTTGCTGGTGTGGTCCAAAGGAAAACAGATCAATACATTTGGCATCAGCTTGGCTACAGGAGTTGCCGGAAGGAGACATATGAGGTGCCATCTAACCATCTTAGGGACTTCACTCTGGATTTCTGTATGGTTTTCTCCTGAAGATATACCGCAAGGCAGCAGAGGTTTAGGATCAGAGTTTTCCTTCTTCAAAATGGGCTACCTTCCCAGGTTAACAAGCCCACCTGCCCCTCACTCTCCTCTACAGCACATGCAGAAAGTGTCTTCTTGACCATTGGACCCACTGTTCAACCCACCGGAGCCTGTCATTGCATGCAGGGGAAGTCCCTAACTCACCAAGGGGTTGAGACTTATTGGCTACTCTCACTGGGTTTAACTAGCCAGTCGAAGCCGCTTCCTGGGATGTGGCCACTGTTGCATGCTGACAGTTTCCAGGAGCTACAGGTGAGAGCTGAGTGCAGGATGGAGACCAAAGGTGGACAAACTACCCCAGAAGGAGCATGATGTGTCCCCCGCCAAAGGTACTACCCTCCCATAACACCCCAAAGTTAAATATTACAAAGTGGGGGGGGGACATAATTAGTAGGGAGCAATTCATTTATTATATTCTTCTTCTTCTTCTTCTTCTTCTTCTTCTTCTTCTTCTTCTTCTTCTTCTTCTTCTTCTTCATAGTGGTGGTGATGCAGGAGTTGGGAACTTTTTCTGTTGAGGGCCACATTCCCTTGGAACTAATCTGTCAGGGGCCACATGATGGCAGTGGGTGAAGCTAAAGTCAGTAGTGGATTGGGCCAGAGCCAAAAGACTCCTTTCTTTGCCCTTCCCTCTTTTTCTCATTCCTTTTGTTTCTCTTCCTCCACTCCTGAGCAGGTTTTCATGTAGGAGGGCTTATCTTATATATGAGAAGCTGTATTTCTATGGAGGCATGCAAGCTCCCATCTACAGTCTAAAATGGTGCCACCCGCCCCACTCACTACGACAAGAAGTAGGCCACAGTGGAGATTGCTGATTCTAATTTATTTTACAAGCTTGCCAGTCTAAGGCACTGAGTTATAGAAACTCCCATAAATGCAGCTGCTAAGTCCACAGTTAAAAGGCTACAATGGTGATTGGCACCTATGTAATTGAGTAAATTGGTTTGTGTGTGTTCCCTGAAAGTGGTCTAATTTTGGACTATGTCATGAAATGATGGAATCTAGAGCTGATTGGCACAAGCAATTTCCTGGAGGTAACTTTAGTCCAAATAAACCAACAGTGAGCCCTGGGTTTAACTGTTTCTGGAAAGAATTGGGCTTGTGTTTGTCACCTGAAGGTGCTGTTTCAATCCCAGTTATGCACAGGTTTATGCAAGGTTCACCTATGAGTTTTTACTGTGTCATTTCCACACCTACCCCCCACCTGTCAGCAGGATTTTCTAGAGGGGAGGGGGGCTTTGGAATGAATCGGGAAGTCTCTTCTTCAGACAGGGGGTGGGTGTGGCTGGATTTTTTTCTACAGCTCAGCAATCTTCCCTGTCAATCACAGCTGTCACTTTACCCATTGACTAAAAACAGTGAAAAGTTGGAGGAGGATCATTTCTCACATTTAGTGATTTGCTAGGGTGGCATCTGCATATTTTGCTTTGTATCTCTTGTCCTGCAAATATACCAACAAATGAACAAACTTTGAAAATATACCAACAAATGAACAAACCACAGAGTCTGGTCCCAGTAGAGCAGGTTCATCTGTATCCTCTACGTGGCAGGCCTGACCCCCTGCTAAAAAATGGGGGTATTTTGCCATGTTCTAATAGCTCACAAAATTGCTGCTTAGGGAATCTGAATCACACTGCTTTGTGTTAGGGACTTCACTAGTTTTACCTTCTTATATCAGGCATGGCCTGCTTGCATTGCTAATCAATGGACATAGTAATAATTGGCCCTAGAAAAATGGATTTGGGGATGAATTTCTGTGCCTTTGGCGAATTGGATTTTATATTGTATGGTTCTTTATATGCAGCAAGACTTGCTCTGCAAGCACACGAGGAATGTTTTTCGTGAGTGAAGCCACATACAGAGGGGGCCCCACTTTCAACATGGATGGTCCCAGGTTAACTAACTGGCATTTCCAGTGAAAAGCATCAGACAGCAGGTGAGAGGAAAGACTGTGTGTGTCGTCCCCCACCCCCCACCCTGCCACCTGAGACCCTGGAGCACTGCTGCCAGTCGAATACAGGAAGTAACCCTGGACAAGAAGGACAAATACCCAGCTTAGTTGGAGGCAGCTTCTTCCTATGTGCCTCTAGTCCATTTATTATGCAGAAAGACGGGTAATTGATCCCTATGGAATAATGGAAAAGAGGGCCATACAGAGATATAATGGGAAATTATTATTCATCCGCTCTTTGACAGGTTAAGATTATACTTCTCAGCTATTCCTTAGTGTTCGCTTTCCTCATTTGAAAGAAACTGCCTGACAGACTAGAGGGTTTGAGAGGCATGAACAGCTGGGGGGGGGGGTTGTGTGTGTGTATTTTTGCAAAGTCTGTGGAGGAAATCTGAGAAATGAAGTCCACTTCACACATGTTTCTCCACGTGTTGTTTCTGTCCCTGTGTACAAGAAATGTGCATGCTGGAGGTGCATGTGCACCCTCTCTTCTTTCTCTTTATCATTAATGAATCTGAAGAATGCTTAGTTAGTCACAGAATAAAGATTATACTACTAGCGTTCACACAATATATTCTGTAGGCCAGGGGTGGCTAAACTATGGTGCTCCATATATTCTTGGACTCCTCTCATTAGCCCAATCCAGCATGACCAATGGTCAGGGAGAGCAGAGCAGTTAAGTATTGGACTAGGCTTTGACAGAGCAGGGTTCAAATCCTCATTTAGTTGTGAAAGTCACAGGGTGACCTTGGGCCAATCATACTGCCTCAGCCTCACTTACCTCACAGGGTTGTCGTGAGGCAGAAGTGTGTGAAAGGAGAGAGAGAGAGAGAGAGAGAGAGAGAGAGAGAGAGAGAGAAACCTTGTACCCTGCTATGGATATAAATGCATAAACGTGGGATATAAATAAAAATGAACAAACAAGACTTGAATTGGTTGACTACATACTAGAAATTCTCTAGTATTGGGGGAACATGCATGAGTTCAGCAAAAATATCTATCCCCATGTGTGACATTATTCCCAAAGTATTAAAGAGGTTTAATACATAGTCAAGGCAAACGTACCTTTTTTTAAGCACAGCCTTTTAAATATTTATTTTGTAGTGTCTCTTTTCTTAAAAAATATTATTTTTCCAGTCTGAAGAAAATTGTCATCTTCCAAGCCTTAACAGTAATAAGCAGAACTTAAGGTGTAAAATCACACTGTTTCACCTTACAAGCCTCCTCCCATTTTGTGGGCAGCTGGGCGGACGGGGGGGGGGGGAATGGACACACACACAACAGTGTCGAACTGCAAGTTAAAATGTTGCTGGAATAAAGCCCTGAAGGGAACAAGATGTGACAAGCATTCAGTTTGTGTTCACTACATTCGCTGCAGCCCTTGAATGCACTAGAGCATTCATGGCACAAATTAATGTTTTGTCTCTACATTATCATTATTATTATTATTTGGGGTTGTACAAAAATAATCTGCTCTGCAGGTCTCAGATTAATTAAATGCTGACAAATCAGCAACATGCAGGCTGGGTAAGCTGCTTCTTGCCCTTTTTCTACATTAAGACATAATGCCCCAAGGAAATGAACACGTTCCATTAGGTGAAATCGATATCACAGAAATCTCTATGAAGCTATTCAATTATGTTGGGAAAAGACGTTAATAAAAAAGAAAGAAAATTACCTGGTGCGAATGACTGGTACTTTAGCGTCCAAGAAGAATGCTCTGATAGGCACACTGCAACGAATAAAGACAACTCATTGGTTTTTGCAAGGAGGTTCCCCCTCACAGGGATGAAGCAGCCAGCAGTCACTAGGTTTTCTTTCTTTGATGGTTGCATAATTATTTCTAATGATTTCTGGCCCATTTAAAGGAAGAACCAAGGTAGCAAGGAACTCTCACTGGAGAATATCATTAACAAAATCTGCTACTTTCTCCCAACATCAAACTTACAGTCCAAAGCTGAGTATGTTTACTCAGGAGTCACTCACACAAGCAGGGCAAGGCTTTCCTTGCCTATTGACTTAGAAGCAAGCAGGCTTCTACAGGCAGCACACAATTCTTGGATCACCTCAGGACTCCCCCCCCCCCCAAATGAGCATTACCAGGTGGATTTTACAAGTTTCTCCATTAAAAATCTACCTAGATGGGGTGGACTGGGCTTTAATGGGCCCATTCATCCCTAAATTCATTCTTGTCATTGCTACCTAGCACAGCCTGCCCCCTCACCTCAATTCATCTGCCATCCAACCTGTCCACAAATTCTCAGCTTTTTCCCATTCATATCACACTGCTGTGACTTTCAGGTGCCCAGACAAGAAGGGGCAGTGTTGTGCTGCAGCTAAGGTAGACCACCATCACATTTAATCCTAAAAACCCCCTGATGTGAGCAGTGGAGAGCGGCAGCCACTAAACTGCTTAGTCCTTCCTTTGGTGCTGTTAAATTTCTTTTCTTCTCTAGAAAGTAGGCAAAGCCCATAGGAAGCAAATTGAGATTTTTTATTATTATTTCAACGGTTTTGTTGATGCAGCTCTTCAGATCAGATTTGTTTGAGTGCAAAAGAATCCTCAAATGTGCTCAGATCTACAAACTTCAAAATGAAGTCCAATAGCAGAAAAGTGGGGAGTACTCAGTAGAGAGTGAGAAGCCAGGAGAGATGACCATATCTTGCCCACCACCCCTGACAGGTCATGTTTTTCACCTTCCCCAGTAACGATTGTAAGGCCAGGCCGGTATAGCAAGTGACGCAATAGTAGGAGTTATTGAATCAAGATAGTGGTTGCTGAGGAGTTATAAAATGAGGTACAGATCACCAACAGCATGGAAAGTGAGGTGCAGGGGGGATGTTGAAAAAACATCAGAAGTAGGAGCAAAATAAATTAGCCTAAGATGCAACAGCAACTACCGTGTGTGTGTTTTTCACTCTTAACCCTTTTCAGCCAGATGTTTGAGATTGGTTCATGAGCAAATGCTCTGCAAACAAACATCCCACTGGGACCACAGCAAAGGTCAACTTCGATAGGGAGGAAATCATGTCTGCCGTTCTTGCAGTGCTCTCTGGTGACTCTTTCCAGGCTAAATACCATTCGTTATTTCATTCCTTCCCTTGCCACAGGTCATGTACATTGATAGCATGACAGGAGTTAACTGCTGTTAAATAAGGAGAGATGGTTATTGCTTAACAAATCAGAGCTTTGGAAGAGAGTTACTTTTTATGAATGGTGTGCAGGTCATTTAAAAACAAGGGGCCCAAACCTAGATCCTGTTTCAAATGGAGGGTTCTGTGAAGATCAAGCCACATGCAATGGTTAAAAAATCTTGCCTACGCCCCTCCTCCCTAACATTATCTACACGATCGCTTTTTGTATCTTGTTTATTATGGTTAGTGGAGCAGCTATAATGTGGAGTGCTAGGCATAATAAATCTTGTTTTGTGCACGGCATGCTTTTCATCACGGCCCTTGGAATTACAAGGTAAGCATGTTTTTAAAAAGTCAGAGTTTGCTTCCAAATAGCCTTTAGGTGATGAAAAGAACAACATTTTAAAGCGTTTCTTCTAACTTTTTGCTCTTCCCATAGTTCTAACTGGGTCACAACTCAGTTCTGTCCATAGATAATTTGTCCCCAGATGATTTCTACCATTCACACAATCCATAATGATTTCAGCATTATCTTGGGGGTGGGGGAAGATTGCTTTCTCTTGCATCGCAGATAAGTGAGCATTCTAGCAAATATTTTTAAATGCCTTGGGCTGATAACTCTGAAAGCAGCGAAGCCTATGTCACTGAACAATTAGATGGTTACTTTCGCTCTCTCTTTTCCTGTGAATTTTTTTTACTTCCAGAGTCATTTCAATATTTATGTTCAGAGTGTAGTGTAGTGTAAAAGCAGGCAGTGGGAGCTCTTCTTCCAGAGCACAGCCCTGCCAAGCATTCTGGAGCCACATACCAGGGGAGCCGACTTGGGCCCCAGGTTATGGGTGCCCAGTGCATGTGACATCTTAACATCACGTGCGCCCCCAGTCCTGGAACCTGACTTCCAGCAGCACCGGAAATCAGGTTCTGAGATCTCGTGAGACCTTGGAAAGCATCTCTGAGGTCTTGCGAGGCCTTGGATGTGATTTCTGGTGCTTCGTGAAGCACCAGAAGTTATGTCGGGGGCCTGCAGTGTGGGCGCTGAGCACCCACAACCATTTTTTTGTGGGTGCTCAGGCACCCAGAGCCCCCTATAGATGGTGCCCCTGCACATTGAAATTACATAGGCTCCTGCAGGCATTCTGTCAATTTCTTGTTCTCAAGCCAGCCAGCCCTTTGCAACACTCAGTCAATCCAAAAGAATTCCTGTGGCAAAGAGGTCCCTCCCAGGATCTCCGGACAGAAAAACCAGGTTATATTTGTATATTAAAAGGACCCCCAGCTAATCAGCCCTGACTGTGCAGGTTTCCACTCTCTCCTGTTGTTATGAGGGCAATTCAGGGAGACTATGTGACACGGGGTGGGGTCAGGGTCTGTTGCTATGGCTGGTTGATGTCAAACTCTGGAAATCTCTCTTTGTCTCTCTCCTATGGTAGCTCAGTTGGTTAGAGGATGGTGCTGATACCACCAAGGCTGCAGGTTTGCTCCCCGCAAGGGACAGCTGCATATTCCTGCATTGCAGGTGGTTGGACTAGATCAAGGGAAGGCAACCTAAGGCCCATGGGCCACAAGTGGCCCACGGGGGTGGTTTAATGGCCCATGAACCACACCCAAACCGAGCAACCCGCTTGGCGAGTCCCCGCCCGCTGTGCTAAATCGGCATGGTGCAGCACGGGGACTTGCTTCCACGGTGCTGAAAATTGTGCCTGCACAGATGCAGACACCAGAAATCGTGTCTGCGCAGACGTCGGAAATTGTGGGTGCATGTGCAATCTGGGCCACGAAGGGATCTCCACTGAAGTGAACAGGCCCAGGCGAGGTAAACCTTGCCAACTCCTGGACTAGATGATTTTCAGGGTCCCTTCCAACTCCTGGTGCCCAGCTTCAGGCCTGTTCCTCTCACTATCTGGTGGATCACCAGCTTGGGGAGGCTGCTACTCCCTCTGCCACCATTCCTTCTCCTCATACATGACTCAAAACAATATCAAAAACAAGCCATCTTCAAACCATGTGCTGTGAAGCTAACTTGTTTAACCAGAAAGTATTATAAAACTTGATGTTTGGTTCACATGTGATGTAATCCAGGAATGACAGAAAATGTAAGTTACTTTAGCAAAGTTCTCCTCTCAGCCATGCAAGAAGAGAGGAAGGTGAGCATGCAAACACAAAGCTGCTTTTGGCTTGTGCATGCAATGCTAAACCATGGTTTAGCAATATACGGGATATGCATTGCCCAACCCCCAGAAGATAGCTTTGAAGGTCCGCATGGTGGCATTCTGCAGCGGATTGTCTCTGTCTAACATAATTTGCCCATAGTCTTACAATATGTCTAGGTGCAGAAGCAGTTTTGAACACAAGATTACTCTCATTTGTCACTTTGGCAGTTAGCTGTTTTTTGAAAAGTACTTTAAGCTGGTGCTTAAAGACACTGACACCCACCTTGGTTTTCCTAAGAATAAGCAAGTTGCTCAGGAAAACAGCAATACTCCCATCAGCAATACAAAGCCAACCTGCGGGAACGGTGAACTAGACAAATTGCTAAGCAGATATGGATTTTTTCCGCTCCAGGTCAATGGTTCAAATAATGACAAATGATAAGGAAAATATTTCCAACTGTCCTTTGGGCTTAACAAAGTTGAAAGCTCAAACGGACAGAAAACAGTATATGTTTTAAAATGAACCTGTTTGTTCCAAAGGAACCAGTTATGTCTCTAAAAGGCTGAAAACATCTTTAGCTGCTTAACCACCAAGGTCATACCCACACCACACATTTAAAGCATAGAGAATTCTGGGAACTACAGATTGTTGTTGTTTTTTTGAAAATAATATTTATTCAAGATTTTAAAGGTTACAATATGAAAAAAGAAACAAAAAGAAATTTTAAAAAAGACAGAAAAAATACAAACATTAAAAAAAGGAAAAGGGAAAAAGAAGCAAATCAAACCTTTGCATAACTTTCTTCCTTTACTTATTTCCTTGACCTCCTCACACCGCCCATTTTTGTATTCTAGTTTAAATTGTTGTTTCAACAAATCCATCCAACCTAATTTTTATCTTAATAATTTGTTTTAAAATATTGTAGCTTTACATTCTCTCTTTCATCAATTCATTTTTACTTAATCCTTTATATCTTTTTACCAATACCACATAAATTTCCTTTTCAAACATCTTATCAAGAAAATCCTTAATTTTACAATATTTTTAAAAGCCACTTTTACTTTTACTTTATCCGATCTTAACTCTCATCCAAACCTATATATCAATACTTATTCTTAAGACATTTCCCTAAGGTCGAAATAAAAAATTCCCTTCCACGAATTTCCCAACTCTTATAAAGATAAAAACAAAAACAAAAAAACAACTTATATTATATACACTTTGAGTTCCCAATTTTTATTCCACCTATACCCCCTTCCCGGTTTCAGTCCCCAGCATAAATCCATCAATCTCAAAAAACCATCAACCCGGAGATCTCAAATCCGAGGCTCTTAAATCTCTCTCATAACTCCTCTGCCAGTCCTTTTGATAGTCTTTGATATTGAAAACCAAATCTCGGGGAGGCTCCAACCCAACAGCATCCACATTCCTTCCAGCCAAACCTCCATACTTGAAGGTAAGGCCTATAGGATATTCCAAATCTTGTTTCATTCTCCTTTCAAATCCAAATGTCCCCATAACTCCAACTTCCACCTGAATCAGATTTATAATCCAAGGGTCATCTGATCTCCATATAAGGAGATCTCTCCATCTTTCACTTTCCAGTTCAGGCCAGGCTTCCATCTTCAAAAATTTATTTCTCTTTATTACCATCATGTCAGGCCTCGAATTGGAACTCGCCTTTCGCATCTGCAGAGTTACGGCTCCCCCTTTCTTCTCTTCAGAGACAACATTATTCTCCTTCTCAAATTTCCCTGTTTGTTCAGTTAAATAGAATTCCTGTGCCGAGTTCTTATCAAATTCATTGCTGGTGCTCACTTTTGTGTTCAAAGTTGTAACATTTGTAGTCAAAACACCTATTTGACCTTGCAACTTTCCCAAGAGAAAAAATGTCCTATTCAGTTCAAACTGGATTTCCTTTCCGACTGCCATTCTTAAGCGTATCAAGGTCAAAAAACAGTTTCTCAGCTGGTTCTTGATGCAATGTCCCAAAGCTCCCTCTAGGGGGATTTAAGTTTCTTTTTACTCCTCTCAGCACAGACCCAAAAGTCCCATACGTTAAATTGTAATAATCCTTCCTTCTTTTTAAACATAAGCTTGTAGCAAATGTAGGCAATAGAAACAAAGTCCTCTTTTTGTATCTTGACAGCTAACTTGACAGCTGTCAAATTGTTCAATTCCTCATCAACGGGCTCTCACGGACCACTCCCGGGTCCGGGGGTGGGGGGGTGGCACGTCAATTCCCAAATTTAGTTCTTCTCCTGCAGGCTCCCCTGCTTCCAAATAAAATTCCTTCTAATCTCAATCAGTAGAATTAAAGTCTTTTACAGGGGAAAAAAAATTAAAACTCTCCATGACCTTAGTTGGAGGTTCTTTGCTTTAGATTGTTTACAGAAAGGGGAGGCGGACGTCCTGTTTGGACCTTCCCCGATCAGTGCCGAATTTAAAAATATTTTAAAAATCCAATTTCCGTACTACTCACGGGTTGTTGTTTGAAATCCGAATGTCCACAGAAAAAAGTCAGCGCTCTCTGATAACGGCTGTGTGGCTTCACTCCGCGGGAGAAGCAGTCGACTCTCAGCACCGCGCCGCTCACCCCGTCCCGCTCCGGAGCCCTTAAAAGGGTCCCTTCGCAAATTGGGGGGGCGCAAATGGT
Source organism: Podarcis raffonei (assembly GCF_027172205.1). Lineage (NCBI taxonomy): Eukaryota > Metazoa > Chordata > Lepidosauria > Squamata > Lacertidae > Podarcis > Podarcis raffonei. The sequence continues at coordinate 61,900,176 of NC_070603.1, read as the reverse complement.
GCCCGCCGAGTCCCCACGTTCACAGGCTTCCCCCGCCTGTGATTTTTAAAGGGCCACCGCTTTGCCGCAGCGGTAAGACCCGATCCCGCGGAGCTGGTCCCTCCGAGACTCAGAGGGAATCCGCCATTAACCGATGGCGCTGACCCGGAAGTCCGGGAACTACAGATTGTTAAGGGTGCCTGGAAGTGTAGTTATGTGAGGTCAGCCCCTTAACAAACTAGAGTTCCCAGGTTCCCATGACTCTTACAAGTGGCATAAGAGTGCTTTAAATGCATGCAGTTGATGTGATCATATAGTATTTGCTATACCTATTTCTGCCAGTTGTAGAAGCCTATGGAGAGCCAACTCCTTGCAAGAAACATTAAGCAACCAAGGCTGGGATCACAGGAATCTTCGTAATTTGGGGTAGAGGGTGGATTGTTTCTAGGAAGGTTGTGAGGGGGAAAGAATAGCAAGACACGTCTTTTTTGTGTATTGTGGCTAGACTGATACAACAGGAGTCATTCTGACTTCACTGGGCACTGACTGCTGCTTTCCTAGTATGCAAAATGTGTTTATGTCATAATCACAACTCAGTGTTGTGAATGAAAATGGCAGCTGAGTTGTTGTTTCAAATTGTATATTTTTGTCTTCTGCATTGTTGTTTGGAGTGCACAGGATTGCAACTATCTTATACTGCCTGTCAGCTCACTAGGTAAATGCCAGAGGCACCAACTTGAGAAGGACATTTTTGGGAGGGTGGGGCAATGACACATGTGAGACGTCACACCCACAATGTCAGGACGTCGGGAGGAGCCAAGTGGCAGCAGTGTGGCTTCAATGGCTGGCGGCTCTTCCTCTCCGGCACTTGGCCACCTCCCCCTCCTCCTGCAGCTGCCACTGGCTGGGGGTTGCTTTCCCCCTCCATCCCCTCCGTGGCATGAGGAGGAGGAAAAGGAGCTGGCCACTGACGCCAGCACTCAGCTTCACGCTTGGCCTCCACCACCCCATTATTTTTCTGAACATTGGGGTACCCTCCCCAATTACTAAGGATGCCGAAAGAGCTTGGCCCCTTGGAGTTGGCACTTATAGTCCATGCACTTGGGCTGCCCAATTGGCTCATCACCACCATGTGTGATTCCATGGTGACACAGAGCAACATATTGATACGATCCCAGTCCCTGAAGTCAAAGGACAGAGTCCAGCCACAGTTAAGCCCTTTCAAAATGCAGTGGAAGATATTAACTCTCAAGGGAAAACGCCTTTCTTTTGGATTGTGTGCAGAGTATTTAGCAGATACTACAATCGTGGTCTGATGAGCTCCTATTATGAACAAGTAGCCTTCCCAAACCCTGAGGGTCTCAAAAGCAAATGTTCATGGAAGAGATATTGACTGCAGGGCAAGGGAAAGCTCTGCAGCACTGCACAAGCATCCCAAGGGACAGGAGTATTTGAACAGCTACTGGAGAGAAGGAGTTTAGCATCTCACATTTGCCTCCCTCCTTTATAAGCTGAAGATAAGATCTTGTCAGAGCTAAAGCACACACATGCATTTACCCATAAAGAGACACTTCTATTCATCAAACAGCAAGCAGTTGCATCTAATGAGTTGCAGGGATTTGAAGACTGTGTGCATTAGCAACCCATTTCAGTGGGACATCCGTAGAGGGGTCAGCTAAATAATAAATGGTAAGCATTGTTTATATTGTGTTAAACTAAAAGGGGATGATCCAGCCAAAGTTAGGTCTCACTGATTTCAGTCAGAGAGTCTTACATGGACTCATGCAGAAATATCATGTAGCCCAATCTGTTCTATGAAACTTACCATATTTTTCCATGTATAAGATGCCCCCAATTTTTGTGGCAACAACCAATTGCCAGTCCACCCTTGGCACTATCCGTGTATAAGACGCCCCCTAATTTTTGTCATTATTTTTTAGGAAAAACACCTAGTCCAGGCTTCTTCAACATCGACCCTCCAGATCTTTTTGGCCTACAACTCCCATGTTCCCTAGCTAGCAGGACCAGTGGTCAGGGATGATGGGAATTGTAGTCTCAAAACATTTGGAGGGCCGAGGTTGAGGAAGCCTGACCTAGTCTTATACATGGAAAAATACATTAATTACTACAGTTAATAGGATACAAGCTGATAGGCATGTAACACTTGTCAAGGCTTTCTGCACTATTATCTGAATTCTTTTGCCCAGGCAGCTGCATTATGTGACCCATGAGAGCAGCAAAATAACCAGACTATGCAAAAGTGATGGGATAAAACCAGGCCAAAACTTTATTGACAGCAGCAGGCAGGGCAAGTGTTGGCATGGCTTTGGGTCCTAGGATCAGTTCATCGTTTCACAGTCCCATGTTGATGGAATGGATCCACTGGGTTTGGATCACTCCAAATCTGTAAAACGGGAGTTGGCCAGTGTTGAACCTTGCCCTGGTGCAAGCCAAGCAAGCAAAGTCTCACTGGGGGACCAGGGTGCAGATTCTAACCAGGCAGATACCAAACCCTAGCTGGGGTTTGCTGTGATCAATCCTCCCCTCAGGCCCCTTATGCCCCTCCCATACTATGTTGATCCTGATCAATGCCATTTCCACCCTCATACAAACACAGTTCTTCTGCCTAACAAAGGAAAGCTATAATTCTGCTGCGGGAAAGGTGGGGAAAACCCCACCAAGTGCCAGTCAGGTTGAGAGAAAAACATTCCTTTCCGGCCCTATCAACCAACGACCCAAAATTGCTCAGTGAAGGCTCTAACACGAGGGTGGGCGGGCGGGAAGCTCTCAAAGCAAAATGGCTGTGAGCTCCAGGGGAAGCAGCCTTATATGGGCTTTCCCCTACTCTCTTCAGCAAGGGCCCATGGGATAGCTTTTCCCCATGAGCCCATCACACAGACAAGATACTGGGCAAAACCTTGCCCAGTATTTTGCTGCAATCTATGGCCACAGCACCACCAGGCAAAGGCGTCCCATGCTTATTGGGCATGGAGCGGGGCTTCTTTAAAAGGATTAATACCTTGAGTAAGTATTAAGGATGTACAGTGCTCCCTCGGGTTACGTACGCTTCAGGTTACATTCGCTTAAGGTTACAGACTCCACTAACCCAGAAATAGTACCTCGGGTTAAGAACTTTGCTTCAGGATGAGAACAGAAATCGTGCTCTGACGGTGTGGCAGCAGCAAGAGGCCCCATTAGCTAAAGTGGTGCTTAAGAACAGTTTCAGGTTAAGAACGGACCTCCGGAACAAATTAAGTACTTAACCCAAGGTACCACTGTATAATGAAAGGCACACAGGCAGTTTGGTTCTGCTCAGCTATGAATATACTATACTTAAACATGAATTCAATAGAGATTAAATGCATTCTGAAACCGGAATCTAACTATAATCCTGAGTTTATAATGGCAATTAAAGATTTAAGTTGTAATAGGGGGAAGAAATCTAAGTTTTCCCCAGCAGTTTACTAAATAGATGGAGACTAGGAAGAGTTTTTAAATCTGTCTGCTTTTTGGTCAGTCTCCACACATTTAGCAACTGTAATTTTTCTGCCATGCCTTTTATTTTAAATAATTAACCTACAAATGCCATTGAAAGAACCTTAGTAGCTACATATATATATCACCTTTTCTTCAAGGAGGTGAAGGTGGTATACATGGCTCTCCTGCTCTCCATATTATCCTGACCAGAACCCTGTGAGGTAGGTTAGGCTGAGAGATGGTGATTGGCCCATGGTCACCCAATGAGCTTCATGGCTGAGTAGGGATTTGAACTTTGATCTCCTAGGTTCTAGTCCAGCACCCTAACTACTCCACTACACAGGCTACACAAGGACATCATGTTCCCATTGCCAACTGGAATTGTGACACATCAAGGGCATTTGCTAGTTAATCTGACGATGTACGCTCAATGTGGAGCTGCACATCAACACTACAGATGAACAACTCCCCAGTGGTGGATGAACACTTTTAGTATGCATGGTGAATTCCATGGTGGTCTGGATTTCAAATGTTTGATACGTTGCACTGTATTTTGAAATATTCTATAAATCACTTTGAGACATTTTATTATTAGTGCACATCAATATGTATATAAATGAACAATACTTGGGTGGAAGGCCACTTGCGCTTAGTCTCTGTCATATAAATACATGTGGGACTAAGAAAAAGACTTATGTCTGGCTTCCTCTCAGCCATCCACCAGTAGATTGGGAGAGACGGAGGCAGTGCATCAGGTTTCAGATGCTAAAAATAGGGTGCTTCTATCTTTAATATTGGGGCACTGATTGCAAAGGAGTGAGAAAGGCTACAGTAACTGAAATCCCCTCTGCTACATGACTGTTAAAAAGGCACGTGAATAGCGTCTTCCTAATTAACCCAGGAGCCTCCCCTTTTCTTGTCTTCTGCCTCAATGTTAACGGAGGACAGCTTCACAGTGGTGCGGAAATCCCCAAACAGGATGTGAGATGTGCCTTTCTACTCTTTGTCTGTATTATGCTTCAGCTTTCAGGATGCTTATTGCAGGAAGGGGATAGTGGTTCTTCTGCCCTTTGTTTAGCACATTTTGGGTGCTCAGTTGCCATTACATTTCCCTCCCTATAACCAATCATGATTTTTTAAAATAGCATTTGCTTTTGCTCACTGCTTTTGCTCTAAAGTAGTCCTCAAGACATGAAACTACTGCCAGAGAAGTGTGGTTAGTTTTGGCAATGGGAAGATTTATTCTTTGGTGATTTTGCTGAACACACACACACACGCTTTTATCTCCTTAGGAAAACATTGATTTTCCACAGGCAATAAATTAAGTGATGGCCTTCTTTTACCAACCTAAAGATTAACTAGCAAATATCTCTTTAAACCACTCATGTTAGTACTAATTCAGAGTGGCACCTGGCTCTGAATTCCAATCACACAGCCAATTATAATTCCAAGCACTGACAGAGCCTATTAACTCTACTTTTCCACTCTCAGCAAAGAGCTTGGCTCTCTCATGTAATGCAGTCTGAAGCGTCACTGATGTTGCCTCTTTAAGCAAAATGGAGTTGGGGCAGTTCTCAAAGAAAGGCCAGTAATGCTAAGCTAGCCAAACCTGAACATGTATGGTTAACTGTAAATCAAGTTCACCACACCTGGTCTTCAAAGATTCATAATGATCCCTACTCGCAAAGAAGCTTGTACTGCAATTAGGTGCAGATGAATCTGTCCATTTTGGTTTCCCTCAGATTCTCATTTCCCCAAGCTTAAGTTCAGTTCTCCACATTTCCACATTATGGTTTTTATATTTAAAAAAATCTCATGAAAACTCTTCAGCATTTTAGTGTGAACTTTAAATATACACAATTTTGTACGCAAGTTTGACTAATATACATATTTTTGCAAAGTAATTTCCCCCTAAAATAATGATTATTCTTTTTTGTCTATTGCTTTCATTAGTTTGCCTTTTAATGCACATTTTACCCTACTACTGGCTGGAGAACAAAATTCAGAGAAGTGCAAATTTCAAAGGATGGTTGTGTTCACCATTGTTCTAACTCTGCTATGAGAGAGTAACAATTTCTCTTCTAAACCTCTCTCTCCAGCAAAACCTGGTCCTTGTGAAAGCACAGCCCCCTTACAAAACTGGGATGCCATACTGCACCTGCTGAAATTCCCTCTTCCCCACAATTACTCTACTGAAGGTGCAAGAGTGATCCATGGTGTCCATGGATTTCACAGTGCTGCATAGGGCTGACTACAAAGCCATGGCTTTAGGACCAATGTGTCTGGACTGATTGGTCATGACAAGCTGTACCTGTTGAAATTTCCTCACCTACACAACTATTAAAGGTGAGGGAGGCCTGTCCTTTTCTCATCTGGCTACCACCGTTCCTATGCCTTGGTTAGCGATTGTTAGTAGAAGACCAGATGGAACTACCATTAGAATATTCCTGCAAAACTAGAAATATTCAAGCCAGGGTTTGAGTTGTTCAGATGTCCGCCAATGAACCCTGCTGGGAGCAATCTTCATCGAGGCAAGAGTTCCTGGAGAAATCCACCACTGCAAATGTAAGGCAAGGGTGTGTGGTGGGTTACAAAGAGAATAAAAAACCCCTTCCCTTGTTTTCTGTCCCATCACCTCCTCCCACAATGAACACTCACTGGTCTCCACTTGTCTGGCGAACTGATGCATTCTTTAGAAAACCATGTAAGATGCTGCCAGACTGAAGTGCATCTTCATTATTTGCAACAGTGTCACCAGCTCTGAGCGCAGTGCCAGCTGCAATTAAAATCCACATTTTGTGGACAGCAGGTTATTCAATTAATCATATGGAGTATTTAATCCTCCCGTTTAAATTTTTAAGATCTTCTTCACTCATGACATTCTTTAACCTCGATCTCTGAGCTCTAACAACTTGTTTCTAATCATATGGTAACAGTCTCCCTCTTTGGATGCCTGGATTATCTGAATAATTCAAAATAGTCCTCGGTGCTTCAGTGCTTCAGTTTCCAGGTCCTTATTTGCCCCTATACAGGCATTTGTCTGTGGAGAACCTAAAAGACGCCACCAGAACCATTTACCAGCTATAAGATACATTGCTCAACCCTATGTGTGTTTACTCAGAAGTTAGTTCCAGTTAATTCAATAGGACTGACTCCCAAGTAGGTATACATGAGACTTCAGTTGTGTTTATTGAGGTAGAACAGCATTTGGATCAGGTAAAATAGTTTGTAGTGTGCTGCTTTGAGTAGATTGTTATAAACCAGCTAAGTAAAGAACATTCAGGGGGAATATTCTGAGACATGATGAGCCTCAATAAACAAAGCAATGAAGAGCTGGAAAGATTTCTATAATATTCTAGAATCATAAATATATAAAATTAACACTAGTATTACATGGAAGTTCTGGTGAGAATAAAAAGGGTTCTGGTTTCACTCCAACAAATTAAATAAAGCACCCTGTCATGACATTAAGGTGTTTTCTTTATAAGTTATTAAATACAATTTTTAATTACAATAATGGCTTGAAAATAATAAAAGGGATATTAGAGCCAGGTTTATTTACAAGATCATCTTGTGCCGTCTCTGTGATCCTGAAATCTTGAAACAGTTATGGATATTATTTTTGTTTCTTCAAATGGTTCTTTCAGTAAACTGAAACCTGATAGAATCAAGGTGAATGCAGTTAGATAGATTATAGATAGCCAGCTAACTTCAACTATTTTGCACCCCATCTTGGTTCACCCCAATACCAGTTCTTCAATTCCTTTACCCGCAATTAATTTATCAACAGATACATTCAGTTCCCTTTCAGTTGTCCCCATTCATCACCCTCAAATCATATTTAAATAAAGCCATCTCATATTAATTTATTAATCCAAATTGATTTCATACCCAGTAAGCTAGACCAAACATACACATACTCAATCAATCGCCCCCAGATTCATTACCCACTCAGAAACAAGGCACTTTGAAAAAGATTTTGGGCCATGCTCCATAGACCCATCCCTAAGAACACCCAAAACTAAAATGATATACCACTGCTGTGTTCAATGTAGCTGTTGTTATGTATTCAGTGGTATTTGGTTGCCTGAGCTTGAGTCTGGACTAAGGAATCTGAGCTCCTGTGTTCTGATTCGATACATGATGTCCGAGCACAGAACATTTCAGGATTTGGGCCTCTGCCACTGGGCCTTGAACTATGAGTCGTGATTCGCAGTTTGGAAGTTTAGGCAGCCAATCACGTTGGGAGTGGGAGTGGCCCAGGCTTTCAGGAATGTATATAAGCAGTTGCTTTGCCTCTGTTTCCCAGTTATGTAGTTCAATAAAGGTTCTTGCTGTTATCACTGTATCCTATCCTGATTTCTCTCCACCCCCTTTTGTTTAAAGTGTTGCCAGCTAATGGTACCCTCCTGCAGCAGGGCAGGACTTTACACCCATCCATTCCATGAGGATGGCTTAGGACACAACATGATCCTTGCACTACATTAAGGCTAGCTGCTAGGGTAGCACTGGAGGAAATCACAGGCTTTTAAACGGGTTTTAAAAGTCTCTTGGTGAACAGCTATCCCTGAAGCTTGAGGAAAATGTGAAAATGCAAAGCAATGTGCTTGTCATGATATCACTTTAAAAATGTGGCAGAGTTTCTTTTAAAGCAGAGCACATTTCTTAACGTTCTTGGAGAAGGTTCATCTTCCGTTCGCATACATATCAACTTCAAAGGGAAGTTGCTGCAAGGTTTCCCCCTCCCCAACCCAGTACCTGATATTTTTCTTATGTGGCTTATCTGATGCTCATAAATTATCAATAGACAGTTGAAGCTATCCAGGTTCATGGAAGCAACCAGGTAATTATGTTTGTAGTTCAAAACAAGAGTTGTCAGTTTTAATTAGGCGAAGCTGAGGGGCACAGGGAATTTTAAATTCTATTGCCAGAACTTTTGACTGCATAGAGAAAAGTATTTCTAAATAACAGTACTAACACCAAAAACCTTATAAAAAGCAGTGAAGGAATGCAGGAAGGGGCACTGCGGGGGACTTTGAAAAGTTGGGGCGCAGGCTCATGAATCTATACATATAAATTAGTATGTGCAAATGTTATTAATAGTCTGATTTCAGAGGGAAAAATACAAACTTTGGCTGTCAGAGCTTACTCTGAGCTCTGGGGGTGTCAACAGGATTTGGGGGCCCAGTATACTGCATCTAGCCCACTTACAATCTGTTGGCAAGAATGGTGGATTAAGTACATCTGCAGCCTCAGCTGCAGCAAAACATGCAAACAGGGGACACAGAAAGGGCTGAACTCCTCAATGCCTTCTTTGCCTCAGTCTTCTCCGATAAAGAAAACAATGCCCGACCTGAAGAATTTGGAGCAAATGATTCAGCAGAGGAAACACAGCCCAGAATAACTAAGGAGATAGTACAAGAATACTTGGCTAGTCTAGATGTATTCAAGTCTCCAGGGCCAGATGAACTGCATCCAAGAGTATTAAAAGAACTGGCAGATGTGATTTCAGAACCACTGGCAGTCATCTTTGAGAATTCCTGGAGAACAGGCGAAGTCCCGGCAGACTGGAGGAGGGCAAATGTTGTCCCTATTTTCAAAAAGGGGAAAAGAGAGGACCCAAATAATTACCGCCCAGTCAGTCTGACATCAATACCAGGGAAGATTCTGGAGCAGATCATTAAGCAAACAGTCTGTGAGCACCTGGAAAGGAATGCTGTGATCACCAATAGTCAGCATGGATTTCTGAAAAATAAGTCATGTCAGACTAACCTGATCTCGTTTTTTGACAGAATTACAAGCCTGGTAGATGAAGGGAACGCAGTGGATGTAGCCTACCTTGATTTCAGCAAGGCATTTGACAAGGTGCCCCATGATATTCTTGTAAAGAGCTGGTAAAATGCGGTCTTCACTATGCTACCACTCAGTGGATTTGTAACTGGCTGACTGACCGAACCCAAAGGGTGCTCATCAATGGTTCCTCTTCATCCTGGAGAAGAGTGACTAGTGGGGTGCCACAGGGTTCTGTCTTGGGCCCGGTCTTATTCAACATCTTTATCAACGACTTGGATGATGGACTCAAGGGCATCCTGATCAAATTTGCAGATGACACCAAACTGGGAGGGGTGGCTAACACCCCAGAGGACAGGAACACACTTCAAAACGACCTTGACAGATTAGAGAACTGGGCCAAAACAAACAAGATGAATTTTAACAGGGAGAAATGTAAAGTATTGCACTTGGGCAAAAAAAATGAGAGGCACAAATACAAGATGGGTGACACCTGGCTTGAGAGCACTACATGTGAAAAGGATCTAGGAGTCTTGGTTGACCACAAACGTGACATGAGCCAACAGTGTGACGCGGCAGCTAAAAAAGCCAATGCAATTCTGGGCTGCATCAATAGGAGTATAGCATCTAGATCAAGGGAAGTAATAGTGCCACTGTATTCTGCTCTGGTCAGACCTCACCTGGAGTACTGTGTCCAGTTCTGGGCACCACAGTTCAAGAAGGACATTGACAAACTGGAACGTGTCCAGAGGAGGGCAACCAAAATGGTCAAAGGCCTGGAAACGATGCCTTATGAGGAACGGCTAAGGGAGCTGGGCATGTTTAGCCTGGAGAAGAGGAGGTTAAGGGGTGATATGATAGCCATGTTCAAATATATAAAAGGATGTCACATAGAGGAGGGAGAAAGGTTGTTTTCTGCTGCTCCAGAGAAGCGGACACGGAGCAATGGATCCAAACTACAAGAAAGAAGATTCCACCTAAACATTAGGAAGAACTTCCTGACAGTAAGAGCTGTTCGACAGTGGAATTTGCTGCCAAGGAGTGTGGTGGAGTCTCCTTCTTTGGAGGTCTTTAAGCAGAGGCTTGACAACCATATGTCAGGAGTGCTCTGATGGTGTTTCCTGCTTGGCAGGGGGTTGGACTCGATGGCCCTTGTGGTCTCTTCCAACTCTATGATTCTATGATTCTATGATTCTATGATTCTATGTCTCTTCCATATTGGTCTCTACAGTCACAACAGGCGCTATAACCTCCCAATGGTTTGACTTCACCCACAAAGGCACACTTCTCCATTGTCTCCTGAGACAGATGGATGCCAACGATGAATGTGGAAGACGAGGGATGGAGAGCCTCAGAGGTTGCCCATCAGGTTGTTTTGGGTGTGCCATACCCACCTTTCTTAGGTCTGATGTCATATATGGCATTACATGTGGGAAAAATATTCTTTTCCCAGCTTCAACTTTCAATGACCTGACATTGAGGGATTGACAGGGGAACTGCCTCGCTCGGTGTCAAAGGGCCCACCAAAGGGTTGGTCACATGTACATGTTGGGATGCAATAATTTCTCCTGTTCCTGCTAGATGTTATTGACCAGAAAGGCCAGCGAAAGGCAAAGCACAACAGCATCACTGTGTTAATACTGTTTATTACCAGGAAGGACAGGGAAAGAACAAGTGGTTTGTGTAGTGGTTAGAGCAGGCATAGGCAAACTCGGCCCTCCAGATGTTTTGGGACTACAACTCCCATCATCCCTAGCTAACAGGACCAGTGGTTAGGGATGATGGGAATTGTAGTCCCAAAAATATCTGGAGGGCCGAGTTTACCTATGCCTGGGGTAACGTGTTGCACTAGGACTGGGAAAACCCACATTCAAATCCACGTTCATTTGGTGTTCTTGAGCCTGCCCCCCTATGCCTAACCTACCTCACAGGGTTGTTGCGAAGATAAAAATGGTAGGGGTGGCAGAAACAACCATGTATATATATATATATATATATATATATATATATATATATATATATGCAATCTTGAGCTCCCTGGAGAAAAGACAGGGATCTAAATGTAAAGAAAGACAAAGCAAGACAAAGGCAATGTAAAGAAAGACAAAGCAAAACAAAGACAAATCATTTAAGAACACAGGAATCTGCCTTATACTGAGTTAGACCATTGTTCCATCTAGCTCAGCATTCTCCATGCTGTCAGGCAGAGGCTCCCCAAGGCTTCAGGCAGGAGATCTGCCCCAGAACAATTGGAAGATGCTGCGGGTTGAACCTGTGACCTTCTGAATACGAAGCAGAGTTACAACCCTTTCTCAAGTTATTTTCTCCTTCTACCTTTGCATGTTTCTGCCCGCCATCGCCTCAGGCTTTTCTGCTATAGCCCAAACGAGTCCTTATCCTGAAAATACTTACTGGAATGTGCCTTCTTGCCTAAGACTCAGCAAGCTGATAATAAGTCTCTTATTACTTTATGTGCATGGCTAGCTATTAAAGCTCATGAATACACAGTTCTCCTTCCAATTTGATTATCCATCTGGCTTTCCCAAATCACAGTGGGATAGAAATATCACATCTTTGTCCAGTTTGTGGCCTATTTATCACATCTACTCCTTCCCCCAAGACATTGGGGGGGGGGGCTTACATGTGATTATCCCATAATTACCCTGTTTACTGCCTAGACTACAAGATTCGGCTGTCTCCTATAGCAGTACCTTTAATGAAGTGTTGCCTGATAGTTGTTGAGCTTTCTTCTGCAAAATCGCAAAAAAAATTGATATATTTTAAGGGAAATTGGCAAAAATGACACTGCCAACAGTGATTGCCGTATGATCGGATTTTCCTGGACATTTTACTGATTTCTGCCAAGACATTGCTTCCAACTGCAGTATTCTGGGTATGTCAGGGAAATTCCAGGTGTATGACAACCCTACTTTAATGGTTGCCTTGTGTACAAGTGTTAATGCCCATCGTCTGCTTAATTGTTCTGTTTCTTTTTTCTGGTTTGGTGGCAACAACATGACTTGCCCAAGGCCATTTAAAGAGCTTTGTGGGTGAATGGGCATATAAATCTGGGTTTACCTCATCCGAGGTCTATGTTCTAGCCTCTCTTGCTTCTCCTGTAACAGCCCACACACCCATATGGCTTTTGTTTTCCTTCTGTTTCGTTCCCTTTTTAGAGCAGTGTCGCTCATCAGATGCTTACATCTTTATATAATAGTCCTATTAGCCAAGTCACTTTCCTCCATGGTCTGTAGATACTGCAAACTCTGGTCTTCTAAAAATAAACCAACCAAACCCCCCCCCCCCCACAATTGTCCCAGCAAATTACTTGGGCAAAGCTATTACTCATGTTATGCCCTGGAAATCTAGGGTTACTCTCCAGTAGGGGGACATGGCATCATGAGCAAGTTATAAAAATATTTGATTGACATTTTTTAAACCTTATGGCCCACTTTCAAATTCCCACTGAACTCAATTTAGACACCCTCGTTCCCTTACTGATACATGGAGGCAGTACAAGACCTCTGTGATACAAACATTCAGTCGGAATTGATCTTGGTGGAGTTCCCTCCTCCCTGCCCTGTCACAGAGCACTAAAGCTTACTGGCAGGTCCAGACAAAGGCAATGAGTATAACCTTTGTACTCTGAGACTGTGGATTAAATTGAAGAGACCTAGTCCTAAATAGGTTTTAGATGGAATTGGTTTCTTACATTTTTTTTTTTGGTTGCCATTTAGCAATTTCATACATATCCTGGATGAGATATTGAATTATTCGTATTATTATTGATTTGTAATATCTCTCACTTCTGCAGGAGCAGGAGAGAAGAGGGAAACTGACAAAGGGAGAATAATGGAGCTCCCTCTCCATTCACAGCCTGCCAAGTGCAGCAGGCTGGCAGTGGACTATGCAGTAAGGCTACAGAAAGCAGAATTTGGACAGGCTGCCATGTTCTGGTTGGCTGCTGGGAGCAACACTGTATAATGTGGGCAATGCTGCTTACATTGCTAGACTGCATTGCCACCCCCTCACAACACCATTGGTGAGAAGCACACTGCTTGCAGACTCAAACATGAATGATGAAAGCAAGGGGAGGCTGGTAGTTCGGTTGTGTTGGGCCTCTGCACATGCCCCATAACTAGGTCACTGTTTTGACTTAGAAGATTGGGCCAACCACCCAGTTATTGAACTGCTGCTAAAGATCTGTAGATGACTGAAACCTCAAATCCATAGACCATGGTGGAACTCAGGAAACAACTCCCTTTCACTCCCTCTTCATCTCTGATCTTTCCTTGTTTCCAAATCTCACTGCCTTCCAATCCTTGCATCACCCAAACCCCAGTCATCCTGGCCATATCTAGATTTCAACAATGCAACCCTGCTGGTCCCCTAGCACCAACCCACTCCATGGAGAGCCATCTCCATCCTCCAGCTACCTCTGTTGCTATCATAGCAACAGCTTAAGCAAGCTATTTGTCTAGACAATGTGTATTTAGGTAGACTGTATATGAACTTTTAACAATGAACCATTTTGCTCAGGGCTATCTTAACCACAGGTGCCAGGGGTGTGGGGCACCTGGGCGGCGGGCTCTCAGGGGCGCCAGGCCAAGAGTCCAGTGCCCAAGAGTTGGAGTCCGGGGAAGAGCCCGCCCACCTGTCAGTCAGAGCGCCGCGAGTATGGGGGAAATCAAGGCAGTGAGGTGCTGAGGTGCCTGGCCAGCTCCGCCCTCCTGGCCGTCTGGGATTGGCATAGGGCCGTGGAGAGGCATGCTGCTTATACCATGAGGCGCTTGGCTTCACTCAGTTGCCGACGCCTACGCCTTTTTCTGAGCAGAGATAAGTGTGGTGTCAGCTCCTTAAAAAAAGCTCAACACCCCCCCTTAAAAAAGGTTGACAACTCTGGGCAACCTGGGGGCACCAGATGGATCTTTGCACCACAGCGCCACATATGCTTAAGACGGCCCTGATTTTGCTATTTTATTCTACGGTATTCAGCACTTCAAGTCAGAAAGTCATTTTACTGACTGTCCGCCATTTTTATCAAAACCTATTTCATCTGCTCTAAGTAGCAATGCCGAGAGTCTCAAGAGCTGTGCTGTGTTTTGGTTTGATCTCCACAGCTCAATAAAACATTGACAAAATGGAGAAAATGTTGTGGGTGAATGAAATATGGGTTAGAAGAGAAGGGGAAGCTGAAGAAACTGAGTATGCCCAGACTAGAGAGATGAAGATTAAACGTGAGGAGATATATGTATATTAAAGGATTCAGAGGGAGTTGGAAAATAATCTCTACACCCACTGAGGAAGCAATTGGTTTAAAAGTGCAGCCTGTCTGCTTAGATGCTTACCACACCACAGTGCTGATGGGAGAACAATTCTTCACTGAAGTGTCTCCCTTCCCAACCACAACACAATCTGACTGGTGTTATCTGTGCTAAAACCCCACAGAAAACGGTGAGGATATAGGGTTACTGAGCAACGACTGTATTTCTTTGAAGAGGAGCAGATTTCTTTGCTTCAACTCATGATGCTAATAAGAGTGAAGATGGAAATCCTGGCAGATTAGTCACAGTAATTATCACCCATGAGCAGAGCCAATTGTTTGCTTTGCCTCATTGGCATATTGTTAAAGCTTTTTATTTTCATTTTTTAAATGATCTCACAGTTTCAAGATTGTGTGCACCAGTGTGGGCGATATTGATATAGAAATGAAATGCTGATAAGACAAGCATACCATCTGCAACTTTATGGGTACCTGAAATGTGCCATTATGAGCCAAGTCTGCTACTTGAGTGAAGGGAACTCCAGATTTATTGGTTTATGGTTTTTGTTCTTGTTTTCATCATGAATTTTGTGTTTTTATATTGTATATATTGTGGAAATAATGATGATGATGATGATGATGATGATGATGATGATGATGATGTGATCCAAGCATTGCAATTCAACCCACACCATAATAGATCTCCAGGTTTAGAAGCCAAGGAAATTCCCCACAAGCCCATTGCCCCTCCATCTTGTAGAGGGAGAGATTCCTTCACATGGGAAGAGTGTGAACGTATGGTAAGAAGAACACAGAATATGCAAAGTAAGCTATGTTTATGAGATCTAGACTAAAATTACACAAAATAGAAGCCAAACAACCCCTACAGTGCAGACATGCACCCAGATGCAACACTCATATTGTGTTGAGAACACAGCAAAGCTGCAAAAGAAGCTTTGCCAGCTTCACTGAAATTAACTGAGAAGCTCATGAACAGAACAATAAAAAAGTGGCAGCGTTAGTATAAATTTGTTCATAAAAGCTTCAGGAGATGGCATTTTTACAAATTCCTTTCTCAACCATTTATATTTTTAGGATTTTTTCATGCTGGCTCTTAAGCCCATCATAAAGACTCTGCTTCAGAGAACCGGAAACCTGAATACAGCATCTCATAATTCATCATTTTATTCCATGAAGTCCTCTTAGTTTTGGGTCTATTCCTATACAAGAAGGTCTGGCCTTTTCTGCAGAGCAAAAAGAAAACCACTTTGCTACTCATCTGGTCAGAGGCTTTGTAAATGGTTCTAAACCTATATTAGCATTTGTCTGCAAATGAATGAAATGCAGTAATTAAACTGTACTGTTGGAATCTATAATGAAGTTACAGATAAGTGTTCCTGAGCTACAGGCTGAGGAAAGATGGGAGAGCAATTTAATTAAGCTTTTAATTAAACTGTCCTGCAGTGTTTAACTTAGGTCAGGAAACTGTTGGCTTTAATACCTCTAAATCCACCCATTGTGAAAACCAAGAACAGGAAAAGTATCAGTAGAGACTTCTAGACTGCTTGCCCTCTGCTGTGGTAGCATCTGGAGAAGGGGGATTACGGTGATCCTGGGTGAGAATGCTTTCCCTGCCCAGTATTTTGTGAGTAAACTTCAGAGATCCCTGATCTCATGTGGTCATGCAAGAATCGACCTGGAGGATAGGGCTATTAGTGGTGACTGCTCATGATGGCTATATAGTGTCGGTTTGCAAGCCCCCTCCACAGAGGCTGGCCCCTCTCACTGTCCTCGGAGCTTGCATACCGGTAACCTCCTCTGGCTGACATCCAGACAGACCAGGGAGATTTTGATAGGCGACATTTTCCCAAACGTGGGTAAAATGCACACCCCCTTTTCCTGCTTCTTCCCTAGCAGGGAAAAGGAGACGAGTCAGAAACGTCTTTTACATTCTTTTATTTCTGACTACAGCACAAGAGAAAAACACATCCTTTCAGTCCAGTTCTTCTAGCAAGTCTGACAAACTTCCTGTACATGCGCACACGGAAGGTTTCAAATTACACTCTTCACAGAGACTTTTCCAGCCTGTGAACTTCCTGGGAAATTCTTCTTTCCCACAGATAGGCGCATCATGTGATGTCAACAATCTGGCTGTTTGCAGCTCCGATGTTCTCATATACTGACATCTAGTACCTCCAATGGCAGAGGCAGTATGCCACTGAATAGCAGTTGCTGAAGAGCAAGCATGGGGAGAGTGCTGTGGTGCTCATGTTCTGCTTCTGAATTTCCCACAGACATCTGGCTGGCCACCAGGATTATATAGAATCAGTGCTGTGTCCAAGAATGCCTACAGGTGCTCTGCCACAATTCCCTCCATTGCCTTACCAAGAAAAGATGCATCAGTTGACTGGTCGGTGTAGGGTGGGCTTTTATAGGAGCAGGCCCATCACTGCCTCTTTCAAAGCAGTGGGCACCATCCTATCCCATATCGTTGACCCACACCCTGGACCTACCCAGTCATGTCATGCCAGCTAGATTTTATCAAGTATGAGGTACAGGAATCAAGAGAACACATGGTTGGATGCATAACTGCAAACATATTGTCAACATTCATAACTGCCCTGAGACCTCCAGGCATAGGGCGGTATATAAATTCAATTAATAATAATAATAATAATAATAATAATAATAATAATAATAAAGTGGAGAGGCATGGATTAAGGATGTGTCTCCTCTGTTTCCTGACTACCCTGCATGCACATAGTCCTCTTTACATGTTTTTGGTGAAAAAGTTGTCATTGAGGATAAATAGATGCTGACTCTCTGAACTTACACAAGGATCAAGACGACGACGGCTGGATGGATTGTAGTGAAGCATCTTATTTCACAAAGAAATATGCCTTCAAGGTAACTAGATAGCCCTAAATATATGGTGTTAAATGAGCTCCCTCTGGCCCTAAATTCCACACAGCTAAGCCAGTGAGAATAGGACTAAGGTTTAATCAAATCTGTTGGCAATTGTAATGAGCCACATGCAGTCAGCATTGCTTATAATACTGCCAGAAGGAGATGGCTTGCATTTCCCCTTGGTTTTTGCTGAGTTTTATGCGCTGCGGAAGCACAGGGCTACATCATTAAATATCATATCTAAGGCAAGAGCTTTGTTGAAATAAATGAAGGCCCTGACCTCTCCCTATTG